>NC_088203.1:85112000-85415030 GCF_037126465.1 Ornithodoros turicata
AAGTAAAGGAAGTATTGAGATAAGAATACTTCCATGTCCCACTCTAATCTGATATACCGTATTTTCCGGCGTATAACGCGCACGTTATACAGTAAAAAAGTGCTCTGAAGAGGTCCTGCGCGTTATCTAACGTTATACACGGAAATATTTTGCTGCAGAGTTCCTCTCAGATCGGTGACGTACAAATTCTAGCCTCTTCCAGAGTGTGCTTTGGCTTTCTCTCACATCATTTAGGGTCAGTTGACAAAACTGGCGAAAGGGCACTGAACTTGATAAAAGGTTAATGATGCTGCTTAAGGATTCAGCAGTCAATTATCATCAAATCATTTCAGAAGAATGGCGTGATTGAGAAGGGACGCGAAACGGAAAGCAGAGAGGAGACTGAAGTATACTATGACAGCGACGCTGTTGCATGGGAGTTTAACGGATTTGAGTAAATGTGTTTCAAATATAGCATATGCATATATGATACGCCGCTTCGATTTATTGTGTATACTGGTGGCAGTACAGAAGCTTGTAGCACCATTGCCGTGCACCAGTGCGCGTTATACATCGAACACTTTCTCAAATTCGACCCGTTTTTAGGTGTGCGCGTTATACACGAGTGCGCGTTATACATCGGAAAATACAGTAATCGGCAACAGACAGCGGTAAGGGCGTCGAAGGCTGCCGGAAACAGAAAACGATGACCTGCGGGAACTGCTGTGCAGAATGAACTGCATTATAACCAGGGTGTCGAACAAAACCCGAACCGAAAACCGTACCCGAACCGTAATTTTTGCCTGAACCGAACCCGAACCGAAATTTTTATGATACTGTTGAAACCGAACCGGAGGAGAACCGACAAAAGTAATAGCGGTAACCGGTTCGTTACAAAACGGTTCGGACATAAAAGAAGTCAGCATAAGAGTTCAAATGCCTCTCAATCCCCGAATGAGGACACATTGGACTCCATATCATATATTTCGCAAATTGCCACCTAGCAGTCAAACGAGGATGTACGTATAGTAAGTACGCTTTCAGCGTTTTTTTAACGCGTTGGAGCGCTGTTGTGCTTGTGAGCGCCGCGGCTAGCGCTGCCACGCGGACGAATGAGGCAGGAATGATAGGAATGAGGCAGGAGTAGGCTAGTTGTGTAGCTCTATAGAACGAATATGTGATTAAGCAAGCGCCCAACATTTCCCTTTACACGTGAGCAGTAAAAATTAAACAAGTCAGAAACATGAGAAGTGGAGAAGGAGCGTACGCCGAACATGCCTGGTTTGCTTGGTCGTGGTCTGAAAACTAAACGTAGTTCTGCTTACCGGTAGTGCAATTGTGTCGTGACGCATTGTCATTGTGTTGTGAATTAACTAGTACACTGCTGGTGAGCTCGGACAGAGCAATGCTGGCAGATTTATTTCAGTACGGTTTTAGATCGAGTCACGCTGCGAACGCAGTGTGCTGGCAATTACCGTCGTCTATGTAAAATGCTGTCCATCTTATTGGACTTCCTTAAAGTGCTTCCTTAAAGTATCCTGCTGGCACTGTGCGCGTGAAAAAATAGATTTTTGGAATAGAAAGTAGCAGAACTATATAGACCGCTTCAACAGCGTGGATGCTATTTGCAAGTGTTCATCCATTTCTCCTTCCTCTCGCTCAAGGGAGAACCTTGCAGCTAAAAATGCAGACAACAGCAGTAAGGTATTACTCACGCATTTCATGATAAAAGCAGTTTTATGTGATATAGAAAATAGAAGCTTTGAACCGGTCCGCGAACCGGTCTGCGAACCGGTTCGATTTCTGCCTTGACCGAACCGGAGCTGAACCTGAACGAAACGAACCGGAACCGGAGCGAAATCCCAGCAACGTGAACCCGAACTGAACCCGTATTTTTTTGCGGTTCGGCACGCTGATATTCGTATAAGATGTTAATTTCGGTGTCATTCCGAAGGAAAGATACACACCAATGACCAAAGGTGAAATGTGTTCTTCACCAGAGGTCTGGTGTCCGTGGTCCGCAGGAATAACTATAGAGAATCGGCCAGATATTGGGACTGGAAGTACCAATTTGGCCATGTTGGTCACACACAATAAAATCGCTGAAAGAGTTAAACCTTTGTTGAGAGTGCAGAGCGTCCGTCCGGTGTCGTCCTTATTGTTTTTGCACTGTTTTAGCGATTTTATTGTTGGTACTGGCTCTGTGGCAGGGGAATTCACTTATTTCTGATGTCACAAATTTTAAACCACAGTAGAGAGCTCTCCAAAACCTTGAAGCACTCGATTGCAGTGTCTCTCGGTCCAACTGTGTTGTGTGGACGAGAAGTTGAGCATGCGAAAGCATACTGGTGGCGTGGTATAGGCGATACACAAATGTCTGACTTTCCTGAGGATCTACTAAAGGCCCAAACATGTTGCAAAAAGAAACAAACAACTTTATTTCAACAGGATATTGGAAGTTGCGAGCGGCCCTGCGTTCTGGTAACGCCTTTTGACATTGCAGTAAAGATGTAGCACATATAGTGGTTCTCCACAGGCTCGGGTGGTGTATCGTGATGCGAGAGATCTTTGGGTTTCATCGACAATGTTCTACACTGCACTCTGCGTTCGGAGAAGTGTCACCAGGAAGCAATGGTTGGGAGAAATAGCGGTAATTGTGTTTCTGGATGTTAAAAAGAGACTCCGCACCAAAAACGTGTTGAGGTAACAGTGCGGCATCAATCAGTACAGTGTGATGTTTCAGTGAACAAGGTTGTTTCTCATCTCCAAGTGGCACAGGTAATTAGAAAAAAAAAACAAAAAATTGGGTGATTAGGCGCTTCTCCACGAAAAAGCAGTCCAGCAACACTGGGCTTCACCGGTATTCCTCGTGTACGGCTTTCTGTAGGTTTTGCTTTTACCGCTGTCGAATATTTTAGAACGAAATTGAGGAAGCAGATGACTGGGTCATCCATGTGGCACGAATAACTTACAAAGAACGTGCCCGAAAACCAGCCGGTGGCGCACACGAGACTACCGGTGACGTCACGCGTGGTAGGAATAATGGAACCTTCAGAAGTTTCGGTTTCGTCCCCAGCTCTTTTGGCAACTAACGAGTTCTCGACTGCAACACCAACTTTATTTCTCATATCGGAAGCTCTTACTAACAGTAACTATATAACTACGGAAGTATACTAACAAATGAAAGCAAATGCGATCACGCCGTGCACACGGTGAAAGTGTTCGACTGTGTGAATCCAGTTCCCGATTCAAAGGTGAGCACCCCAAACTGAGCACTGGAACAGTTTCTTAAATTGCTCGCTTAGCTTGCTAACGTGTACAAGGAAAGCTTTTGAAGCAGCAGTTAAGTCCCAGCTATCACGTACCACACTCGCGTGCGTGTGATGTCATAGCCCCGGCTTGCCCTAGAAGCGGGGTTGAGAAGAGTTGGCTACTCTGGCTGTTTTTCTCGGCAGAGATATGGCTTCATTTCGATTACTCTACAGACTACTCTGAGATTTTTCGCCCGTTTATAAGAATACCCGACCTCCGATCACTCCTTTCGAGCTTTGCAAAGTGCGCGTGCTGTCGGTTTCGACTCCTTTGCATATAGCAAAATTTAACGATCGATATATCAAAGTCCGTGGCTCTTTTCAAGATGTTCAAAACAGAGGGTGGATTTAAAGTGCCACTACGGACTGAATCTCGTGTCTTCAGAATCCTACCAAAGTTATGCTACTGAAACCTTCTTGCCCCGTACATTACTGCAAAATATTTTGGCTCTACGTGACGCGAAAGCTAGAAAATTAATGTTTGAGAACTGTGACGTCATAAACAACGAGATTTGGCCGAGGCAGACCAACAATTAGGGACGACTGTTTCCATTTGTGACGTCATGTTAGGCTCCGATGGAGCGCCCGGCTCTCATCTGGCAACGTTGGTGCCCTTCGCGTCTTCCGGGGTCTCACTTTTTGCACTCGAGACCCACGTGACATATCATTCGAACGCTGCGACCTTCGAGAAAACACAAAGGACGGAGAAGACATTTTTCGCATTTTCCCCTCTTTCGATCAGTCTCAGATGACTTCTCCACCACGTGACCCTCCCCGGACTCCGGCGTCGTGGCCAGGAGACGAGTGCCCTTTCGAGAGCATGACGTCATTGTAATTTGTGGACTTACGATTACGTCACTTGCTCGTCGCGTCATCGAAACTTGTGGAGGCTCAGCAGATCTTCAAAAACTGATAGAAATGCAGAGCGGTCGTAAACAGGCTTGAAATTTCGGGTATAGAATCCTCGAGGCACCTTCTTTTCATGTACTAAATAAAATAAACGCTGTTTTTTTTTTTAGTCCGGAATGGCACTTTAAATAATGACTAGTTCCAATTCTGCTACCTCGCATTCCCCCGAAAACATCTAATTAATAAGTTTGTTAATTAATTTTAGGGAATAACTCGTCCACTAGTTACATACGCTTTCCGACAGGATGACTACCTGGTCGCATAACCCGTGAAGACATAATCTAGGTAGCTCTCATACATTTAATATAAACGTTCTGTAAAGGCTAAAACAAACTGAAACGCCTTGTATACTTCATATACCATTCTTTCGAACTTCAGTTTAGTGCTCGTGTTGTTGCCCATTCGAACTCACCATTAGCAGAGTCTCCACCTATATTGTATAGCGCCCGGGGTGTCATATCATCCAAGCTTGACACGTAGCTTCTGGCACCCTGGTCAATGCAGTGAAGCATGTCTACGGTGAACGACTCTATTTTACTGTCCAAAGACAGCACAATTGAATTATTTAGCAGGCGTTTCGGATGAACTGAGATTACGAGGCTTCCAGCTGAAATACCTGTTCACTGCAATGCATGTTTGCACTGCAGTGAAGCCTCCTTATTCGTGCTCATCACTCAAAATACATTCGAGCAAAGAAAGCGCACTTTTCCTCACAGAACATTAATACAAGTAGCCCCTACGGGTGATTTGAGAAACCGAACGTTTACGCAAATGCCCCCTCCCTCTTTTTTTTTTTTTTCTGGCTTCGAGACAAAACCAAAAACTCCTTTAGGCTCCTTGCAAGGTTCTAAATCATTACCACACAACAAGAAGAAGAAGGGAAGGAAGGCAACGCTGTCCGTTACGTCGTTTCTCATCATGTACACGAGATTACGGGGGACTAATCATCCTAAATGATCACCGCTTTCCGTAATGGTTTTTCCCAATGAAAAGTTGCGGTAAGTGTTTCACACTCGAAGAAAGCGATTCGGAATCCGTCACCATATCATTGCAGTGAAGAGAGGAGAAGAAGGAAAACGTAACTATAGGACAAATGAAGCCTGCAAGCTGCGCAAATCAAGATTATACCGAGACATATACCCTAACAGCGATATCAATTATGCCCTCCCGATAGTAACTGTACGCGATATATAAAGCGCGCGAGCGGCGATAATACGTCGTACTTGTAACGCGAATAAAAAATAATCACCCTGATAATGAACCGTGGGAGGAAGAAAGAACGAAAAAAAATACAGATGGTAAAAAACAGACAGTTTTTGTTCGGAACGATGCCTTGAGGTATGCGAGCATAAGCTTAATCGAGCCGGCACAAATTTTTGCGTACTTTTGCTCCCGTCCGCGGAATTTTTGAAGGATGTTTCTCGCCCAGATGATTAGCGTCATTGTGCGCTGAATTTTTATTTTTTATTTTTCTCTCTCCTAGACGACGGCGGGCGCTAAGCGGGAAATTTTAAGCGTCATTTGAGTCGGTCCTAATTTGCGCTCGTGCCTGCCCGCAAGGCAAGTGCGCGTGACGGGCTGTTGTTGTTGCCGGGCGCCGATTATTGTTGGTTTCGTTTTCTTGTCTTGGGTTGAGCTCTCTTTTGTGTCTGCGTCAGCGAATCTTTTGTCGCTGATGTTTTCATCTCGGTTTGTGTGTGCGCGTGCGAGCAGTCCTGATTTCTGTCGCAGAGATTGAACCACTTGATTGAATTATGATATTAGACGGGCGGTGGGTGGACGGGGGAGGGGAAGTTTATTGGCAAAAAAAAAAAAGAAGGAAAGGGGGAATTTCAGGCATGCAGCACGCCGGCCTTGCTATTCCCTAAACAAAAATAAATAAATAAATAACGAAGGACGGCCCGCGTCTTACGTTTTCTTTTAATGTAGCGGACTGCTGGTGTCGTCTTTTTTGCTTTGTTGTTGCCAAGGCCGCAAGGTATTTGAGGAGTTTTAAATCAACTCTATTACCAGCTCCCGTGGCATAGTGGCTAAAATGATCGCTTTACACGCCGGGACTGGGAGACGACACGGGTTCGAATCTCAGCACCGGCTGTGCTGTCTGGTTTTTTTCCGGCTGGCGTTCCAAACGTGTGTCGGCACAGCTCCTCCTGAAGTCTGCCCAGGAGTTCAAAAGGCATACTAACCCCGCCCCCTCCTGTCCCCTCACTCCTTCCTGTTGTCCTCTCTCCATCTGCTCACGTCTTTACCCGGCGTTCATAGCCACAGTTGCTTCGCGGCCCTAACACGGTATAAAAAGTTAAAAATCGATTCATTCGATTATATTAATTAATAATTAGGATTAGAAATTCAGGTCAGTGCATTAATCTGAATGTTTGATCTGAAAGGCGTAAATTCTACGTAAAAAACAAAACTTCGCCGCATATCAATAACGTCTACCGATTCAATCTACTGATTCGAGGAGATAGCGCGGCGTACGTACACCTGTGGTCGTTCACATTAAAGCAAAGTGCACAAAAGAGGGGCCAGTCTTCCATTTTCAACAATTCAGAGGAGAGAATGGTATCATTCGGAATAACGGTTAGCCATAGGAACAGTCTTGGTGAAGACAGTCTTGGTGGTGGTGTGGTGAAGTCCTATTTTTATAGCGTATATGACCATCTTAAAGGGGCACTAAAATGCAAAAACAATTTGCTCCGAAATGAAAGTCCGTGTTTCAATCAGTATAATGCAAGCAAAATTAGTTCACACAGCGCCACCGTTTAGAAGAAAAACGCAATGAAAATAGAGCAGACTTTGGCGGCAACGAATGGTATCCCCAGGAGGCAAAGATTGGCGGCATCCAATGAGACAGCAGGAGAAGCGCGCGCATACCTATCGTGGGCAGTGTGGATTTGGAACGGGTCCGATCGTTGTGTTCCGTATATGCGCGGCATAATACGTGCTGCTGCATTTTTAATTACCGATTCACGGAATTATAGCCCACAACAGTTCTCGCGAATGTTCCACTGACAACATTTGGACAGCGACGCCAGTTGGCTTCGCAACGCGCACTATGTTTTTCACCGGGACTGCTCCGTGGCGTGGCACGCGCGTGCACGCGCAGCATGGACTAAAGCCACCGATACACGAGCTGAAACGACGTTCACTGCTTAGCGCCGAAGCAAGGAAGAGTCCGGTATAATTTCGATTGTAGCTCCGTAACGGAATCAAAGTTTTTTTTAATTATGATAACAAGTACAACAACAACAACATATATATATATATTGTGATGATGAAGTGGGATGATAACAAGTACAAAATTAACATAGCGTGTATCGTAATTTGTAACTTATTTTTGCATTTTAGTGTCCCTTTATGTGCGGCTATACGCATCACATACGCCCCCTTGCAAGGAAGGTGGCACGTCGAAATTCGCAATTCATCAAAGAGATCGCACCATATCGCAGTGCTTTACCAAAAGCACAGTTGACACTAACGGCGGTCTATCCTCCGTGGCCACTAGAACTCCCTCGTATTGCATTGACTGTTCCCGGTGTATATCACCAAAAGGCTGCACTACCATATCCAGTGCTGAAACAGTACTGTCTGTCTATGATGGAGAGCCATCGTGCTAGGATCGCAATTATAAAAAGGGGTATACACCGACTTGGCAAAACAACGCAAGGCGATTTAATTCAGACGGTTTGTCTACCATACATCATCAGTGTCCGCCAAGGGCAGAGTGAGGAATACACCAACCAGTCGTCTCATTTAAGGTCACCGTAGACCTCGGGAAGTGGGCCACGGTTGGCATTGCCTACAGTCTTATCTTTCCGAATGTGCCACGACTCCCAAGAATTTGCGGGGGGCCCACCAAACGGTGCAGAAAATGCGGGGGCAGGGTTGGTGTATTCCTCACTCTGCCCTTGGCGGACACTGATGATGTCTCCCGTATGGGGGACGAAACGTCTGAATTAAATTGTTTTGCATTGATGAATCCCGGCTTTTGGAACATGGGTCAATCCAATCAATCATAGGATCGCAATTTTCGCGGAGTCGACGTCAACGTCTGGGACTTCATCAGCATTTGTTGTACTACAGCACAGCAGAGAAGGAACGGCAAGGCTGTCCCACAGAACATCGTCGACAACAGCGGAATTGGTAGCCATGCAGCGGGCAATGTAGTATGTGGCCCTATACGCCCGCCGCCTGCGCAATGGGTCATATATTGCGATTCGAAGGCCGGTCTCCAAGCCATAACATCATTCTTGGGAAGTAGCTGTATGGCGCCAATAGTACGGGACATTTTCATCGCATACAAGAAAGAAGTAGATGCTGGCCACGACATACTGCCTCAGTGGGTTCCTGGACGTATTGGCATACGGGGTAATGGAGCTGCAGATGCGATAGCAGATATAGCGCACCTATCGTCAACGGGACACCCGGTGACATATCCCAAGTCAAATGTGAAATTGCTGACAGAAGACATATGCAGAAGGCAAATAGTTGCAAGCCGAAAGACGTTCATCCTTGCTTCACCAGATAGACCCGGAGCTGAAATTCCGTGTTCCGTCCAGCATACCGCGACCTATACAAACACTTTTGCATCGGTTTTGCCTTACCGTTCGGTATGGTCAACAATTCCTCCATAAAGTCGGCAGGGCTAGTTCAGCAAACTGTCCCGTTTGGGAATCTGTGGAAAACACCTAACAAATACTCATGCGCTGCACAAGATATGCATCCCAGAGAGCTACATTGAAGTCTGCTCTAGACCGCATGGACAATAAATCCTTCGATATAGTGAAGGTGCTGAGTGTATGTGGGAACCCAAGAAAAGAGATGCGGCGTTATCAGCACTTCATAGTGAGCAGTGATATCGCATCTGTATTTTAGAACCGCGTTCTATAGGCATGTGTCGTCGAGTTCCTCGTTCGTGGTATAGTTCGTTTCACTTCTAGGGGATGCAACTACGTATGCACCTACAGTCCCGGTGACCGAATCTCTTTTGTATCTTTTCATCTTTCTTCTTTTTTTTTCTGTGGGGCGTACTACTTCCGTTTTCAACAAATCTGAGAGAGAACGATGTTATTCAGGATTATGGTTTTGGCTAGGGGCACATTGTGCAGTAATTCCTGTTTGAAGAGTGCGTGAATCTCGCATACAAAACAAAGTGGGCATTACGGAAAACACGAGGTCCGAAAAATCCGTACCCTGGATTCCGTGCCCGTCCATCCCAGTTTCCCTTGAGAATAAAAAAATGTTACCCTCGCCACACTCTTGCCCCCCCCCTTTTTTTTTTGTACATTTTTCTTACGACACACACCAGGAGAGTGACTACATTGAGAAAGCCGAAACCCGACGTCTCTTGAGATGTCGTGAAAACGCTTTTTGCCACTCCAACCCGCTTCAATAACTGTGACTCGGCTCGAAACAGCTTTCTTGTGAGTGGCCCCATCTTTCACCGGCAGCCGGGTGATGCACTTTAACGCTCTTAGAGTAGACCCGGGCGAAAGTATAGTGGCTCCGCTGTGAAGCTCTCGCGCTCCGTGTCGCTGAAAAGTGGACCTCTCCAATGTTGCCAATTTGTTGCCGCTGATGAAACGGCGCTCTCCATCTTGTACTGCACTTTCAGGCCTCTATTCGTTGGTCGAGAAACCGACGTTATGCTTTCTGTCGGATTTTAGGCGTCGAAAAATGTGGGTGGCAACTGATGGAAGGAGCAAGTATTGGTGAACCGTGGCTTTTTTACGAGGAAGAAAGCACCGTCGTGATTGAAGCTTCATGCTGTTGCACTGTCCTTCCGCGAAATACGCCGGTGGAACCCCAACGCAGAATCGTTGGGTGTGAAGTAATTTATTGTTTATTTTACTTAACTGTTTATTCTAAAAGTTGCTTTTTCTCAAGCAAAAAGTTGAAGTCGAGAGATCGGTTTGCAAGTTGAAATGAAAAGATCATTCGACTCTATCAGCATTCAGTGATCATTCGGCTTCAACTTCCGCATCACATCACATTGGTCATCATTCAACATCATATCATAGCCCATCACTCAGCATCACATCATTCTCCATGGTGAATGATGTCAGCAATGTCAATCATGAGTTTGTTTGTTTGTTTGTTTGTTTGTTTGTTATGGGTTGTGGGAGAGGTTAGCCAAGGCAGGGCTGGCTTGCTCAACCGATATGGGGCATCGCTATCTTCTGCTGACATCACCAGTATGGCCGAACGGAATCTGTCGCGTACTTGATCGTACTTCTGTTGATTTTAATCACACATACACACACATAAATGGGATGATGATGTGGTGGGTCATTCTCCGCCGTTATGGCGGCGCTTGTGGAAGGGATGAGAAAGTGATGATGATGGAAAGGTGTCCTATTAGAGTTCGTCCATTAGTCCAGTGCTGGAAAGGAACTCAGCAACAGCTCGTAGGCCTTGCATCAGATGTGAGGGGTCCGACCATGGCCCGAGAACTTTGGCCAAGTCGAACTGACGTTAATTACGCGTTGGAGAGCAGTTTCCATGAGGGCGCGCTCGCGATCGTATTGTCCGCAGACCAGGAGGACGTGATGGAGGTCACCGCGCACACCACACGTGGAACAGAGACTGGACGCGCCGACACCGAGGAGGTGTTTGAAAGCCGATGTTAAAGCCACATTAAGTCTCATGCGGTGGAAGACTGTGGTGATTTTAATCAATATTGTGCACGAAGTGTGGCTTTTGAGATCGTGTAGTGGCTGTCACATCCTAAATGAAAAAGCGGTTTAAATGGCTAAGTTAAAATTTAAAGGCTTCAACATTAAACGTTAAGTTAAAATAGTACATGTAAGTCGCTGTTCTGTACGGTTACACACGCACTACCATCAGTGCCCTCAATCGTTAGCTTCGTGCGGTGCATTTTTAATTTCCTATTAGCACGTGGACAGAAACAGCAGGAAGGAGTGGAAGATATGTGGTTAGTTTGCGTCCTGGGTCGACTTCGGTGGGAAATCCGCGGGAAGTCTCTAGGAAACCCTCAGAGAGCATAGTCCGTGGAGTGGTTCAACCCCAGCCACTTCTCAGTGTTCAGTACGACTTTGAAGACCAACGAGCAGACGCTGTACCCACAAGGCCACACCGCTCGTTACTCATAGTGATTGATTGACCAGTGATTATTTCAAACTCATCAGTGAAATGCGGGGTGAATATGTGTTCGAAAGAAAAGACGAAAGGTCCGGCAAACGGAAGGTCGACCTGTTATTCCATTGTTAAAACGAAGAAAGGAAAAGAAGGCAAGTAAAGAAGAAAGAAAACAGGGGGCAGGGGGGGGGGGGGAGAGAAAAACTTACTTTTGGTTCATAACCGATTCGAACTCATTCGTCACTAATGCGGTCCACTATACGTAGTTCAGACGCCATGGAAGGTAAGCCAGCGTAGCTAGCCTATTCCGCACTGCATTTTTTTTGCAAATGGAATAGCAAGCCGACCTTAGTCTGGCAGACCTCTCCTTTTAATAAATGTATATCCCCCCTCCCCCGCCCCCCATTCCAAGCTTGCATCGAAGTCATCCGTGTTTCAAATGCCTTTGCACGTACAGCAAAAACACGTAACTATTTATTACCACGCACAACATAAAATAATAAAAACCTTAATGCTGTCCCATTTGTTCGAGTAAAAAAAAATCCTAATTCCTACCTTTGATGGCTTTGTTAAAGAACATTTTTATGGCTTCCTTCGTGTATATTTATTTCGCCGTTTGACGAAGAGCTACAGAACGGAAAAACGTCATGCAGGAAGTCGTAAATAGGCGCTTAAAAACGCCGATAATAAGCTGATGTAGAAAAAAACAACACATAATAATCCGGAGAAAAAGAATGAAGAGAGCGCTGTGTTTTGTAATGTGGGGCCATAAAGTTTTTTAAGTCTACGATGGCCTTATCGCGTAACTGGGTGATGTTCTACTCAGTAAGGATAACGGGGCATGAATGTTTGAGGGTGGTCATTTTAAAGCGGCCTTTAGGGATTCCTTTGTCACACTTGGCTATCTTTATTGGGTTCTCTTTTTCTTATTATTACTGCATTCGCTCTGCAGCGGCACACTGTGTGTGTCCGGTATATTATATTGTGCTACATCGTACTATCAGATTATCGTACTATCAGTGTGTAGGTGTTATACTTGTGGTTCAGAGTTGGTCCTCTCTGAAATCGCGCGGATGGCCGGCGACTGTAGAGAGCGATACCAGTGTCTCTCCTGATTCGTGGAAAGGGCAGGACCTACGCCTTTTTGTAACAGTTTCCTACTTCACTCCCTCATCTTCTTGTCATCGTCATCTTCAGCTACAGTCGTGACGATGCCCAGAGCTGTGAGGCCAACAACGGCAAGCTGTTACCGTCCCCACCATCATCACCTACTAACAATTAACGTAACTGCAGTGTCACAAAAAGGCGTACGCCTCCCGTTTTCGACAGATCAGAGGAGAAAAGGATGTCATTCGGGATAATAACAATAGTAATGATGATGGTTTACTGAGCGCATTATGGTGGTAAAGTGATGCTTTAAGAGTGTGTGAGTTAAAATTCACAGGCAAGATCCGCTGCATGCACGGGCCCGTTGACACTATGTTGAACGAGCCCTAATTGTTTAGAGCTTGTGTAACCTTATCACTTATCCTCACTTTTACAGTGCAGGGGAAGCGAGCTAGGAAACGTAAACTGGCGAGGGAAACAAATAATAAAACATGATAAAATGTGCATGTATTCCCGAAGAACATCAGTAAGAGCTTTTCTTGACTTTGGACTTGCGCCGGCAATTATGAGAGCCCTAACTAATGTTGTCACTTTCTTGATTCGTATTCCCTCGTCGCACTAACAACAGTTAGATTATCAGTGACGTCTTGGAATGCTTTGCGTGTTATTACCAAGTACGCTCACCTCACTGCGTATGAGACTAATATTGTACTGTGAAACCAAGCACTTCGCATCATGGACAAGTGAAAAGTACATATAAGCTCGAACGCGGGTCTTAAGTAGCACACGGTTTCCTTTACACATCACGCTGTACAGCATGCCCCCCGCAGAAGACACCTTATTCGCAGCGCCCTTAAAAGTTGAAGAAGGAATTAGAGAGCGGTCCATTTTGCGCTTTTAGCACGCGTGCCTTAATTAGAGCGAACGCTCGCCTCGGAGCCGGTGCCAGTGTGTTGGACAGGCAGCGCCCAGTGTCCATTTATATTGTGCACGACATCGTTAAAGGACGCTCCATTTTATTGCTGCTCGTCCTCTGCACCTGCTGGCGGCCGTCGCTGGAAAAATCGGGCTATCGTGGCCAGCGGGTGGCAAGCAACGGGCTCAATAAGGAAAGTGGCCAAAACAACAACGTGCGTTGAGGTACGAAGACCCACGAGGCGAACAACGTGTTAATGGAAGAACACAGGGGTTGTGACGCGTGAGTGAACCCTGCGGTTTGGAGAGAGGGACCAGCGGAAGAAAGAGAGAGAGAGGTTTTGGCAGCCGAGTTTGTCGGAATATGGATATTAGAGCAGGAGAGCGTTGATCGGCCTCGTGAAATTCAACCATGGGCGTGTTGATACGTGTATCGAACAACCGCAACCGTTCTTTTCTAGCTCGTCACCGATAGTAGCCACCGATTAGCCGGAACGATGGAAAAGGAAAATTGAGCATTCCGTAATGGTAGCCGCCTTAGTCTCTCAACCAGAACTAATCCTCACGTAAGATGTTTTTTTTTAGCTTTGTGTGTTGTTTGCTTTTTGAAATATTGAGCGTGTGATCATGGACTAGTGGTCTGTATTGTAATACAATAGCGACACCACGAGACCGAAGGAAGGACAATGAAGGACACCGTTCACGTTGGCATCGTAGTGCACGAACCAGTATCATGCGGCACCGCAGTGCTGCTGCTACCGCCCTGCTGAACTTTCTGAAGGCAGTGGACCCTCACGGTCGGTTCTAGTGCAGGAAACTGTAGAACCAGACGTGTGAGCCTTCCTCACCCCCCTTTCATCCCTTCCCCGAGCAACGTGCGCCCCAACCTAGGCAGGCAGACCGCTCGAATCCCCCCCCCCCCCCCCGCAGTGCTGTTCTTCCAGGAATTTGTAAGGGAGGCTGGTCTCCCTTGCACACTTTTAATAGGGCTCGTCTCATATTGTGAGATTTATGCCTTTGTGCCATGACGTTATCTGGCCAAGAGGGCTCCCTGCCATGTCCTGTACAAGGCTGTGGTATCATTACACACCAGCGTCACATCACCTCATCATATCATATCTAACACAAACTTATGCATATTTTACAAGTTCTTGTATTATCCGACATGGCTGTTGCGCAACAGGAATCCACATCGAGGGGCAACGTTTCTTCTTATAATTATCGCTCCGGAAAGAAACATATCCCACAAGACACATAGAAGTTTGCGACATCAATGCACGCTCAGCATGTTGGTAAATGATATGCATGGTCAAGACTGCGAAGAACACACCTGCCCGTATGATGCCCGTTGTCCCGTTCGCTAGCGGTCTCATACGGATTTCACGAGCAATAAAATCAGAAACGTGGGTGTTCTAGGACGTACGGATATCGTTGATATTGTCGTATTTCCTGAGGATCACACCGAGGAAATTCGCCAGAGAAGAGGCGACCATAAAAGTGGGCGGTGGTTCTCCTGTCGCGGCATCCTTTGATGAATTATGAGCGATGAAGGTGCCGCCAAAAAAACAGCGGGGAATCTTTTTTTGGGTGCACGCTTCTTCGCGTGTGCAATATCAACTCCCTGCTGGCTATCGGGACAGGTGCTCGACCGGAAACTCACGCGGACAACACGCCAATCAGGACACACTTCGATTTAGCCAATTCGCTAGACTGGCCGTAACAAACTTGCTCGGCTGATGTGTGCAACATCGATTTTGGATATGCGTATACCGTGCTATTCGAAGCAACAGCTAGGTTTTAGGGTAAAAAGTTCATTCCTTCGACAGTTCGTCTTTTGTCACGTAAGGACGTGGAATTCCGGTTCCTAATTGCTTAATCGCGCACGGCATGCAGCCAATCTCATTGTATACCGAGATTGAAACAGTGGAATAGTGTAGTTAATGAGAACAAAGATCAGTTTAATATATACTTCGTTCAAGATTTGTGAACAGATACAATACAGATCACGGTGAGTAAGTATACAGGGTGTTCAAAATTAAGCTTTCACGAGCGCTACGCAAACACAGCGATGACAGGAAACCGGATTATAACTTTACGCTACTTGTGTAAGAAACAGGTGCTGCTAATTATGTAGCACCTGTTTCTTACTCAAGGAACAGACAAAGTAGCACCAGTTTTCTTTTGTTCGCCTATTTATAAAGTGCTAGTGAAAGCATAATTTTGAACACCCCGTATATGGAAGTGAGTTGCCATATAACAAGCAACCGCATAAATAGGCAGTATATTTCAGCGCAGTGTAGGGCAGGCCAATATCGTCTCGATGGCCGCGATTATCCTCAAGGCGCTGAGTGTCACGCAACGCGAGGGGGACGTCGGATTTTGATGTACGTGTGTCGTAAAATGTTGGAGTTAATACACAGAACAACCAATGTGATTATGTGACTGGTGGTTAGTGATGGTAGTGCAATTGCTTGCAGTAGTCGGCTGCGCTCAGGCGGGCAACGTCACAACTACTGCATGGGAGGGGGGGGGCGGGATCCTGCGTCCTGGGCCGGCTTCACAGGGGACTGTGCCGAGGAAAACTCAGGGACACTCACACAGCACAGCCGGCGCATTCGGCGGATTCCAACCCGCGTCACCTCCCAGTCTCGGCGTGCAGTGGCATCATCGCAGCCACCAGGCAAAAGCAGCTGGTGCCATGGTGGTGATATATCTGTGATCTGGGACCACAGCGCCGTTGCTCGTATCCGTGCACTGAACTCGACACAGCTCTCACTGCCTAAATATAGAAAGCCTACTTACTCGTTGACGTGACGCAACAACTATAAGGGTCAGCTAATCAGGACTGTGTTTTCAACGGCCGTATAGCCAACCGCGAACGTCCTTTCAGCGGTCGTAGCCATGGCGACGAGCCACCATCAGCCGCATGAGCAGCCACTGTCGTCTGCGAGTAGTGAACTTCCCCGGGCCCCGCGCACTAAGTGGTAAAACAAAATAAAGCGCAATACGGTCCCATATTTTTCTCGAGACTAATTTTCTGGACAGCGTGCAGGAATTTTACTCTACAGGTTCAAATTTGCGTAGTTAGCTGCAATCATCTGCGACTTCTTGAATTCGCAGAATGGCGAATCGCGGTAGCAGACGGATTCTGACTTTATGTGACCGCATAGCGAAGGAGGGAGAGGAGGCGTTGAGCAGGCCTTCTGTATCCACTCACTAGGTGGCGTTGACGCAGCACATATGCTCGCTTTTGAGCGGATGGGGCTTGGGGTAGCATCGCTTGCGGTGCTGTTCCTGGGAAGGTTTTTTTAAAAAAATATGCTCTCTTCGTCTTCATCCTAGTCCACGTGAGGTTCGTCGTTTGACATCGTCTTGGCCGAAGGGCAGAGCGATGCAAGGTCAAAGGTTTGGCCCAGCACAAGCGCAACCAAGCTCAAGTGATGCGCCTGCACCAAAGAAAAGTGATGTCCAGCGTCTGTGCACTCATGCCCACTCGGAACACGCATCACCAAATTCAACTTCCGAACCAACTTAAAAACATACTTTAAGTGTAACGGATTTTATAGTGCTATAGAGCACGGAGCACGTGCTGGTCACCTGCCAACGCTTTGACTCTAGTCGGCGAACACTGAAGAACGCCCTCGCGAAACTTGACAACCGACCTTTTAGTATTGATAAGGTACTGAGGAGCTGGCCAAAGCAGCACTAGCAACCTGCGCTGTGTGCCCTGGCGAACTAATTCAAGGACATACATGCTGAAATAATATTTTAAATCATTCAGTGCTTTCACACGTCAAGCGTCCTGGAACAGTTGGTCGCACCAGTGCGACCTACGTTTCCATTTTTTTCCTACTTCTATTCTATTCTATTATAGTGCTATCAAATCAAGCGACGCCTGATGAAGCTGCTCCGCAGAGGCAGTCTTTTCGTTTAAATTTTTGTATCTTTGTTTGTTTTTTGTCTCTCTCTCTCTCTTTTTTTTTTTTTTTCATTAACAGTCCAGGAGTGGCTGAAGTCATTGGGCGATAGATTCAATTTCCTTGTTCCATTACTAAACACACGTGATTTTAAATCTAATCACTGTGAGACGTACCCTTAAAGCCCCATTAGTACCCAGGTGACAACCAAAGTTACATTTCAGAAACAGAAACCGCGTATATACCTCCCTCTAGCAGCTGAAAAGCAGCTTAAGTAACACGTCCCAACGTAAACCTTTCCTCGGATACTCTTCAGTTGGGACCCTCGCGTTAAAAATTGGTGAACCCTCCGGTCAGTATATAGGAGCAGACGACCGTCTATGACGTCATAGCCCTTGCGCATCCGGGTGGCGGCCGGTTTTTGGGCGGATGCCGTCGAGGAATGCCGAGGAGCTAGCTCGCCCACGCCGCCATCCCCCTCCCTTCGTTGTTGTGGTTGTTCACTGCCGTACGGACGATCAGTTGGAATGCGTCCCCGCTGCTTTCATTTGTTCCCCTTGTGTAAGCAGCAATCAGATCGAGCGCGATGCCGTGCTTTCTGTATGTATTTGTTGTTTTTCAGCAAGCCGCACGGTGTTCATCGATCATGGACCCATACACTGACGTTGGTCGCTTTGCGATGTGTCGACCTGCGGGACTGGTACTGTTCGGATGGAGGAGCGGAGGTTCAACCGGAACAGATAACAGATGGACAGATCTTGCACGCCTTGGGTTTCTTCTTCATGTATTCTCTCAAAGAACAAAAAACAGTTCATGGCCGTCGAAGAGGGGCAACAATCGAGTGCGCGTCAACGCACGTGTGAAACCGTTGCGCGTCCTTACTTTGAGGGGCAGTACACCGTCCCACGATAGGGTGGCAAGAGAATAGCGGCCGTAGAAATTGCGCATGTCTAAGTTAGCGGCATACCGCATATCTTATCTTATCTCGTCATATCTTATCTGATCTTAGCGGCATATCTTAGTTAGCGGCTTAAACTGTCGCTTTTAACACCTTCGTTGCGTCTCTGAGACAGAATCTAAACCTAATTACATGGAGCTGCAGGCGCCTGTAGTAGCAGTCACCCTGCTCTAACACTGTTTCTTTCCTTTTTTCCTTTTACTTTACTTAGTTTCATGATCATCCTACGGTTTTTTTTCCTTCTTTTTTGGCTATTTCTCACCGGTTCGATTCCTTTGGGCAAGGTAGAATGACTGAGCTTCACTGCATAACACAGCGCCTTGCCGAATGGTATCGTTGTCTCCACTGAGTTTTCGAAAACCAGGGAAGCGTCTTTCTATGACACTTTCAATTTCCGTTAATTGTCGGAAGTACTCCCCGCTCTCTCAACAAACCAGGAGTGAATAGGTTAACACGTTGCAGGACTTGTTTGTGGTGTGATTCTGAGTTCTTGGGTCCCTAAGTGGTTTGGCTGGAATACAATAGAGAGGAAAGCTACCCTGTTTTCACATTCACTCTCCCTCAGGCCCTTCAATTTCAAATCTAATGATGTGCCAACATCAACATTTTCCAACCAGTTTAATGCCTATGTACATCACTTACTACTTCGAACGCCAAGGACAGGCCGACATAAGCGCAACAGAGAAAGCCAGGCATTTCTACTTCTTCACTCACAGCCAAAGGTGAAGCCAATGAGGTTAAACGGGAGGAAGTTCACATCCACAGGTGCATGCGGGGCCCCCGGGGCAAACACACACACACTTTCTCTCAAACTACATTATCCGCAGGAGGGGCAGCAGCAAAGGGAGTATTTGATCCCCCCTCCCCCCCCCCCCTCCTTCGTATTACATCCGTGTTGCGGCCCTACCTGTTTTCTTCTTTGTCTATGATTCTTGTTATTAAAGCGACATTGTTTTATGAGTTTGATTGTTTCTCTTTTTTTTTTCTTCTGTGCTCTTTTCGGGCACGTCAGTTTTCAGTAAATGGAAGGCTCACGGATTCCCCGGTTCCTTGTGTCACGATTGTGCCCCTCCCTCCCTTCCTCCCCCTCTCATTCCCCTCCCTGCCGCGCCCTCAAGCAAGCTTCAGTGCTAGATTTCAGCGTTCTTACACGACGCGTGGAAGGGAATACTACTTCATGTTCTCTGCTTCCATGTGGCAATTATACTTTCCGCAGAAATTAGGACCCTGTGCTCGTATCTTACCCATTTTGTATAGTCGTTATTATAGGTTCCTTTAGTTATTAGGTATTAGGACAAAATCTCGGCATTCGCGGATGCTGGACAGTTCTTGAGGCGACTCTGTATACGTGTGACGTGTTCCAACCCAGCGATGAGGAAAAAGAAAGCTCCGAGTCCAGACGTGAGGAATATCCACATAGATTGGTAACGTGTTATACACATGATGTGGATGCACTCGTGAGACTTCAGATTACTCTGTAAAGAACTTTCACTTCCGACGTCCAAGATGACGGTCCGTCTGAAACAGAGAAACCTGGCTGTGGGAACTGATGGGTTACAGCGTCTGCTCTTTAGTTGTACCTCTCAGGTCACGGAGCTTTTGGTGATATTGGTGAAAGGGCTCGCAGTTGTCGACCTCAGAGAGGTGGGCACGTCACGACCGACGCCCTGGGGGAATGTTCGTCCTGGGCCGACTTCTAAGGGAACTGTGCCAAGAGTTCCCTCAGAAGTCGGCCCAGGACTTTGAGGTCACGATAAGGACAGGGAGGTGCTGGCATCGAATCCCATCGCCAGCTGCGTTGTCCGAGGTTCTTCCTGAGTTTCACGACGGACTTTCTGTTCGGTAGTGTTAAACGCTGTGGTCGGAGAAGGACGCGTACTGACCTCCTGTCTCTTCGACTCCTTCCTGCCGTCCTAGTTCCAGTCAACGTCTCTAGACCGATCATAGCCACAGTTGCGTCGCTGTGCGAGAACATTGCGCATGATGCATCGTAATAGCGCTGTTGCCTTCCCCCCCTTTTTTTTCTGCAATATATTAATGTGCACTAATTGCTTCATCGTCGTCTCGCCACGAGTTATCAATAATTGCTTACGTTGCGTGAGACAATTTTGTAGCTTTGTAGAGGGCGACGACGGTCTTCAATTCTGCAGTTTGTCCTTACAATTGAAACAGACTCATTAGTGAAAGAATTAAAAAAGTGGACGCGAGTTGGTGTATAGTATACAGGGCGTTTCTTTTTGTCCTTTAGATTTTTTTAAAGTCCGTGTTAGCGCCGCGAAGCAACTGTCGCTATGAGCGGCGTACACACGTGGACAGATGGAGAGAGGACAGCAGGAAGGTGTGAAGGACAAAAGGGTTAGTATGCGTCCTGGGCCGACTTCAGGAGGAACTGTGCCGACATTCGTCTGGAAAGTCTTCGGAAAACCCAGGGAAAACCTCCGACAGCACAGCAGGTGACAGGATTCGAACCCGTGTCACCTTCCAGTCTCGGCGTGGAAAGCGATCATCCTATAACCACCATGCCACGGGAGCTGGTGTGTCCTTTAGATATTTCATTTAAAAAAATCTATGAGAGCAGCATAGATGTTGTTTTTGCAGTTGAGCTATTCGGCAAGGATTCGCAAGGGGGACTCCATCTCGAAGAGAGTATGTAACAACAAGGTGGATAGTTACCTAAAATTCATGAATTAACGCTTTAATTAGGGAATTTCGGGAAAAAGCGAGATAGCAGAATAGGAGGCAACCCTCGTTTAAAGCCATGCTGTCCTTTAAAAACCTTGAAACGAACGCGTGCCGTCAAATATCCATCGCAAGGAGATGCAGCGTTATCAGTACTTGTCAACTTCATAGTGAGCAATGATATCGAATCTGCATTTTAGGACAGCGTTCTAGGCATCTGTCGCCGAATTCCTCGTTCCTGTTATAATTTATCGCAATTCCTTTCACTTCTAGGGAATGCAGCTACGCATGCGCACATACAGTTCGGTGACCGGAAGGGGTGATGTTTCTCTCTTTTTCTCTTTTCATCTTTCCATTTTTCTTTTTCCTTTCTGTGGGGTTCATCCAGTTAGGGGTTCTTCATATTGGTAGCAGAATTCATCAAGTGAGGAATTCAGTTTCTTCCTCTTTTTTTTTTTTTTTGCATTCAAACTCAACTCAACTCCATCGGCGAACATCGCTATGCAGATGAGCCGAAACCAAAATCGTGCGTCTCGCAGGAGCGGGTGACCTTCACCGACGGAGGCTTATCTGGCGGTGGTGGTCGTGGAGCTCCTTGCCGTAGTCGGCCATAAGCGGGCACACGTCACGACTATCGCACGTGTGTGTGTGTGGGGGGGGGGGAGGGGACCGTTCGTACTGGGCCTACTTCCCAGGGAACTGTGCCGCCATTTGTTCCAAAGCGTCTGAGGAATACCCGAGATAGACAGCATGCACAGGCGGCGCCCGGGTTCAAACCCGGGTCACCTCCCAGTCTCGGCGAGGAATGCCACCTGGGCCGCAAAGCGATCGATCTGGCTAGCGGAGCAGCACCTATCCAATCATCTCCGTCGCTCCATAGCACGTGACCCTCTGATGAACGAGCGCTGTACTCCCTGCGCTCCCGATCGGCGCCGTTTCGGTTTCTACTGATTTGCATAGTAAAATTAGGCGACGGATATTCCAAAGCACATGCGCATTTCGGGATGTTTTTAAAAGTGGAATGGCTTTCAAGGAGGATTGCCTCTCATTCTGCTGTTTAACTTTTACCCGAGTTCCCATTTTTAAAGAGTTAACTAACGAACTTTTA
This sequence comes from Ornithodoros turicata, assembly GCF_037126465.1. NCBI lineage: Eukaryota > Metazoa > Arthropoda > Arachnida > Ixodida > Argasidae > Ornithodoros > Ornithodoros turicata. The sequence goes on from NC_088203.1 coordinate 85,133,982, forward strand.
GTCATCTTGTAGTTAGATACTCTGTTCGAGAAGATGTCCGCCTGACCGTATAACTGAACTGCAGAAACGGCAAACAGGTCACGTTCCCTTAAGTTTGAGGAACGCACAAAGTGATTCGGCTCACAATTCAACACTCAAAGTGATTGCCGAGCAGTAAGCCTGCAGGAAACAGTTTGATGTACGTCGTTCCGATCGTTCATGTGACCGACACTTGACGTAATTAATTTACTTTGTAATTATTAGCTAATTATCTATTCATTGTTACAAGGTAGAACCTGTACTTGCTCACACAAATCACTACATATTATCTCCACTATTCTAATGTATCCATGACTGGAATGCCCTGCCTCAAGGAATAGTTAGCTGAGCTCGATAATAATAAATTTAAGCTACTCTGTAAATACGCACTTTTCATGATTCTTGCGTTAGTCCTGCGTGACACAATTCGTGATTATGTTTTTACTTTCAAACCATGTTCCCCTCATGTAATGTGTCCCTTGAGCAACTCCTTTGAGGTAAATAAAATGAATTGCGCATTAAATATATTTATAAAATCAAACTTAATTAATTAATTTAATTAAAAGTCGCCAAAGAAAATTATACGCCCAAAGCCTTGCAGTCCTCTCCAACTAAGAGAACTCCTAACCCCCCTAAATTTATGTTACCTTGCCGGTGGTGCTGGTGGTGCAAGTGAAAGAGCTCGCCGTTGGACAACGTCACGACCAATACAACAACAACAATAAATGAAGGAGAAGTGATGATGACATGGTACGTTTCCCCGTGGTAGCCACAGGACCCTACCCCACTTCACAGAGGTTAATATGAAAGGATGAATTATATGGTGAACGCGAAGCGACGACAGGTCGGAGTGCTGTTTAGTGCTGTTTCAATGAGTCCAGTGGGTTGCACGAAGGCAAAATGGGAGCGAAGAACCCGGCACTGATGCGCAGGAGAGCTCCATGGGCGAAGTACTTTGGACAAGCTGAATGGTCTATGGTCAAGGCACTCAACTTGGCGTCGAAACACCCGGCGTTCACACGTGCACCCGTCACAGTCCTCGATGGTATGGAGGATCGTAGCTGGGGTGTGGCAAGCTGGGCACAGCGCCGTGTTACCGTATCCCAGCTTAACCCGGAACACACATAGAAATCTTACGGAGAGAGGCTAGAATGAAAGCTGGGGAGGAGGATCGGAGGAGAGCAAAGCACTTGAACGCTCTTCCCTCTCTCAATGTATGCGCTCGGAAGCAGCCATATTGAATCAGCCAATGAAACGTCGTGTATTTCCAGCCCGTGAAAGCAGCCACAGTTCCAAAAACTGTTGCAACACTTGCTCGGTTGCTCCTCTGCTTCCGTGGGCTACATATTTTGTCCGTGTCCGCCCCTATCCAGGCTTGTAGTCAAGGCTGGTTGAGGCAGCGGCGGAGACGGCGTCCCCATGTGGCGTCCGTGTCGTGTCCGTTTCTTCGTGTGTGTACGTGTTTTCATATATCTTACGGTTTCATGGGTTCTGGTGGTGTGTTACTGTTCCAAAAAACATTTTTGGCGTTATGCTTGCTGTATGCTTACTGGATTCCTTTGCTTGCATGCGCCGCGACAACAGTAGCTGGTTCAATATGGCGCTCCCCTCGCCTGTACGTCCCAGTTTCGGAGGTTTCCTTCTAGCATACTCCTTAAGACTTCTATGGGAACACAGGAGTGAAGGCGAACGTTGGATCGTATTGGCGATTCCAGCGAAGCCGTAGCCACCTGGCGACGATTTCGGAAAACTGCGAGTGGAGGTCCGGCAGCGGGTCCGGACAGGGAAGTGGTATGGCGATACACGTTTCTCTTGCTTATGGACAGAATGCCTGCAGCAAAGAATGTATCGACATCGAAAAGAGGAATGTTGCACTACTAATTTATTCTCAGTCTGTCGAAAATGTCCCACGCTTTCTTTTGTTTCCCTAATCAAGAAGAACGGAACGGAAGTCCCATGTGTCGACCGAGTTTCCGGACCAACTCTGTTACCACGATACTATCTTAATATTAATCTTAGTAATACCAAACGAGGAACCCGCATTTCTTTGTCGTGTTGATATATAAGCATTTTCAGACCTCAGGCAAAGAAAACAATATCACCGTACTAATGCGGCGTAGACAAGCATCCACTATGGATGTTCTCTGGGATTGAAAGCTTCTGTCTAGTGCCGTACACGTATCAACGAATGATTCGCAAAGATAAAAATATCACACCAAGTTGTACGTAAATACAAAGAGCGGTATAGAGAAAACAAATACTTCACTTTGCCAGAGCGTCTCTTACAGCGCTCAGATGTTCACCGCACAGCATAATGCACGTTAAATAGCTGCACATGTATGGTGTAAAGTGAAGACAAGGTGTCAGATATACGCGTGTACGCCAAGGGATTTCAAAATATGTATTGTTCACGTATACCTTTGACATACAGTCACAGAGTTCTGAAAACATCAGGGTCAGAGCTAATGTCATATGAGCACGCTATCTTCACCACACGAAACAAACAAAATAAGTGTTATCTTGAGCTGTTGCAAATGCCCATGTGAACGTTAACTTGTGCATTACAATTTTATGATTACTTCTCTATATTCCGACAAAAAGTATCAATTAATGAAGACACTACACTTCCAACGGAGCCGTTGTTCCCTTGATTGCAACACTCACACGTAAATACGAGGGACTATCGGAGGAGAAACTCAAACATGCGATTGCTTGCAGACTAGTAATCCACATTCGAAAACACATGAAATGTCACTCTTCTTGGAAACATATCCCTGCTTTGCCTTCTTAAATTCTAAAATGCCCCCTTTGTTCACTCGACTCCCGACGTTTGTAAACAAACTTCGAAGACGGGAACTTTTTGCTTAGTTTTCTGAGTTGAACTGCACAGTATGATATGACCAGATGACAAAGTTCATTCCTTTTTCATGAAACATGCCCATTTGTGGGTATTAAAAACTGAAACAGATGAACATAATTAGGCCGACACCTTGCCGACTACGCTTGCTTCGCTCGGGACTCGGGAGACCTCCTTTCGTCCGCCATCTTGGAAGTTCGCGGCGCCACCTATAGTTCGTTGGAATCGCGAATAGACGTAGACGTGGCGTAAAGCTGCGACGGAAGCCATCTGGCATTTTAAATGATAATGACGGGTTCACTGCATGAAGGAGTGCCACTGAGTGATGTCATGGCGCCAATGCTGGCCGGCCAAGGGTGACACCAACGCAGACGACTAATACCTTGCCTCAAAACTATTGACTTATAGTCCCGCGCGTACCATACTTCCTCTTTCAGCCCTCGTTCAAAGTAGCCAATAACATCATTCCATTCTCTGTACATAGACGAAAGATTTTCTCCATAATCTAGCAAACGCATGGGCTGAAGCAATTAGCCTAATAGCGAACAAACGATGAATATGGCGCAAACAGATCCACATAACGAACCCATTTCCACATCTGCCTTCGGGTCCCCCACTCGTCATTTATGAAGTAGGCACAGACGCTCAAGATTCATGTTGTTGTGCGGCCCCACAGAGCTGCGGATCCACCAACGGTAATTACCCTCGGCGGCGCGAAATATGTTTTTCCTTTTCGAACCGGAATCGTGTTCGTGTAATTTGCGAAGATTGCGCAGAAACGAACCCTCCCCCATGTACTGGCATCGTTCTATCCGAGAGAGTATTTGCCGTTCTGCTTCTCAAAATGCGATTACTTTTAAAACAGTGGTTCCAAATAATGACTGCGTGGTGCAATCGAAGTCGGCACGGTGCGCCGTTGTTTTCCAGGTTTAAGAGCGCGGAGGGAGTTATTTAAAATAATGAAGCCTATATATACTCGAGATAATTAACGGCTAATTATTGGGAAAACTGAAAATGTGGTTGATTATTTGTGTTTTGAGAGATTAACCCGTGTCATACATGCGCATTTGATATCGGAAAAGACAAGTAGAGGTCTTCGTGGCTTGGGTCGTACTTCGGGGCAAGTTGTGTAGGTCTCGGGTAACTATTGGAGGAAGAAAAGTACCGCGCATGTATGGATGCGAATGTCGTGGGTCGTGAGATCATAGCATATGTCCTGGAAATGTAACTTTCGCTGTTTTAAAACGGAGAATAGACGAACAGAGTAACCCGGGCGCTGGTATACTGCATGTAGAAAGAGAGACAGAAAGAGGGCGCATTTTACTTAAATGTGAGGCAATGAACTGCGAAAGGCAACATTGAGGGTGTCAGTGCTTAACACTATGCGCAAGCGAACCTTTTCATGGCCACAGCAGTCGGTACACCATCATCTTACTTGTCCGCGCCACTCCGAGGCAACATGTTCCTATATGGCTTCCTGAAGGCCATCGAAGATGCTTTGACTCTAATGACCAGTCGAATTTAGTGTAGTTCATATCGTTCGTCGACCTCTGCGTAGCTGCATGCCATCTTGCTATTTCTAAAGTCTGTCTTGAACTACCCTCCTCGCTCCTGTGTGACATACACTGACTCAAAATCAGACCTGCTCTTTGGCACCCATTGTAGTGAGTATCCTGACGACGCTCTAGGTTCTTGGAGAACAGGGACACCGGTTGACCCTACACTGAGTCCCCGGCCACACTGGCATTCAGGGCGACGAGGAGGCAGATTTGGCGGCGGCTGCGGCCCACCCTATCTGCAGAGCCGTGCCCATGCATTATCATCTCCTACGGAGATAGACGCTTCTACTTGCCTGCGTTTGTGTCACCCTTGGCAGGCCAGCAATAGCGCCATGACATCACTCAATGGTCACTCCTCCATGCAGTGGACCGGTCATTATTATTTATAAGATGCCAGGTGGCTTCCCTCGCAGCTTTACATCACTTCTGCGGCGTCTACGACTCAACGTCGCCGACCTTCAACCCTGTGTTTCGTGTTAAGCTGGGTTACAGTAACATGGCGCTGTGCCCAGCCTGCCACACCCCAGCTACTATACCCCATATCATCGAGGACTGTGGCCGGTACACGAGTGAACGCCGGGTGTTTCGACGCCAACTTGAGCTCCTTGACCATAGACCTAAAGTACTTGTCCCATGGAGCTCCCCTGCGCATCACTGCCGGGCTCTTCGCTCCATTTTTGCTTTCGTGCAAGCCACTCGCCTCCTCGAAGAGCTCTGAACAGAACTCCGACCTGTCTTCACTTCGCGCTCACCATTAATTCATCCTCTCATATTAACCTCTGTGAAGTGGGGTCGGGTCCTGTGGCTACCACAGGGAAACATCCCATACCATCATCACTTCTTCATCATTTATCCCATTTGGACATGTAGTTTTGTGTGTTCCGTTCTACATGGAGATATTGCAAGCGATCTCGAGGACTCCTCGGCCCTCTCAACTACATCTATTGGTACTACAGTAAAAGGAAACAGCGCTTACGTTTGCAAGAATATGCGTTACATATGGCTTACATGCACAACGTTGTCACTAGAGAACTCGTTTCCATCACACGATAGCAGACGTCAACGCTATATCTTGCACACGTACATTCCTACAAGGCGCTTCATGCGTTTCACGTCATCGGACGTCAGAAAACGTCATAAATTGAACGTCATGGAGACATCCGGTGGCTAGTGCTTACTGATTGGTTCCCAAGAGGATGAGTTTGTTTTCTGAGCGACGATTGGCCGTCCTGTGCTGGTGGCACGTCCTTCGGCTGGGATGAATGAGAACGGCAAATCACAGCTGTGAGGTCAATTGTGTGATACTTGTGAAAATGAGAGAGGTTACAACGGATCCATTAGTCACATTTACGCTCATTGTTGTTGTTGAGCTGATTAAGTCATGATACCCTACACAAATAGCTCCTTCTTCATGTTATGCATGCCACTAAGAATTCCTTTGAAAATCTCCAACGATATCAAGAACAACAACATCATAGATGAATGGATGATGATGATGATGTGGGATGTTTCCCTGCGTTGAGTGCAGGACCCTACCCCATTCCAAAAAGGTTCACGTGAAAGGATGACGAGGGAAGGAAATCCCTACAGTTCGTGAAGGAGACCGGTGGCCCTCAGAAAGGAAAGAAAAGCGCCAAGTGCACGGCACTGATGTCCAGGGTTACTCCATGGGCCGAGAACTTTGCAGATGTTGAATGGCCTCTGATCCATCATTTCAAGTTGACATTTAAAGGCCCGTCGCTCGCGTACGCGCTGGCTGCAGTCTTCGAGAATGTGTCGGATTGTTGCCGGGAAACCACAAGTTGTACACAGCGCCGTGTTGCTGTGGCCGAAGTGCAGCCTATACCGGAGTGCACCGAGAACGCGTCCTATCTCACTCGTGATTGATTGATTGAAAGAAAGAAAGAAAAAAATGGGGATTGCAGCCCTCATCACGAGGGCCGGCTACCCCAGATCACCTAAGGAAAGGAATTCCAGACACATCCACCATCACCCACTGGAGATGTCGCGAAGCGGCGACGAACGCCACAGACAGGTCATAGCCCATCTAACAGCTTGGTGTCCTTTAAAAACTATGTAACGGCTCGCAAAGCTGGCACTCGTGATTTCCAGTGTGTTACACATAACGCCGGTTCTGTAGTCGCTACATTTTCGGGTAGCGAAGCAGTACTCGTGCTACGTCTTTAAATTGCTAGCGGGACAAGTATGTCCGTTAAAAATGTATGGTAGTGGGATCCTGTAACCTTATACCGACGAGCTTGTCAGGGAGGGAAGGAAAAAATAAAATAAAACGGATGCAGCCAGTCGCTATACGAACTGTCAGCACTGATTTCACCGCAGACAACTTCTTTACATTCGGAAACCCTGCTTCGCATGCGCAGTCCGATGACGAAGAACTAATTCTGCCACCTGAAGACTTCAAACTTATTGCTCTGAAGGACAGCTTTCCTAATATGCATCATGCATCCATCAAAAAGAACAAATCAGTTCCATCTAGTGCGTCAGTGGAACGACCCTTCGATGTCTCTGGAGAAACGCTTACGAAAAATCTCATTATGACGGCCGACGTTATCTTTGAACGCCAGCTCTTGTCGGCAACAGCGATGTTTAACCAATGAAGATTTCGCTTTTCTGTCGTAAGACGGTTGTCCTCTTGTTCACTTTTAGACAAATAAAGTGCTGTCATGAGTTAGGTTCGTGGTGTGTGCTTTTCGTGCCACCTATTGGTAATTTCAACAAAAGTCGCGAATAAGGGGGGGGGGGGATATGTTTAACAGGCAGCACCAGCAACGTGCGCTGTGTGCTCTCACGACCTACCTCAGTGACATACGTGCTGATAAAATCTTTTAATTCATTCAGTGCTTCCACACGTCAAGCGTCCTGGAACAGCTGGTCGCACCAGTGCGACATATACGTTTCCATTTTTCTTTCTATTTCTATTCTATTTTATTAATAGAATGGAAATAAAGAAAAAAATGAAATGTCAGCCATGCTAATGCCGGCTTGCCATTCCAAAAAATAAAGAAACTCAACAACAACAACATATATATTGTGATGATGAAGTGGGGAGGTTTTCCATGAGTGGAACGCTACCCTATGGCGAGGGGGTCTAATATGAGTGGTGACAATGATGAGTGATGACGATGAGAGATGACGGGAATGATCGAAGTGGCGATGACGATGTAAAGAAACTCAAAGTAAACAACAAAGTAAGGAAAACAAAAGAATAAAGCATCGAGTTACTTTCTGCGAGTAACAGTAGCGGTATTGGCGTTACTTTAAGAAACGATATTCACGTCAGTATTTCCCTACTTCTTGTTGAAGAAACCAGTATCGGCATCACGTCACATTATTTTGGTAACGGGTGCAACACTGGTGATTTCTGGAATTGTATATCTTGATGAAATTTGGTATCTCATTCGTTTCTTCGTGGAACGCAATTTTCTGTCCGATCAGAATGTGGCATGTAAGACACAAACTAAAAACGGGGTACTGACAAATAGAGCAAATTAAATTATGCAATTTGCAATTGCGTTGAACTTTTCCCTTTGTTTTCGGTTCCAACTTGCACAAGATCTGCGGTTCCACGATAAATTAATACGTAAATGTGCCAGTTTGATATCTCGGCGTAGCACATAATGTCATTGGGAATGATAAAAGGACACGTATACTGTTGGGGACACGGTTAGCTAAAATCCTCTGTCAGTATTTCCCGGCCCATATTAGCTCAGTTGCGCTTGAAAGTGGTGTGCGAATATTGTATTTGAAGGTGGACATTGTGCTGCGCGTGTTTTTTACTCAAAAGAAATAGTCATGCAGCACCTGGACATTTGAGATGGAATTCATCGCGGAGTGCTGATTTTAGTGTCCGCTATAGCATATAGAAGGGCAAACGAGAAAGAGACCTAGGACGCAAGCGTGGCAAGCTGCGTTTCCGAACAGTGCGACACCATCCTTTGGGAGACAAGCAGAAGTGGTTGGTTTCGACTACACGAGATGTTCTGATCCTGATAATCTGCGGCTATGTATGTTGTTCCTATGTGGGTTGCCTAAGGAAAAAGAGACTGACTTAAGACTGAAAAAGAAAGGGATGCGTTGTGAGAATGACTTTTAGCGGATGATGATGATGAGAAGATGACTTTTAGCAAGTGCCGGCGGCTGTATACCTATGGGCACACACATTCAGAGAAGGAATGAAAGTGCTAACACAATAATCGTGCCCGATATAGGGTCTGGAACTGCAGTGAATTGCAGGTTCCAGCACTGGTTAAACGGATGAGACCCGTTCCTTTTGTGTTACTGTCAAGGTAACGACAACTTTCGTTCCGTGAACGAGGAATTTTTGCTCTTTATAGGCACGATGCCTCGTTATTCGCGGACGAATCTCAGCTGAAATGTTCAAGATGCGCGAGGACTGTAACCGAGAGCTACGCCGTCGCCGTCGTGTGCCATCAGTGTGACGCCGTCAAGTCGTCACCGCATCTAAAACGTATCGTTTAGGATGACCGTTTCAAACAGTCCCAGTAGGGGAGAGATCCCGCAATGCCATCGTGGCTAACTGTCCGAGACCCCCACTCTCTACGACTTGTGGTCTCGTATCATTGACTCCTCCATCCACGAAGGGGGACACCATTTCTGTTGTAGCACCGTCGGCAGGGACTCGTATCCTCACACTTCGTCGTATCGCCAACTGTAGGATGGGACAAGCACTTCCTCACACTTCGTCGACACTCGACCGATGCGGTCGAGCGCGAACGTTTAGCATTTTTAATATTTCCACGAATGTGTGTATTGCAAACTTCTTTCTAAGTGCAAGTCGGCGGGTGAGTTGGGGCTGAGAAGGTCTATTCCTTCGCGCTTGGGGAATCTCGCGCGTTATATCACTATATAAAGTAGAAATCGTGACATAGGTAACCCAAACTTACAAAGTAGTATACAAAAATGAAGAATGACTTATATGGAGAAGAAGAAAAAAATGTGGCAGGCATGCACCGGTAATAAATTAGAATGCAATAAGAAGGACACCGAGGCAGGAAGCGCACAAGACAAATCAAAATGGTGTCTCGCGTCTGCGAATCGCATCTGTCACCCATTGTTGCCAGTTGCGTACAAGACGACGGTGAACTTCTTCCGGCACACATTTGAAACAAAAAAAAAAAAGAAAGAAAAAGGAAAAGAATCGACATAGTATATTCCAGTTTATACGTCTCATACTATTTCTATGCCTGGTAATTGCTGCCTTTAGTACTTGCTGCCTTTAGTAGTGGGGAAGGCCGTTACGTCGTGAGATCACTATGGCTATGAGCGACACCACGATTGTTTCTCTCTCCCCCTTTTTTTGCTTCTTTTAGTGCTTCAGCATTATAGTCCTGGCTACGCAAGAATCGCGGCGTGGCCTGTCTGTAGCCACGCCGCGGAGCGCATGCGCGGTGAGTGGAGAGGGAAGGAGAGGGCGAGTGGAGAGTGCGACGTGGCCACAGCGCCGGCGCGTAGGCACTCGGCACCGTGCAGCGTGCAGCTGTGGTGGTCGACAGGTTCAGACGTGTCTGCATGGGCGCGTCATGGGTTATGAAAGCTGTGCGAAGCAGTGGCGGCGAAGGAAGGCTGCGAAACTGCGCGGCCGATCTGAACCCGAGTGTAAGCCCGGATGGCTCGTTTGGCTGCGAATGCTGTCTTGCGTTAGCGCTGTGTAGGGTCATGTGAAGAGTTGTGTAGCGTTGTGAAGCGTTGTGAAGGGGAGTTCCCAAAGGGTTTTCAGGTTTTAATGCTAACGCATTTCTGTCGGATCCACCGACGGCTCGACCTTTCATTTTCCTTTCTCTCTCTCTCTCTCTTTTTTTTTTTACTGTTCATTTTGTTGCGAGGTCCGCTGACACCTCGGCAGACGGCGTCCCATATTTACCCAAGTATTACAATATATACTCAACGTTCATGTACCTACGGATGGTTGGGTATGTGATGCTTCATTTCGCGGAGTTACCAACGAAGAAAACAATCTTGGTCTATACTCATCTATCCCTCTGTACTTTCACCTTCGGTGCATTGTGCAGCTTTGGAAAGGTCCATTGCGAGGAACGAGGTGTCTTTGCAACTCGTACCAAATTGCTGCCATCCTCGGCTGGGGTCTAACCCGTAAGCGTTGATCAGTTGGCTGTCACGGTGCCAACTACTCCGCCGAGGCGGGTGATCTAAATGCAGCGACCAATCGACGAGAAAGCAGCTATGGCTCCCTGTGCGCTCTCGAAACAGAACTTCACCACATATGCAGCGCCACTTAGACACAGAAGGTCAGACACAGGCTTCATTTCAAACACTGGCTTTCCGTGGCTACCAGTGGCTGCCCATGCGGCTCATCTCCATAGATACAGCCGCCGAAAGCACGGTCACGATTGGCGGACTCCTAACTGTTACATCACGTCGTCTAAAGCGGCTTTGTTTATAGGTGCCCTATCCAACCGTCCATACCCGAAAGAGACCATTCTCTCTACCTGACTAAATCAAAACGAGGGGAGTACGCCTTTTTGTGACACCTGTGCGGTTATGTTAGTTGTCATTCGAGAGGTGTACGTCCCGGGCTTTCCACAAACAAGGAGCCAAAAGCGGTACCATTCTGAGCAATGGCTGGCCTTTCGCGTGCTGGGCTTTTCTCGGACACTGTAAGGCAAGTGTCATTACAGTTCCACGTGAAGTCTGCCCAAGACGTACGATTCACTCGGCTCGATACCGCTCGGTAATAAAACACCACCAACCACAACCAGACCAGGAATGAAGACCATGTGAGGCTTCGATCTCAAGCAGTTCATCTGAGGAGGAGGATTTTGCTGTAGTTCCTGTTTGTTTGTTTGTTTGTTTGTTTGTAAGAAAAAAAAAACAAGGAGAAATTGAACTCGTCTCCCGTAGTTCCGCTGTAGTTCCTGTTGTCAACGTTTCGTTATGAATGTGTACGCGCGGAGCAGCGTGACTATATATACGCTTCCCTGAAGCGCAACAACATTTCTTCTAATACCAGATCATCGATGGGAACTGCTGTCCAAGCAGGATTAGATTAGAAATCGGCATGCAGACACAGAGAGATTAACACCACTCGTGAAATCACAGGCAAGCTTTCTTGAGTGTACTTCATCACTCCTCCTACGGTCCTGCATTGAAACGTCCAGCGTGCCTCCAAAGGCAAATATGGCCCTGAACACGAGCCTCAGAACTACTGTCTGTCCACAACCTCACGTTTTTGGAATTAATCGCTAAGGATACTTTATGCTCAATCTCTTTATGTGTTTTTGTATTAGAACTGGCGGCACGGCTGTGTCACCCTTACTGGGTTATCAAAAAACTACACCGCGCCCAATGAACCGTACCAAATATACCAAAGACGGAACTAAGAAAACACCGACTGCCTCAATCTGCATGACGTGAATGTGAGTTTCTTTGTTCCTTCTTTGTCTTTTACGAAATTTTCTCAGCTATTTTTCATTCAAAGGGTGTTGGGGAGTCGCTGTTTCGTAATGTCCCTCTCGCTCCGAATCCTTTTTTTGTTTACGCACATACTTTGCGCGGGAGACAAGCCCTAGCACTTCACCCCGTCTACCTTCGTCCCGCATCACACGCGGTGCCATTTTGTTTGTTAGTGCTCCTATCATCCCAGTGTCACAACTCGGTAACGCTTTTCCGCATATCCCGCAGCCAAACGCCATCTCGTCCCTCGTTCCCCGCGGAGTCCCCGGCTCCCTAATCAGGCGTCACTCGGTGGCTGCCCGCAAGGCTTGGTCGTGTCCCTAGCGGTCTCTCCCTACCGCCTCTCTCGACCACTAATTGTCGGTTCGTCACCTACGAACAATGTACTCAGCTAGGACCATCGAAGAAAGGCATAGCGCTCTGTTGCGGTTTCGGGTTACATCAGGACACGTAATATTCCCGCGGGAGTTGGGGAAGGCCGTCACGGGCAAGCAAACAGATGGAAAAAGCACTCCAGTCTCCACGAGGGAGCGCCGCATATATGCGTGGTTGCGGTCGTTGAAGATGCGTATATACCCGGTGGTGTACGCTGAGTGTGTACGGCTCTTTCATAAGTGTGGCAATGAAAGCGTAGTATATAGGGACGGTGATGAACACGATTCTTCGCTTTTGTGATGGACGAGTCTCTGTTTGGGTTGTGCCAATATTGGGATGATGCTGTCTGGGGTAGTGGCTGAAAGGTTTTCGTGGTTGATAGCCCCATCAGTTGTTATTCTGCACTTTCATTCGTACCGTGTTTCTAAGCAGGAAATTACTTTCACTTTTTTCTGCATTGTCGTTGCTCTATGCCCTTGGAAAGTAATGAATCGTATTACAAATTACCTCTTCATGGTTAGTAATGCATCACGAATGACATCAATTTCATCAGGTACTGACATTACTTTGGCATTCCATTTTTTTCGGAAGTTCGTCCTTCACGAACTGTAGGGATTTCCTTCCCTCGTCATCCTTTCATGTGAACCTTTTTGGAATGGGGTAGGGTCCTGCACTCAACGCAGGGAAACATCCCACATCATCATCATCATCCATTCATCTATGTTGTTGTTGTTGTTGTTCGGAAGTCCAGAAATAAATGCGGTGCTGCAATTCCGCCCACGCTATAAACGGAATTTCTCATGGGGCAGCACATAGGGCAAGGATGGATAGGATGGGCAGTCACTCGTTGCCGTTGCTCAACCCGCGTAATGAACGATGCTATTACGCATTACTCGACCAAAATGTAATGACATTGCATTATGCATTACTCCTCCACAAAGTATAGTGAAAAGCATGTAATTAATAAGCGTACACATGATCCCGGAAAATACGACCGATGCGGAGGTCGCTTCGCCATAAACGCGTTTTCTCCCTTGCCCTTAAACGCGAGGAAAAACAAGAGCTGCTGCCTATTCTCCCGTTCTGCGTCCAAACCCCTTCTGTCTTCCACTCCTTCCTTCGGTCCTCTCTTCGTCTGTCCACGTCTTTACGCAGTTCACAGCTACAGCTGCTTCGCGGTGGTAAAACAACGAAAAAACTACAAAAGATGGGTTCACAGTCGCTGACCCGAGAGACGATTCACGGCATATTCTGACGAACTACTACCTCCTTCGTCGAGCCGCTGCGAAGAGCCCCTTACAGAGTCATCGTCAAGCATGTCGACCGGCTTGCCATCTCCCGGCAAACTGCACTGCGTTTACAATCATTGTTGTATTAGAAAAATTAGTGAACACTGAACATATCTTATTATCCTGTCCACGGTATCTGCAGCACAGACAATGTCAACAAGCTTCCTTAGCTCGGCTGGATGGCAGACCATTTGATGTCGTTAAGGTTCTGGGCCCTTGGGCCCTTGGACACCAGACCATCAGTTTCACGCCATGCAGGCGTTTGTGCGATTTTGCGCAGACTCCAAGTTGGTGGACACAGTGTGACTGACAGTGTGTGTGGACAGCGTGTGTGGACAGTGTGTGTGAGTGACTGACTGAGAGTCTTTGTCACTCATTGGTTTTATTGTAGATAGCCATTTGTGTTTCCTAAGTGTTCCATCCTGTTCCTAAGTGATCTGGAGTAGCCGGCTCTCGTAATGAGTGCTTATTTCTCCTTTTTTTTCTATTCTTATGAACTCAACTCAACTCAACTCAGAAAAATTAGTGTATCTTTGAACATCGCGCACGTTCAAATGCTGTAGCTCTATACGACAATCATTACGGGTACATTTTTGGTCACGTGGTCCTATAAAGGCTATGGTCGGACCTACACGCTGTTGTGCCTGTGTGCGTGTTTCTCTTTAAAAGATGACTTGGTTTTAAAATTTTACGATGTGTTGTTAATTAGTCACGCGTCATATCGTCGTCATCAAGAGCCGAAAACGGCACGCCAGAAAGAAGCGTCCCCGTCAACGCGCGTATCCCCCACGGAGCAGCATGCTGCAGAAATGGAGCATTCCTCGCTACTGAAAAAAGGCTGATCGTCTTCTTTTCTGTGTTATTGGGCAGAGATTAGCAGTCGGGGCGAAGGGGGATTTGGATTACGGCCCTGGAAAGCGGTCACAACGGGACAAATCTCCTTTGTGTCGCCGTTGGACAAACTCCATTCCAGTCCAACGCTTCTGGGAGTACATTGAAAAGCTCCCTCCGTTCTGCTATACCCGGTAAATAAATAGATCGTGCTGTCGCATCTGCTTGATGCATTGCCATTGCTTGCAGGGCAGCGGGTGACGGACACAGACGCAGGAAGGGATTGTGTGCCCTCACAAAATAGTAGACTAAACCCCAACGTACCGTAAACATCATGGTTAAAAAGAAAAAAAACAGCCATCTGACGTTGACCTATTTCATTTCGTATCATTTATTCATTTGCCCATAAACGGCTTTATATAGTCTTCTCGATGGTACAAAACATAATAATTATCGCAGACTGGTTAAAATCGTTTTGAATTTTACAATGTTGCATACAAAAATTTCGATATCACTAACAACGTAAACCTTATTAAATAACGACTGTTATTTGTTTTTGGATTAAGAGTATTCACTTCAGTTATACTTCGAAATTCGACCTATACAAAAAAAGAAATATAACTGTCGGCGCGTCACACACTAAAAAGTCATCAAGGGAACTTCCACAATACACAGTCCATCACCAATAGATCGATAGGGTGGCGATATCACTTCCCAGTTGGTTGCTGCTAAATGCATGTACAGGATGTGTGTGTGTGTTCTTTTTAATGTCTTTCACGAATTTTTGATTAACAAAGCTATGAAAGCAGCATAGATGTCCTTTTTACAGTTGATAAAAACGGCCAGGTGGACATCCTTTCGAGGTTATAACTACGAGAGTCTAATTACCTAAAATTCATTAATTGACTCTTAATCCGGGAATTTGAGATAAAAGCGAGATAGCTGAATCGGAGACGATCTTAAAAATCCTGAAACTATCGCCGAAACCAGAACCGCGTGCCTCAGGAGCGCATGACCTTCGCCGACGAAGGCTTATCTGGGTAGCAAGCAGTTGATCTGGTCACCAGACCAGCACCTACTCCTATCTTCTCCATCGCTGCAAAGCACGTTACCCTCCGATGGCGGAATGAGCCTTGTCTCTTTGCGCTCCCCATGGGCACGGTTTCGGCCCATTTGCATTCTTTTCTTCTGTTCCTTTTCTTTTCTCTGTCTTTTCCTTTTCTTTTATTCTCTTCTTTGTCTTCCCCTTTTCTTTTGTTCTTTTCCTACCTCTTTCGATACCTACCGTTGTCGAATCAGCTTGTTTTTCTCTCTTTGTGGAAACCCGTGCATTGCAAAAGGCCTCGAACGCGGGCAGTGAATTTAACAAACAGCTTCGTCCCACACGATCAGATCTCTGTCACAGTTTCTACACTCAATCACGGAACTAGTCTTGCCTCTGCTTTTCCAGATTTTGCACAGAACTGTAGCACAGCGGCAAAAAAGGTCGGAAGCACTCATATATGCAAAGGCACAAAGGCACTCGCAGAAGGCAAGCAATGGCGTGGCTACTGTGGCGCCATCTATTAGCGCCAGAAGCAACTGGCTGCTGTAAACGGTCTATAAATCTGCAATGGATAAAAATAAACACCCTGTGTATACGGTATGCCATTTTCTTGTACTAATGACATTTTAGAGTTTACCCTGTATAAAGCAGAATCTCCACTGAACGAGATAGAACAAATAAACGAACCCGAACGAGGCAACCGTATTCAGCGTGCTAGGATCAGTTTGAAACATTGACCCAAAGTTCTGAATATGACACTCGACACCGCGTCCGTGAACTTTTCACATTCTTTATAGCCACATGATAAGCCGAAGTGACGATAAGTAAAATATAAGTACTTCTGACGACGAGCACAATGCTGCCCATCGTCAAGTTGTATGCTGAATGACTTCGTAACAATATGGGCACACCTCGTAGGCCCTCGTGCCCCAACCACTCACGTCTCAATTGCCGGACACTGACAATTATCTCGCAACAGCAGAATAATTCGCGCTGCGGTGAATCACCCCAGGCCATAGTCATGATATATGTGATTGATTGAGTGATTTTTAAAAGAAAAAAATGAAGATGTTAGTCTCGAACCACTCGGGGCTGGCTACTCCAGGACGCGTTTTCAAAAAAAGGAATGGGAAACTACACAAAACTCGACGCTTTGAAACGGAATGGAAACAGAATAAATGAGAACATCACCACGTACCTAGCTTGGCACCAAAAGCGAAATCTCAATGCACAAAAACAAAGAGCGTCACAATGTGTCAGAGAGGTCCGTCGAGACGAGAAATTGCACAAGGGCGCGCATGGCAGGTATGAGCTGATTTGCTGGCCAGCACCCAAGAACCTTTTCGCTGGAGCATGGCCGATTATCCAGGCGGGACAGGGACGACACAAGGGTACAACTCGGGTGCTCGGGCAGTCTTGGAGTATATGATCCACGTCCTGAACTACATCACACAGACCGCAGTTGGGGGACGGGACCATGCCGAGCTTAAACAAAAGTCGTCCGTATGACACGTTGAGGCGAAGCCTGTAGATGAGCGACGTGATGGGTCGAGGAAGCGCTGACGGCATATAAAAACTGAGATCTGGGTCCACCTTACGCAGGAGCGACGTATAGAAGGGACACTTCTGCGCCAGTGTTCACTGCACAGACGTCTCGTAGAGTACCAATTGCTTGCTTCGCGTCCGCTTGGGTGAAATACGTAGGGTGCGTCGGTACGCCACGTGCCACATGAGCCCGTCTCGCAAGTAGGTCGGCAGCCTCATTCCCAGGGACGCCACAATGACCTGGGATTCACTGCAAGGTGATGTTATGTGTCTGTGTGACAGCACAGTAATACTCCCTGAGGACGTCACACACCAGTGGAGCGAGGGAGCTCGAGCCCATGGTGCACTGCAGAGTTTGAAGGGCGGTTTTGGAGTCAATGTATATGGTCCAGTACATGGGTGGTTGGCGGGACACAATGAAGGAAAGCGCCATAAGAATGGAATGCAGCTCGGCCGCAGCAGCCAACGTCAGGTGCGACAGCCTAGCGCTTCGTTCAATCGACAGCTCAGGGATTACGAATGCACAGGTAGAGCCGGTCTGTGTCGATGAGCCATCAGTAAAGATTTTAATTCTGCCTTCATCGCGATGAAGCAGGCTCAGAGTGAGTTGGCGAAGAACAATTGTTGTAGCCGATTTTCTGGAAGTCAAGCCAGGGACATTGACATGCACAGATGGTGCCTGAAGGGCCCATGGTGGGACTGCGGGTAGAACCAGTTTTTTATGCTTTGGAATGAGGCTGCGGTGAGCTAAAACAGCTTGGCAGTATCCGCATGCTGGTCGCTGAAGAATGTCGCGCACTAATGTGTTACGGTAGTGGCGAGTGGAGAGCCTCATGTAGTGCCCAAGAGATTGTGCCGTCCGCGTGAAGACCAGCGCATGACCAGCCATGACAGCGGCAGTTGGCGTTGATTTGTGGACACCAAGGCACTGTTCCATGCTCTTTGCAAGGACGGTTTCCAACACTTGTTCGGACGAAGGACAAAGGTTATGTAACACCGGAAGATGGTACATCAACATTTGTCGTATGAGGGACCGGTGTAGACCAAGCAATGCCCTTGTAGAAAGCCCCCAGCGGGCACCACAGAGGTATCGCAGGACACTCAGCCGGGACTCAGCTCTACCTCTCAGACAACGAACCTCCGCTCTCCAGGACAGACAGCGGTCAATAACCACACCAAGAACCTTATGGTGTGTAACACGCCGCACGACATTCCCACATATATGAAGCTGAAAGTTCTTCAAATGACGGCGGGTGAAAGGCAAAAAAAAAAAAAACAGTCTTCTCATGAGAGAGGTCCATGTCTCTGTTTTCCAGGTAAGCAGCAGCAACATCAAGAGCACACTGTATGCGGCGCTGTAGCGCTGGCCACTGCTTGCCGGACGTCCATATGCATATATCGTTAGCATACAAGCTGATGTTGACGCCCCGTGGCAAGAGAGCTGGTAGAGCAGCCATCACGACATTGAAGAGGAGTGGACTGAGGACCTCGCCCTGTGGGACACCTGCTGTTGTGCTGTGATGAGACGTTTCACCATCCGAAGTCATCACAAAGACAGTTCTACCACGTAGATAGTTGGCTATCCACCTGAGAGCTCGTCCAGTAACACTCAGGGAGAAAAGCTCATGGAGTACATGGCCATGGCTTGCAGTGTCATAGGCTCGCTTAATATCAATGAATGCCCCCACGGTTAGTAGACCTTCCGATCTAGACTGTTCCACGTGGGTTACCACATTCAAGACACAATCCATTGTTCAACGAGCTATCCTGAAGCCTGCCTGCGCCGGGTGTAGGAGCGCCCGGGACTCCAGAAACCAGTCAAGGCGGTCCAATATTAGCCTTTCCATTTCCTTGCCCAAGCAGCTTGTGAGGCTAATGGGTCGCCAGCTCCCTTGGCGACTTCCCTGGCTTCAAAACTGGGATAACTCGAGGCGCTTTCCATACGTCAGGCACGACACCAGTTCTCCAGGAGTCATTAATGAAGCACAGCAGTTTTTCAAGCGACGCATCCCCTGAGGAGGCTATAGCCTGATACGTAATCCCGTCGGCCCCAGGTGAGGATCCTTTCCTAGAGTGGGAGATTGCTGACTGCAACTCGTTGATGGTAAACTCCAGATCCATGACAGGGTCACAAGCCATGCAGCCGAAATCAACACCACTAAGAGCATGTTGCGGTTCGTGGGTCCGAGCGGTCTTGTGCTGGAGGTAGTCAGGCAGGGGTCTGTCTTCAACAACAACAGATGTTTATTTACATGTTCAGCATCTCAAGAACAGACAAACAAGCCATCATGGCCGCGCTCTTTTAAAGCAAATTTACAGGATAAGGGAGTCATGTGTTACTTTGCCCAACCAATCCGCTGACCGGTCACAGTCCGGCAACGGTCACTCCAGACGTCTCGAGGTCGCCAGACGCACCTGTTTGAGATCTCTAAGAGTGGCTGTCAGGGAGATGAATAGGGAGCTTATCCCTAGGTGACCTTCTTAGGTGCCCGAAGGGAACAACGAGGAAGACTGAGTTCATTCACTAACGTCTTCAGTGCTCATCACAACCCAGACGGTTGGCACCACATAATGAATGGCTTAACCAGAAGTAGCCTTGGTGTCCTCTTTTGGAGTACGTGTCGCGCAGCTGTTGTCTTTGTCTCAGGCGACGATCACATTGACTGGGCCAGTCGCAACAGCATCAACAACCGATTGCTTGTGGGCGTCAGTCGAAGAGGCACAAGATGGCCGTGTGAGGAGACAGCAGAACTCTTTCTGAGATCTTCAAATGAAGCGCGAGAGCTCTGAATGGAGCCTCTTGCTCAACAGGACAACTAAGAGTATTAACAATCTGCCATTTTATTCCGGTAGGTGTATAAGGGGAAAGCGTGGAACAGAATGACTTCCAGCTTTTGCGACCCAGGCGCTGGAGGTGTTTTCGGATGACGCTACGTAGCCTACATACTTCCTGGTAATCCTGTTGACTTCCAGAACGACGGAACCGGCGCTCTGCTCGGCGTCGCCCGCCTGAAGACAATAGGAATGCCAGTCGGCCGACTTCTCCTGTAAGTAACAACCTGGAACGGCCTGGAATCCAAGTCAAAGATCTCCTTTTGTGTCTCATCTGACATCTCTTGTTCAACGATCAAGGTGCCATCCGATGAAAACTCGTGGTGGTCATCGTTGTTCGGGATCCTCTCGAAAGCGCTTACACCGTGACTGCGATGGATCAGGAGGAACCGTCGAAGGAGCAGAAGCAACACCTGGGACGGGCACCACCACTGGGGCGTCCATCGCCACCACCCCAAGAGCAAGTAGGGCACTCGGCGGAGTTCCCCTCAGCAGCGTTGAAGACGGTGTAGAAGTAATTAGAGCAGAAATAACTCGCAGAAACAGAAATATTTTGCAGAGAAGAGCAACAGAACAGCTGTTCGGAGCAAGCTTCTTCTTCCTTCCTCTCTCATGATATATCTGTTGTTGTTGTTCGCGCTCACTGCTTCATAACCAAGCCAGAGTTTCTCTTGAAACAAGTAAGACAGGAATAAAGTTTTTCTTGCCAAAAAGAAAATGGAACTGCCACAACGCTTTGTGTAGAACAGCAGCAACTCCTTATTTTCACGACGAACTGTGAAGGTGTGAAATGTTATAGGGTAATTCGAATTCGTTTGGGGAGGACGGATTGTAGGTTGAAAAGTCAGGATGGCGCTGCGTAACGAAGTCAACCCGAATTAGGCCATGTGCGGAGTGAACCCAAAGTGAACTATGGCCGCGTCCGGCCCACCAACGCTCTGCCCTCAAAGCTCTTCTTACCTTTTCGGACACCTAGGACACATCGGTCCTCATTGTGTGGTGGTCGATCACACCACTACCAGCAATGGGGTAGCAAATGGGTAGCAACTCTCCAATCACCATAACCGAATAAAGTTGTCGTTGTTATATTCATGATGATGGGTTGGGTGTTTCTTTTATTTCCCGTCCCAAGAAAGCAAACCACTAGTCATGATGGCGACCTGCGTATTATTTAAAAAGAGTCATCGTAGAGCGATGCAGTCCTTTCTGCAACCGTAAACCTTTATGGTCAGTCATTGATGGGTCCCTTGGCGAGCATGGTTAGTGACCCTCTCCTCGTTTTACAATTACCCTTTGGGGAGGAGCGAGGGGTACTGAGTGACCGATAGGGTTGACCACAATGGCGGTGTCTCTTTGATACTTTATCAAATAACGGCGTTTCCCACGAGTCGAGCGTTTTGTGCCCCCGATGTTCTGCTTCGGGAAGATTGACTCCCAACTCGGGACAATTGAGTTTCCGGGACACACTTTCAGAAGTTCGGCGTTCAGTGAGCTTCCTTATTCCGTGGCTCTGCCGTTATACTTTCCTGTGTGGGTATTTATTTATTTATTTATTTTTCTATTGCTTCTCGAAGCCACTCAGCAAAAACGAAGTGCAAAGAGGGACTGTACAGCATTGACACCGTGACAGATGTTTCTGTAGAAATAAGCTCACATTCTTATACAGAAAATGTCGGAGGTAGAAACTTTTGTAGAGACGGGATACTCCGATTTAGTCGGCATCACAGAATCTAAAGTGGCTATAGAACACAAGGGTCAATACGGAATGTCGCTACTGATCGCATCTACGAATGAATGAAATGTTGTTGTCCTTTACTTCCTGTTAATTGATTATTGTAATGCCTCATGCTTAACCCGCGGTACCTATAAGCAAGCTATATTCGTGCGTTAATTATTGTGTGATGTATTGACCCTTGACACACTGAGGTGTACTTTGGTTGCAGAGATTATTCACTGGTGTCATCTCCTCTAGGGGGCACCATCTTCGAAAAGGCGAGACGTCCTCCGTGGTGTAAGTGCAGCGGGGTTTAGTTTCGATTTTCGTTCACTCCCGTATGCTCTGTTCAAGCCTGAAAGAGAAAAATTACGGGGATATTATATTCTAATATACACAGAGCACAACAGCTTAGAAACACTTAGCGTACCAAACAGAAACAGGACGAAAGAAAGACAAATGCGACGAAGGTGAGGACGGCGCCCTCAACTTCGCCAGTATCTGCGGCGCCACATTGGAGTGACCTCATGTCAATAGGCCCTATGGGATCAATGTGGCAGTGGATGTTGCAATGTTCCTTATATGTTAACGATATTCGTTATACCGTTAAACATCCCATGTCGTCATCACTTTTTCATCATTTATTGTTGTTATTGTTATCCCTCGCTATGGTGTCCCTGCCTTTCGCGACACCGTAGCCATTGCTTGAATAATTCTCTACAGGAAGTCAAAGTGGGAAGCAAAACCAAAATCTCCAAAGAATGTAATAACGGAAAGCAGGTGTGATGCAAGCTCCCTCCACGTTCGAAACAAGACCAAGAAACCATGTTCAATAACGAGCGAAAACTCTTGGAGGACCGACGAAGATGTTGCTTTTCGGCGAACCGCAGTTGTCTCTACCCTTTTCTCGGTCGCTTCCCCCGCGCGGGGACAATCGTGCGGCGATACATATCGGTAGAGCCCTTTCCTCTCGAGTGTGTATACCATCACGGGAAGTGGATCACGAAAGGAGGAAATCTCCCCTCCGATTTCTCGTGGTCCGCCGGACACCCCTTTGGTCTCGGTCAGTGGTCGCAATGGGTCACTCGGCAGCTCCCCTTTGTGGTAATGAAGTGGGTTTTCGTCTCCCCGCGGTGTTCGCCAATTTGTAAAGCTATAGCCCCTGTATCGGTCGATTTGACCCTCTCACTGGTCTATTCCAATCTGGCTCCCTGATTTATGGTCTACAAAGGGGTGGAGAAGGCTCGTCATTAGAACGATTGGTGCGTTTTGTCCATTTCGATGGGCGGATTGGGGGCCGATCGATTGCGTACACGATAAAAACCGAACGAAAAAAGCGAAGCGCTAATGGGCGTGGGTGTTTTATACAATCAGTTTGTGCGCGCGAAACGTTTCGCAGCACGGCGAACTGAAAATGACAAGTGAGACACTGAGATGATAATTCACTCACAACGGTCCCGTTAATGAAATGCAAATAACTACGAAAGAAAGAAAGAAGATACGAAACCAGACCCTCCTTATTCGTGATCAGGGATGGTATACCGCGGTTACACCCAGAGTTGTACACGTTACTCGAAAAAAGTAATTGATTACAATTACTCTCACAGCAAAAGTAATTTTTTACCGTTACAAATTACTCGAGTAGAAACGTAATTAAGTAACGCGCATAAAAGTAACGCCGTTACTTTGAGCGTTACTTTGGATTGCTTTGACTATATGGTTACTGTGCCTAAACGCAGGTGTCGCACTGATGCCAAACATGGAGATTCATGGTAGACGTGCAAGGCCACTCCAAACAGACGGACATTTTATGCAAGGCTCTATTTACAACTTGTCAAACGTGCGCAAACAGATGTAACAAATTCACTTCGGAACGACGCCTTCGTTAAGTTTCAATAGCCCATGTTGACCATGGCATTGACCGCTCAGAAGTTCAGTATACACTTAGCAGGACAGTGTCGCGCTACACGGAAAAACACATGGTATATGTCACTGGAGATTTCCCAGTGACTCACTAGGAAACTATGACCTACTCCGAAGCTACCCAGCTGACTGCGGCACAAATAGCTATACAATGTGACGTCCCTCGTTTCCGAAGGGGACGGGCACCCGCGGACACCCGCAGAGGCGAGAACGAATGACACCACACACGTTTAACAAACACAAACACGATTTATTATGAGCACAACTAAACACTACGTTATTATCACTTCGGGTGATCGATAACACAAACTGCGCGATATATGCAAATGTGGGAGACATACGTATAACACGGCAGCAAGAGTGACTGACCCTGACTTTGCGCATCCCGACGACAGCACTTCACCAGGCCATGGGCGATGGCGTGGTAGACAAACTCTGAAGACGACTTCGGCAGTGACCTACGCGGCCGGCTCTCCAGGCTCTGACTTTCAGTTGCTGCTTCCGTCGGTCTTCGTCCGCTCTGGTCTCCACTATTGGTCCACGGCCCGGATAGCAACAGTGGCGAAGACGCCGACTTGGCGGCAGGCCTACTGTCCCACTTGGATGCTCGGTTCCAGGAGTTCGGCTACTGCTCCCGTAGGTCCGTCTCGTCGCTCACCTCGTCGTCAGGTACACGTCTCATGTCGGTCAATCGCCGCCAGCTGGTGTCACTCGGTCGTATAGCTTCGGCTGCCCGGACGTCAGCGCTGGTGGAAGGAGACTCCGGGGACAAACCGTTTGGTCGCAGGTGGTTTCCACGCATCGAGGCGCCTCCGTCGTCCATCTCCCCCGGGGCATCCGTCCGGGCTCCCGCTCTCAATCATATATCGACGGCTCCTCGGTCCTCGCTGGTTCCGACTCTCGAGAGTCTTGACAATTCCGACTGACTGACGTACTGTCTTAATCTCTCTCTTCTTGAGGTCATTCAGATTTTGTATATAGCCTCTCCCGCGCCATGTCATAGTCTGGCCCAGTCACGTATGCCAAACTAAAAAAAAAAAAAAAACAGACACACACACAATTACCACAGCTTCGAGTTACATACAGCGACACCCCCTTCTACAAAAGTCCGCTTCTTGTGGGAAAGCAACACTGTCAAAGAAAAGCAGAGGTAACCCCTCCCACGGAGAGACACTGCGAACATGTCAAATAAAGTTTTATGACTCTCAGCTGTGGGGGCACGGAGAGCCCTAGCGACCGCTTGACTGTCTCTTCGATGTTAAAAAATTGGAAAAGTTTGCTACGCTGATGTCGTGCAAAAGCCCAGGTCGTCACAGGGTAGTATCTGTAGGCCTCTGAGTCGGAAGCCACCAGCTACTTTATCGAAAAAGTAACCGATTACTAGTAACAGATGACTGAAAATTGTAACGAGATTACTTTAAAAATTGCTTGTGTAGAAAACTAATCGATTAATTACAAAATTACTCCAAATACTAATCGATTACTAGTAACGCAATTACTTGTAACGCGTTACGTACAAGTCTGGTTACACCACATCGGCATGGTTCTCCATTTTTTACTGGGTTATTTGAGCAGCAGCAACCTTATTTGATGATGATGATGATTGGGGAGTTTGACCGCCAGTGGCGATACCCTAGACCCCATTGTGATGTGATGTGATGTGAATAAAGAAAAAACTGGGGATGTGAGTTTCGACGAAGTCAAACTGGCTACCCCAGTACACTTAATACCGTAAGTTCAAACAGATGATGAGATGATGAAAGCACAAAGGGGTGATGTCCAGAGAAGAACAGGGATGATAATGGAGTTCAACATGTAGTTCAAGTTCAAGAGCTGCGCCCAAGTGAGAGTAAACTGTCGGAATCGCCGGGGGCACACACAAGACACATCACACATTCAGCGTGTCACAGGATGTCCATGAGCCCGGTTGCATGCAAAAAGTCTTCAAGTGCCCTTAGCGCCTTGTCGGACGAAGGAGGACATAACAGTTTCGTGATGTATGTCGAAGGCTCGGGAGTCGACGCGAGAGAGGCTTGTCTCTGATGCCCTTCGAGTATCAACGTATTTCTGACACCTGAGAAGGATGTGTTCTACATCCTCTACGACGCCATTGTAATTCGTTGTTTCGTAGGCATTTTAGGCTTTGTTTGTGTCGTCCCCAGTTGGAGCTTGCCTCCGCTAATTCTCGATAATTGCATTAGGTTCCAGTAAACTGAAAGCCAATGGCCAAAATCAATACGTGGTCACGTCCTGTTTATCCGTGCTCCACCGCTACGCACTCCAACCGCCCCGATAGCGAATTTTCGGATCGAATATTACATGAATCCTCCACCTTGAATGCTCTGAGAGTAAATCGTCCCGTTCCCGTGGCAAAATTCGCTTTACAAATCATTGAGCCCCCTGCTGACTTGCACCCTTAACTTCTGATGTGGCAAAACTCAAATTTCAGGCGAACGAGCTAGGTCGAGGTGGTACGGATCTGAATAACAAGATCCAAATAGGTTGATGACATACACAATCTTCCTCATACAAGTAGTAATTTTCGCGAAATTCGCGAGAGCTCTTTCCTTCGCGAATTTAATGACAGAAAAATACGCGAACGCAATATGTAAAAAAATTGACCTAGGACACTGTGGCAACATATGTACTCGGCTTTTTACGCTATTTCACTGTATTGCCTCACAAAGTGTTCCGCTCTCCGCTGCAAGTGGAGACATAGTAGTCCAGCCTTCGCGAATCCCGCGCGGGTGTCGGAATCCCGCGATTGCAGTTCTTTGTAAGCCTCGATTATCCAGCATAGCGTGTATGGGTTTTAGCACGCTGCCACGCGGGTCTACCTTTGTACAAGTTGCCGCATCACTAACGAGTGCCAATCGTACCTGCTCTATACGGTGACAAGAATGATGAGAGACAGAGCAAGTCGGCAATGACCCAGATACCAGCCGAGTAAGGGCCCCCTAATCGCCGCCCTCTCAGTCAGAAGGGCTCAAAAGGAAGACAAATGCAACGGGTTATTACACAGTCGTGATACCTTTTGTTACCTTCTTCCTAGAAGTTCAAGGTGGAGGGCCCCTACAAGACGCCTGATGCACGGTCGACGCACCGTGGTGCCGCGAATTTAAGGTTCCGCGAATAATTGCCTGATCCTGGCTCCTCACAAATTCGCGAATTATCGAGCCCGCGAATTTAACCATATTACATATCTGGAAACGTATGAGGCATTGCGGATCGTCCAGTGGAGTTCCTATGTAAGTTGGCGTCAGACCACTTCCAAACAGGCGACGTGCGGTTGCAAATCATGGTTATGGTGGGTGCCGTTTACCAGCGAGATCGCTAGACCCTGAAGAGCGGCATGATCATGTATAACTGACCACTGACGATTTACCTTTTGCAGACTTCTGGAGCCATGGGTCACCTCACGCGTCAGCTGCAAGGCCTGTCTGCATCTTTTGGAACATTTGGACGACGACTGGCCTCACGAGCAAGCTCTATAGTGCAATCACCGCTCCTTCAGACGCCAATGGGACAGGGGTGAGCCATGATGGAGGAGAACAGTCCTAAGCCATCACCATATCTATATCTGCGTCTGTATGTAATAATGGAACTGGGACCGTTCCGACGTGTCTTCCGCGGTCTTCTCTGAGACTTCGCGGTGTAGCTTACTTGCCATTACATGGGGCCCCCACTCCAACAACAACAACAATAAATGAAGAAGTGATGATGACATGGGATGTTTCCCCGTGGTAGCCACAGGACACTACCCCATTTCACAGTGGTTAATATGAGAGGATGAATTATGGTGAGAATGAAGCAACGACAGGTCGGAGTTCTGTTTAGAGCTCTTCAAGGAGTCCAGTGGCCTGCATGAAAACGAAAAGGGAGCGAAGAGCCCGGCACTGATGTTCAGGGGAGCTCCATGGGCCAAGTACTTTGGACAAGCTGAATGGTCTATGGTCGAGGAGTTCAAGTTGGCGTCGAAGTACCCGGCGTTCACACGTGTACCGCTCACAGTCCTCGATGATATGGGGGATCGTAGCTGGGGTGCGGCAAGCTAGGCACAGCGCCGTGTTACTGTAACCTAGCTTAGCACGGAACGCAGGGGTGAAGGCGACGTTGAGTCGTAGACGCCGCAGGAGTGTCGTAAAAGCCACCTGGCATCCTAAATGATAATGACGGGTCCACTGCATGGAGGAGCGACCATTGAGTGATGTCATGCAGCCATTGCTGGCGGGCCAAGGGTGACACCAACGCAGACAAGTAGGAGCGCCTATCCCCGTTGGAGAGGATAATGGGCAGGGCTCTGGAGATACGGTGGGCCGCAGCAGCCGCCAAATCTGCCTCTTCGTTGCCCTGAATGCCGGTGTGGCCGGGGACCCACTGTAGGGTCACCCGGTGTCCCTGTTCGCCGAGAAACCTGAGCGCCGTCAGGATACTAACAACCACCGGGGCCAACGAGCCGCTGATGCCCATGGTTCCTACACATTGCAGGGCTGATTTTGAGTCGGTGTATATCACCCAGGAACGGGGAGGGTACTTTGAGACAGACTTTAGAGATAACAAGATGGCATACAGCTCCGCAGAGGTCGACGAAGTGCGATGTGACAGGCGGAACCCACATGATAGTGACTCCTCCGGTATGACAAAGGCAGCGGAGGAGCCATCCGACGTAGACGAACCATCTGTGAACACAGCCGTGCGGCCTCTGTAGTTTGTATCCATTATTTCCAAAGTAGACTGCTTGAGAACCGAAACGGGGATCTGGCTCTTCGGCCCCAGGAGGCCAGGGATGTGTGTCGAGAGGGATGGGCTCGGCAGTGTCCATGGTGCCACTGAAGGGGCGGTCGGGGCAACAGTGAAGTCAGGGATGTTTCCAGATGTTGCTGTAACACATAGCGAGAGTTTACTGTTCTTCCGCCTACGTAGCTTTTGAACCAGAGGATGACGCCGGTGGTGAGCGAGCAACCGTAGGTAGTGTCGGATGGTTTCTCTTCGGCGGAGGACATCGATGGGTATTTCCCCGGCGTCGGCGATCACCATCCGTGTCTCAGCGCTGCGCGGGACACCAAGGCACGTCCGCAGGCTGCGTGCCAGTGTACACCGAAGCTTGTGCTCAGACGTGGCTGATATACCGTGCAATACGGGCAAGCTGTATAGCAGGGAGCTGCGAACCAGAGTTTTGTGGAGCACAAGAAGATCCCGCTCAGTGCAGCCCCAGCGCACGCCGGCAAAGTGGCGAATCACATTCCCCCAGCGCTGAGCCTTTGAGATGATGAAGTCAATGTGCCTTCGCCACGACAGGTTGCGGTCCAGGATAACACCCAGGAACCTGTGAAACTTGACTTGTATGAGGGGGCAATCCCCAATCCGCAGTTGGAACCTCCGCATCTCTCTTCGAGTAAACGGAAGGACAGCGCTTTTTTCGGTGGAGATATCCATCCCCGCGTTCAAGAAGAAGTTGTTGATGGCATCCAGTGCTCTTTGCAACCGATGTTGAATTGCCGGCCGGGATTTTCCAACAGTCCACTCCGAAAATCAGACGGGTATGAGAAAAGTGATATCATCCTGCATTTGAATTGTGCTGGAGCATGATATGCTGCGCAGTTCAGCGTTTGCAGAGCTGCGCGTGAGCATACACCGTAACACAATGTATTCAGAGAACTAGCCACAGAGTAACGGTTCAAGTCCGGTCACAAATCAATGCTTCGCTTGCAGGTGTTTAATAGAGCGTGTCAAAAAGGTCTGAATGGATTCTCAACAAATCTTGTAATGTGTCAAAAACGATCGCATATATACAGAGCACCGTTTCATTCTCTCTGCCTCTTTGGAGCCAACCTGATATCAAAACAACGTACCTTCGGAAAACGGCGCCTCCTCTTGTGTCAATATCGCGGATAAATTTTCAGTGACGTTTATTGTCGCGGCTCTTTTTGGATTTGATACCGGATATAGCTGATGTGATTGATGTTAACATTGCCTTGAGTTTGAGGGGGAAAACACAGGACGAACACAGGACAGGACGAGATGAACAGATAGACTCACTGTTCATCTCGTCCTGTGTTTTTCCCCTCAAACTCAAGGCAATGTTAACATCAATTCAACACCAGCTAGCTTGCCTGCTCCTGCTATGTTTATCGGATATACCTGTCCGGGGCGTTTGTCAGGAAGTGACCCCGTGTTCTTTCATTTTATTTTTTTTTAAGCTCGTTCAGGTTACTTCGTCTGAACGTGCAATGCTTCGTATGAAAGATAGTAGGTAATACTACTACTACTAATAATAATGATAACAATAATAGAGAGAGACAGAGGAAGCTAGGCGAAGCGAAACTATCATAAAATGAGATTGTGGTGGTGATAGCGTCGATATTACCGAGCTGTTTGTCTGGTGATAAGGCGGTATGCTGCTCGGGCGTGCACGTCTAACGAGATAACGAGTGGCGGGAAATTCAAAAAGACGGGCACGTGACAGATTGCGCGTGATTCATACTGTACCCGTGTTCACGTATCGCGCGAGGAGCGCCGTGCACGTGTTTAATCACGTGCCCTTCTCGACGAGTACCCTACCCCTAGTTAGCTCGTTGCACGTGCAAGCGATTAAGCCCCCAGCTGGGGCGACTTCTAAGGAAAGTGTGCCTACAGTTGCCTCATAGTATTTGAGGGAACCCAAGAAACGAACACACACACACGAAACAGCTGGAACGGGATTCCAACAGGGGCATCTCGCAGCCTCGGCCGGAGAAGACAACGAGCTAAGCAAAATTATGCAAACAAATGTGACTGGGTTTAACATTGTGGATCCACATTTCTGCAACCACCATCTCCGTATTTTTCTTCATGCATCCAATCCTATCCAATCCAATCCAATCTTTTTAACCTAGCACAATAGAGAAGTACCTATAGGCAGTCACCCCATGTCATAGTCACATATGGTCATATATTTATTCATTGTTGTTACCTATAGACAGAAAAACGAAACAACGCAAGAGATCCCGAGACGAGCTGACCTGATCCAGCTCGGACAGCCTGAATAACTTCGTGGGTCCCCAAGGCGTCTTTTCTCTGTTGGTCAGAAAGGCAGCAGCATGCAGAATTTGAACAATTTCGCAAGATCTCTATCCGTGCAGCTTTTCTCACAAGGTGCTCTGACCTCTCCCTCAACCTCTCTCTGCGTAATCTTTCCTTGCACATCCCCCTCTCTCACACGAGTTCGAAAGCTGCTTCTACAAGTCCACGAGGATCACCCCGTCTCCTTCCTTCCAGTCTCCATCGCTTATTTGTATACACTTACGTACAAACACACGCCAGGTTACGCAAAAGAAGAGACCGCGAGGTTAAAGCCCTCGGACTGAACTGTCAACTTTCACAGCTGACAATCCTCCCCAAGTGCTCATCAAAAGCAACAACAACAACAACAACGGGCCCGTGTCTGCCAACAGGAAGAAACACGCAAAACTCTCGCATCCTTTCACATTGTACACAGAATCGTTTGAATAGCTGCGACGAGGTTTTGCTTTTCCTTTTTCACTGCAGGGTCTAAGGTGACGAACCGCCGTGACCTTTCCTTTGCTGGATCTTTTTTTTCCTCTTAGATGGAGAGCTTTGTGTGTTAGGTGGGAGGTGGCGTGGAAGGGTGGTTTCTTCTCTCAATGTCCAGCAGGGACCCGTTTTGTGCACCTTTTCTTGCGCGGCTCCCGTTCGGAGGAGGGCGAGGTTCCTGACCTTCCTGTGTTGCACTTGGGCTGAAGAGGTGACTAACCCTTCCAAAAATGTCGTCTGTCTCTTGTATTTGCTTTATTTGAAGTGTTTCGTGGACCTCTAGCTGTGCACATACTGGTAGTTAGTAATGGAGAAAAAATAATACTAAATAGAACATTCGGGTCAAAAGTATGAACAGAAGTTATTCTTACACTAGCATTTTGTTTGAGGACGCATCCAATGACAGCACCGAATGAATTGAGCTGGAAAAAAGAAAAACGTGGATGACACCACGCAGTAACAAAAGGCAGAGCTACGCCCAATGACCGATGAACAAGTATATTTATCATTCGCATGAATCAGTCCTGGGAATTAACTTGGTTACAAGTACTCACTTACTGAGCAATCAGTCAGTAACTGTAATTAATAAAGATTTCTCAGAGAACAACGTCCATGGGGAATACCAGTCAGCGACAGGTTGCGAACGAAGATGCGACTAGTTTCTAAAATGAAAGAGAACAGCATAGAATTCTAAAGCGAATCAGTGTAACTAGACGGCAACTATATAGTTACAGTTTATTTGGAATTACCTGTTTGTCTCTCTCGTTTGAGAAACTATAACCGCACCTTCCTTCACAACCTGTCGCTGACGTATATTCGATATGAAAGTTGCTCTTTTGAGAAAGAGTTATTGATTACATTTGGTGGTATTGTATTGCTCAGTAAGTGATTAACTAAGTTACTTCCCAAGACTGCCATGAATTATATTTGTTAATCGATTTTCTATTCCTCTATTCTGTTCTTAAGTTTTATTCGTTACGTGTATAGTGGCTACAGTGCGTGATGACGCTGCCGTATATTTGCTACCTTTTGTGCCGTAGCGAATTTTGACATTTACATTTTGATTTTGATTGAATTTTATTGCGTGTTACGTTGTACATTCTATATTGACAGCGTGAAATGTATTTCCACTACAAATGTCGGCAGCGTAATCATTTTTTCGGGTACCGCTACCACTACTTTTCCGCGAAATGAAAGATCTCAGGCACAAAGAGAGGCACCGAGAAACGCGAGACAAAACTGAAACAGGGGTTCTTTCGTTTTATTTCTTTTATTTAGTTGCGTGCCTGCAGGATTTGAAATTTGGCCAGACATGTATTGTTGTAAAACTGTGTTCGGCCAAAAAACGGGTCTGCAGCTGGATGGCTGCGACACGGAGTGACAAGTGGCTGTCATGACGCACCCAGGAGAAGGGGGGCACGGAACTCCAGTTTTCCTGGAAGTAGAGGGGAAACTGTCTCCCTTTTTTTCCTGTGTCTTAACTGCGTTTCTTCTTTTTTACTTGTTCGCACTTGGAGGTCTCTGGACCCCAGGAAAAGGCATTAGTTTTTTAGTTGCAAAATAAACCTCGCTGAGCAAAGACGTCTTTGTGCTACGTGTCTTCTTATCGGTCCCTTTTTACCTTTTTACCGGGCCAACGACAGCTTCACGGTGTCATCCATATATTGTGTAACGAGTGGGATATCGCAAGATATTATTCCACTACATTTTTTGGTGCCGAAACCCGGGATTACACTTGTGAAGTTCTATCGCCATGGATCGATTGAAGACAAAGCGTTCGGTTCGACGGACGAAGAACACCAAGCTGGTCAACGAAGTGTGTTCATTGCTGCAACAGCCGGACGTCACCGTCAACGCCCTCCACAGTCTGCGGGACCGTCTCATCGCTAGCAACGACGAACTGAAGCAACTTAACGTGCAGATCGACCCCCTCGTTGCGGATGATGATCTGGAAGCCGAGTACTCGACCGTCGGAGACTACGAAGATGAGTTCGTGAAAGCCCTGAGTGACATCAAGAGTAAGTTGGCTGCTT
The DNA here is from genome assembly GCF_037126465.1 of Ornithodoros turicata. Taxonomy (NCBI): domain Eukaryota; kingdom Metazoa; phylum Arthropoda; class Arachnida; order Ixodida; family Argasidae; genus Ornithodoros; species Ornithodoros turicata. The sequence continues at coordinate 85,166,988 of NC_088203.1, forward strand.
TACAAATGTCATCAAGCGCGTCTCCTCCTGTCAGCTCGGCGACCGGCCCCGAAAAGCCCCGCAACACTGGTGTAAAACTTCCTAAACTTCAATTGGTTCAGTTCAAGGGAGAATTATCACAGTGGCAACCGTTCTGGGAACAATTTGAAGCGACAGTCCACAACAACGATCAACTGTCGGACGTAGAGAAACTGCAGTACCTGCGTTCGCTTCTGGTTGGCCCAGCAGCTTGTGCAATATCAGGATTACAGTGCACAGCAGCGTGCTACAAGGACGCGCTGGACATTCTCACCCAACGTTTCGGAGACAAACGCCGTATCGAACGTGAGCATCTCCACAATCTGAGACACCTTCCTCGCGTGAAGTCGTCAGAAGATGTTCCGGCGCTCCGAAAGCTGTACGACCGGGTCCAAACGAACACACGCGGCCTGCAATCACTTGGGGTCTCCAGCACTACATATTCCTCCATGATGGTGGACATTCTCTTATCGGTGCTTCCGTCCGACATCGTGGTTGAATATCACCGAAAGTTAAGCACAATGGAGTCCTCCTGCCGACTGGAAGATGACGCGCCCTCTGCTGCATCTCGAGGATCGTCGGATGCGGCGTCGGATGCCTCCCAGGCCTCTACAGAAATGGTGAGGCTCCTAAATTTCCTGCGCGTGGAGATCGAGAGCCGCGAACGCGCGGGTGTGTTGGACAGTAAATGGGACAACACACCAGCACCCAAACGTAAACACGGAGGGAACCCTCCATCGGCGCTCGTGCTCCACAGCACCGGCAAGGTGAGCTCCGGTTGCTTCTTCTGCGGATCAAAAGGCCATAATGCAGATACTTGCACGGGAGACCTTACATTGGAGGAGAAGAAAAGGAAACTTGGATCATCGAAAAGATGCTTCCGGTGTACAAAGCAGGGGCATATGTCTAAGAACTGTCGGTATGGGGGAAGATGCGCAAAATGTGGTGGGAGACATTGTGTATCGCTATGTGATCCATCCTGGAAACCGAAGTTACCGCAGGATGCCGCCCAGCAGATGACCACCACCAACTTGTTCTCCGCGAGTGCCTCTCCGACTTTACCGCACACGGAGGTGCTACTTCAAACTTTCCGCGCTTGGGCTGTTACGGATATCAACTGTGCATACGTGCGAGGCATAATTGATGGCGGTAGCCAACGAACGTTCGTCCGTGAGGACCTCGTGGACAAGCTGGGATTACCAGTAATTGGAACAACCAATATACGCCTCAATACTTTCGCAACTTCGTGCGCAGACCATCACAGCAGAAGCTTGAGGGTTGTTCAGTTGCGTCTAAGGAGCCAGTACAAGACCACAGAACACATCCTCGAGGCAATCGCCATACCGTTCATCTGCGAAGACGTGGTGCAAACGCCCATGGACGTCTCTTTCGTAACGAGCTTGCGTCAACAAGGTATGGAGATTGCGGATCGTCTCCTTTTCCCATCTATCGCTGGCGTCGAGGGAATCAGCCTGCTTGTTGGTGCTGACCAGATGTGGAAGCTTTTGTGCGGGGACGTCCGTCGCTGTGAGAGCCATCCAGACCTCGTCGCCATCTCCACCGTGCTCGGATGGACATTTCAGGGACAGCCCTGTACCAGAAGCACCATTACCGACGCCGCTAATGTCATGGTATGTGTGCTGCGAGCAGGGATAGAAAACGATGACCATCAAACCTCCCTACGCCAGCTATGGGAACTGGACAGTATCGGAATAACAGATGATCCAAAATCTAACACACTACAAAACGAAGAGGTCCACAGAGAATTCGAAAAAAGCATCGTTAAAATTGACGGCCACTATGGGGTCTCTCTCCCTTGGAAGGCAACGCCAAACACTTTGGACGATAACTATGCCGTTGCCGAGAAGAGATTGCACAGGTTAGTCAACCGGCTCACCTCAGATGGCTGCCTCACCGAATATGACGAAGCTATCAGGGGGTACCTGAGACAAGGTCATGCTGAAAAGGCTCCGGACGCCACTGGAACACACGGGCGTGTGTACTACATGCCACATCGAGCGGTTATAAAGCCTGACTCGTCATCAACCCGGCTCCGAGTGGTCTTCGACGCGTCCTCGCATGCCAGTAAATCAAGTTCCCTCAACGACCATCTGGAGAAGGGTCCCAAGATCAACTCCGACCTAGTTCCAGTGTTGCTCCGGTTCAGGATGAACGCAATTGCCCTGACAGCTGATATCGAGAAGGCCTTCCTTCAGATCGCCATTAACGAAGCAGATCGCGACGCTCTGCGATTCCTGTGGTTTGCTGACGTGCCGACAGTCAACCATCCGTTGCCAGCTGTGGAGGAATGGCGTATGACACGGGTGCCATTCGGGACAACATCTAGCCCATTTCTTCTAGGAGCCACCTTGCAATACCATCTCAGGAATGCGCGGGATGACCAAGCGGACGTCGCGACGATTTTGGAGCGCTCGTTCTACGTAGACGACCTTCTCGCGGGCGCCTCTACAGTGGAGGAGGCAAAGACAATAAAGGACACAGCTCAAGCCTTGATGGCGGAAGCCGGCATGAACCTAACGAAATGGAGTTCGAATTCGACGGAGCTACAGCAGCATATCAACGGCACGAGCTCCACTGCGGCTCCATCAGTAACGGAACCCGAGAAACGTATAAAAGCGGGAGAAGTTTCCAAAGTACTTGGAATAGTTTGGGACCACAAGAACGACTGCTTCGGGTTCTCGGGTGAACACTTACTGGAGGTCCTCACCATCCTACGGAATACGAAACGTTCCGTACTTCAGATGTCGGCACGGGTATTTGACCCTCTTGGATTTCTCGCACCGTACTTCATCCGCGTGAAGATCTTATTTCAGCGTCTTTGGGAGATCGGTTTGGATTGGGACGATCCTTTACCAGACGGCACACTGGCTGACTGGAGATCATGGAGTTCAGAGCTGAGAAACCTACCAACCATAACTGCTCCGCGATACCTAATGACGGGAATAAGTCGGGCGGAAAATCTCCAACTTCACGTATTCACCGACGCAAGTCCGCTAGCCTATGGCGCATGCGCCTACCTACGAGCAGAAGACAACGATAGGCAGGTCAGCGTCAACCTAGTGTTTGCGAAATCTCGTGTTGCACCGCTGAAGAAACTAACGTTACCTCGACTTGAACTCATGGGAGCAGTGATTGGGGCACGAATGGCGTCATTCTTGCGGACATCCTTCCTTGCTGAAAAGCTGCCCGTGTACTTCTGGACAGATTCCACAATCACGCTCTGTTGGATTCGCGGGACTGCCAATGCCTGGAAGCCATTCGTCGCAAATAGAGTGTCCGAAGTGCAGTCGCTGAGTGACCCGGACGCGTGGAATCATTGCCCTGGCTCTCAAAATCCGGCGGACGCACTGACACGCGGACAAACAGTCGAAAAACTACGTGACAGTCAACTGTGGTGGCGCGGGCCGAGCTGGCTCTCAGAACAAGAAGAACATTGGCCTCGCCAGGAAGCTCACATCACGGAAAACCTACAGTCTGTTGAAGTAGAAAAACGACGACAAGAGGTCATCGTTATGACCACCGTGGCTGCACCACCACCGTTGATGACAGTGTCAGGCTTCAGCTCCTACACAAAGTTACTTCGAGTCACCGCGTGGTTACTACGGTTTGTTAACAAGTGTCGGAAACAACTTCTCGCGTCTGAAACGTTTTTGACCACAGCTGAAATCAACAGAGCGGAAATCCTGTGGATCAAGCAGGCTCAGATCAACTGCTACGCGAACGAAATCCGTCATCTAGAACACGAGGGTCAGGTGCAACGTGGCTCATCGATCGCCGACCTTCAACCGTACATCGACGACGATGGATGTCTAAGAGTGAAGGGACGTCTGCACTACGCCAACATTTCGGAAGAAACGAAACACCCAATTCTTCTTCCAAAAGACAGTGATGTGACCACGCTGATTGTAAACGCTGCTCACCTACGAACTTTGCATGGTGGACTACAGTCTACGCTGTCTGATATTCGGGAGAAATACTGGATTCCTAGCGCCCGGCAGATGGTGAAACGGACAATTTTCAAGTGTCTCATTTGTCGAAGGTGCCGACTGGAACCTGCCAGTGCTCCCACTGCGCCCCTCCCGAAAGAGCGAGTCGACCAGAGTCATCCCTTTGACGTTGTAGGGCTTGACTATGCCGGTCCGCTGTTGGTAAAGACAACCGGACAACACGAAAAATCCTACATTCTGCTATTTACGTGCGCAACAACTCGTGCAGTTCATCTCGAACTAGTGACAAATCTGTCGACCGAATCTTTTCTCCTAGCACTGCGCCGTTTCGTTGCCCGAAGAGGCCTACCGAGCACGTTCTACAGTGACAACGCCCTCACCTTTAAAAGAGCTGCAAAGGACATTCAAGTAATGTGGAATATTCTCCGCACAAGCGAAACGCAGGACTTTTGCAGCAAACATCGCATAACGTGGCGGTTCATTGTGGAGCGGGCACCCTGGTGGGGGGGATGGTGGGAGCGGATGGTGCGTACAGTAAAGACTTCACTTCGGAAAGTTCTCGGCAGGCTGAGCCTCACCTTCGAAGAGCTTATGACTGTATTGGTGGACATCGAGGCATCAATCAACTCCCGTCCTTTAACCTATATCCACGCGGATGCCAGCGAGCCTGTGGCGCTAACCCCAGCGCACTTCCTTGTCGGGAAAAGGCTGACAGCTTTGCCAGAGGTTGAAACAACGCCTACAGTTTCCACTCACCACAGCATCACACGTCGGTGGAAATACCGACAACGCTTAATGAACAGCTTCTGGCAGCGCTGGCAAAAGGAATACCTTCTAGAGCTGCGGTCAGCCCATTTAACGCCGGACCGGAAGTCAAAATCGCTGAAAGAAGGGGACCTCGCTATCCTTCGAGACGATAATGTGCCGCGACATATGTGGAGAACGGTGCGCATTGTTGCCAGCCACCCTGGAAGGGACGGGCACGTACGGGCCTACACTGTGAAGATGCCGACAGGGACCATCACCAGGCGGCCAGCGCAGCTACTGTATCCCCTGGAGGCCTCAGAGTCGCCCACACCCTCTTAAATGAGCAATCTTTGCATGCTCATTTCGGGGGGGAAGATGTTGTAAAACTGTGTTCGGCCAAAAAACGGGTCTGCAGCTGGATGGCTGCGACACGGAGTGACAAGTGGCTGTCATGACGCACCCAGGAGAAGGGGGGCACGGAACTCCAGTTTTCCTGGAAGTAGAGGGGAAACTGTCTCCCTTTTTTTCCTGTGTCTTAACTGCGTTTCTTCTTTTTTACTTGTTCGCACTTGGAGGTCTCTGGACCCCAGGAAAAGGCATTAGTTTTTTAGTTGCAAAATAAACCTCGCTGAGCAAAGACGTCTTTGTGCTACGTGTCTTCTTATCGGTCCCTTTTTACCTTTTTACCGGGCCAACGACAGCTTCACGGTGTCATCCATATATTGTGTAACGAGTGGGATATCGCAAGATATTATTCCACTACATGTATTGTGATAATGTGTACTGCAGTAGTGTGATAACCCTTCCAAGTTTTTGTTTAGTATACCTTTCTTCAAGAGAATAATAATAACAAGAGAGAATAAGAGAGAGAATAATTAGAGAGAGAATAATAATAAGGGAGAATAATAATAACAAGAGGTAGGACTGATAGGACATCTGAGCAAGTACTACACCTTCTAGGGTATTATAAAACGTGTAATGCTTCAGTTTTTGTTGTTGTTGTTGTTGTTGTGACAGACACAAATACACTCAGAAAATTATTATTATAATCCGAAATACAAATACTCAAATTTATTCCAGGAATATCATTATAGCACAAATTACTATCAGTTCCCACCCCCGTTTAAAATACAGCCCTTCGGAAACACTCTCGAGGTCGTACCAGTTTCTTTACTCTTCTTGAAGAACTGGAACGAAGCGACGCAGCGGGGCGATTTTCTCCGAAACTTCTCTGGCGACGAGCAGGAATGTTTTTCGCTTTATATTAGTTTTTTTTTCTTTTCGAACTCTGGCCTCCGTTTGACCTTTCGTCTCCCGCAAGCCATCCCCACCCTCTCTCTTTCCCGTTCGTGTGAGTTGGGAAGACGCTCTCTCTCTCACTCCACCGTGTTTACATGGAGGCGAAATGGATACTGCTTAGCCTTCCCTGCGTTACTTTTGCTTGTTACTTTTGCTGCCCGCATTCGCCTTGCGTGCGCTGTAATGCCTCCCCTTTTGACTTGTGGGGAGTTTTGTGGTTCCTCCTTTCTTTTTTTTTTTTTCTTTTTTTATGAGTGTATTGCCGATGTCTGTATCCTGGATTAGTTTGAAGCTCCTTCGCGTTAAAGTGGGAAAAAAGCGAGCAAAGTGGTGCCTAAACAGCAAGAAAAATAGCGGGAAAAAAGAAAGGCGAGACGGAACGTCAGGAGTTGTTTTGGGTTTTTGGAGGCGGAATAACTCGGCTTTTCGGGGAGGGGTAGGGGGGATGTTAGCGGCCGTCTGGACGCTTTTCTCTTTCTTTCTTTCTTCTCCTTTCTTTTTTTGTTTTGTCTTTTCACTTCTTTATTTCTGTGCGTGTTCGCATATGCGTGTGCATGCGCGCTGTAACTATTTTGTGACCATGGTGTCTAAAGTTGATACGATGAGTGCAGTTGCGATAAATTTCTTCCTTTTAATTTTGCACCGGGGTAGCCGAGGAACATGTTCTCGCACATTTTAGAGACAAAAAGGGGAGGTTACCTTTTGAGCGGAACCTTGTACTCTGATACAAAACACGCATATACATTATACTAATATCTCGCCAAGATGCTACCCGCCAACGGACCGCTGACATACTACCCCCCGCCATGCTGAGCAGAGTTGACCCAGCGCTCGCTTTCCGCATGCCAGCACATATCTCTCGTCAAGACGCCGCATTAGTTCATCTAATGCGCCTCGACGTGGCCTTCACAACACAGTAGCGCTACCGCTTGATACAAGTTACCTCTCCCCACTGCAGTCACTACGGTGCTGTTGAAGATCTCGAGCACATTCTTCTCCATTGCCCACAGTACCACACTTTCCGCTCCGTACTCTCCGCCTCCCTCAACGCGCTAGACTCCTGGGGGGTATCCCGAAATGCCGCCGTTAAGAATCCACCGTTTAGAATCCCATATGCTCAAAATCCTGAACGGCGCTAGCGTAGCGTTGCGTGCGTGCCCAACTGTGGGCAGCCCCCCAACGGCGTGGTGAACTGTCAAAAAACACCTAAACTAACCTAACCTCTGAAAACTAACCTAACCTAACCAAAATCTATTAATTTTTGCAGCTCTGATGTGACCGCCATGCTAAGCCTAACGATCCCCCAAAACCTGGTTTTTATTCACGACAATGACTTCTACTGAGGTCAAAATCACGCAATACTGCGAGGTTCGTCAGTAATATGTATTATTCAACACTATCATTCCGCCATTCTTCACATTAAAGCTTTAATTGAGAAATCTGGGACATCTGGGATTTTAAACGGTGGATTCTTAACGGTGGAATATCGTGGCATCCCCGTCCAAGCCGAGAGGAAGGTGATCGGGGTTCGAATCCGGACGCCGGCTACTGCTGTTTCGGTGTTATTCCTGGGTTTTCCTCAGACGCTTTAAGACAAATGTCGGCACAGTTCTCTGTGAAGTCGACCCAGCACGCCATAGTCACCAGGTCTTGACGTTGTCGTGATGTAGTGACGCAGTCGTGACGTTACCCGCCTGAGCGCAAAAATCGAAAACGTTTCAGATAATAGTCATTCTTGAGAACTATTCTTCGCCGAGAACTAAAATTTTCGGGAATATCTTCATGTTGTCTTCAACAAAGCGGCCGTAATTAATGTCTCCTTCGTTAAAAAAATTACGCGAGCTGTACCCGTTCTGCAGCGGCAGAAGAAAGGAAGAGAGAAATCGAACTCGTTTCGTGGGAAAACATAGACAAAAAAGAAGAAGAGTGACTAAAAGAAAAAAGAAAGCTATATACCTGCGAGGCTTCGTGAGCAAGCGATTTAGACACCTGGAATCTTTTATCTCCGATACTTCTGTGTTTTTTTTTTATCTAGTTGTGGGTATTAAGGTGCCCATTTTTTGCTATCCCTCGCAGAAAGAGCTGGGACTGCGCTGGTTAAAAAAAAGAAAAAGAAAAGAAGGTGGCTCTTATTTTTATCCCTACTCCTTTCTCCAGAGCTTAGCGCGGCGACATTAAATAATTGCCTCATTTTGCCTCTATACAAAAGGCAGTTTTTTTCTTCTTCTTTTTAATATGCCTTTGTACGGATGTTTAAGCCATCGCTATACCTGCGGGTATGTTCCTTTCGCAAGCGGGTTTGGGCTTAAAAACCAAGCATCTTGTTAGCCGCTAATTCGCACGACGTCTCCGCTACACTTGCACTCTGAGTTATTGCTTCATCTTTCTCTGTCGCGAGATTATTTTTTGTAGAAATTAATAATTAAACGCTCGGAACAAAAGAATTTTTTTTACCGTCCCCGAAAAAAAAAATAAGAGAAAGAAGCAGTGTGTCCGCGCGCGCAATAACTTAGGCGATTAATCCTGAATGCTTAGAAAGGTGCTGCGCGGTTTCCAACAAGTATCATCCGAGCGGCTTTTGTGTTTCTCCGTTTTTTTTTTCTAATATTCTCACGCTTTTACGCGTTTTCTTCATGGTGTTTTAAGCGCCTGAGTGTCTGTTTGAACGCTTAATTATAATGTGCAAAAGCTGTCTGTGTGTCACACAAGCAAAAAAAAAAAAAAGTGTCGGGAACATTAGTAGAAAAAAAAAATAGCGTCGGTGAAAAGAGAGGACTTATAATTGAAACCGTCCCGACTTCTAACACAAAAGAGGAAGCGTTTTGTCGCGGAATTAAAACGGTTGGTGTTCGTCGGGTGGGAACCGGGATGACGACTTCTGCTCCTTCGTATCACTCTTTGTTTTCAACTTCCTCTTTTTTGTCCGTTTTAAACCGTTGTCGTAAAAAAAAAGAAAAAGAAAAAACAAGAGCGTTAGGATATTCTGTAGCGAATAAAGTAACATTTAAATACGAACTAATTATGTCTGCCACTATGGGACATTAAAATAATGGATGCTCTTTTCCTTCCTTCGTCTTCGTCAGCATAAGCAGCGAAAGGGGCTTCGGCGCGGATGACTATATAGGCCCGGTTTCACCAACGCTGGATAGCTTTCAACCGAGATCAAGGGTAGTTAAAACTTGAAATTAACACTTAATTCTTTTTATAAACGTTAGTTGGTGACGTGACGAATGTTTCAGTGACAATTACTCCCTGTAATGAAGCAGAGATACGCGTATAATTCAAGTTAAGGGACCGTTCACCACGGTTCAAATGTTAATTGACCGTGGTTAAACCCGGCCTTAGTACAAGTATTGTGCCCTATGCAACTATGCCCTATGCCCTATGGCAACTATGCCCTATCCACCGTCCGGTGACGGAATCATTTTCCTCTACAACGATCTTTAGCAGCTAACAAACAGTGCAATGGATGGATATGTCAGATATACAGGGTGTTTTTTTTTATCCGTTACAGATTAAAAAAAGAAACGTTGTGAAAGCAGCACTGATGCATTTTTGCCGGCGGGTTACGCGGACGTCCTGTGGAAGAGAGCATTGTAACTACTGGACGACGAATTAACCTAAAATTCATTAATTAGCTTTTTCATTAAAAGTTTCGCCAAAAACGTGACACCGCAGAATTGGGTGCGGCCTATATTGGAATCCACCCTCTTTCTCAAAAATCCTGAAACGAGGATGTTCTTTGAGATATAAAGCGCCAAACTTCGGTATGCAAATGAGACGATACCAGTACTACGCACTTCTCGAGCGCAAAAAAGATAGAAGGGGCGTTCGCGTCAGAGAGCCACGTGTTTTGTGGTGATCCAGCTGATTGGAATAAACGCTGATCCAGATAGAACACTTTCCGGCCTAGATAAGCCGAGGCGATATCGTTTCTGCGCTCGAGAAATGCGTAGTACTGGTTTCGTCTCATTTGCATAACAATGTTTGGCGATTTATATATAAAATTATGCGCTCGTTCCAGGATGTTTGAGAAAGATGGTGGTTATAAATAATGGTCGCCTCCAATTCTGCTGTCTCGTATTTTCGCGAAAACATCTAATTAAGATGTTAATTAACGATTTTTAGGTAATTATTCGTCTAATAGTTACATGCTCTTTCCCATAGGACGTCCGCCTGGCCGCGGAACTTACCCACAAAATTGGCATCCGTGCTGCTCTCACGACTTCTTTTTTTTTTTATCTGTATCCGCTATCTGACTTGATAATTGACTTCACAACTGAACCTTGCTCTGGCTTGGTTTGGCTTGGGTCTGCCCGTCGGGCGAGGGCTTGATTTCTTTTTCAAGGGTGCGGGCCCGGCGGAAAAATGACGACGCGTGTCAACCTCTAGTTGTGGGAATGCTTTATCTGCGCACACTCTGAACATAAGGTAATTGGAGTTGATTTACGGGTAATGTGTGTCAGCCTATTTCTGTGGCGACATGATGTACATGCTGCAAGGTGGGACTGCCGATAATTTCGACCACCTTCGACCACCTGGAGTAACGCCTTGAACATACATCAAAGGCCTATGGACATTACGTGGGGGATGGCACCACATAAGATGTACAAAATTAAATAAAAAAAAGTGCAGCCGCAATGAATAAGCAAGAAAAAAATACAACGAAATCAACAGACAAAGAAGCAGATTAGTCAACGTGAAAAACAATGTTCCGAACACATAACATGCATTACCTGAACACTAGTGATCAAATAGAAAGGAAGGGATCATGGTGTGCGCTTCGAAAAACAGGCGGTAAACATTCACTGCAAAAAAATACAGTAAAATGAAAAATAAGTAAATTTATTTATTTGCATATACTACAGCGGTGCAGCCTCTACCTGAGGCTACGGCAGGAGTGACGAAAAGAACTCCGATTCAGAAATCAGAACTCGGGAGTCTTTATAAAGTTGTAGTTCTCGCTGGAGATGCCGTTCTTACTTTAGTTAGTCTTAGTTTAGAACACGACTATAGGAGACTAAAGAGGATCATACTTTGACAAAATAAAGCGAACAGCCTTGTGCTGTACGGCCCTCCAGCTTCATTATGTGCGATATACATTAAGGGTATCAAATTTCTGCTGTATATTCCAGAATTGGGTGTATTAACGACTTGTAAGCAAGCAATTTAGTCTCAACAGTACAGGATTTTAACGTCCTCTGTAACCTAGCTTTTTCAAGGCCTTAGAAGTGACTGTATCAACGCGATCTGACCAAGTCAGCTTTGAGTTAAATACTACGCCCAAATACTTGTAAGAATCAACTTACGGAATAGGAGGAACCGGCTGATGCATCCTAGGCTCTCCATGGTGACTCAACTGGTAACAGACTACTTAGAACACAGACTTTTTTGCTGGGTGAGCAGGAGTTCATGCGACAGTGGTCCTGCCGCCATGTTGCTCTTCACAATGGACATGTAGGGTTGACGGGCCTCATCTATACATAGTCTAATTCTCCTAGTTGGCTAGCTACAAGCTGATGCACTTATAGCACGTACCTTGTATTTCTTGTACACTTGCACTGGGGAGTTAAAGGACATAGTTTTGCTTCTAAAGGACGGCAGCCGTTCAGCAGTGTCGGAGGCTGTCACGGGCCCATGGCTATGGTCGTGTGTTCGGTCAGGTTTTGTCATATTGTGAACATATCGTAGATAAGCGAAATAAATATTCTATTCAGAATCAACTTCCATTATGAGAGTGTCTCACATTTTGTAGTAAAATGCTAGAGGTGTGTACCATTGTGTAAAACATGCGGGCGCACTTTTCATTGTTTATGTCCATCCCCCCATGTCTCCACCAATCCTTATCGACTTCGGTGTAAACAAAGCAGCCATCGGCATACAATCCAACCCCGAACCGGCACTCCCTCCACTATGTCATTAATAAACAGTAAGAACAACAAAGGTCCTAACACTGACTCCTGTGGGACACCTGCGAGTACATCAGTTTAATTGTAGCGATTGTAACTTTGCGGTTACGGTGTAGTCCGCGTTTCAGCCTCTTCAGACTTGTTACAGAAAGAGTGCAACAGTTTACGCAAGGTTCCCAGCGAAGTCCTAAGTCATCGCCTATCTTTGTCACGATCTACCCTTTCGTCTCTGTCTACAATACCGTTAGTTTACCTTCCACGGCTGAAGAGAAAAGTAAGAAAGCAACAAACAGCCGACAAACTGAGTTCCCGTTGGCTTTTTGTGAAGTCCGAGAGTCAGGTCATTCTTCGGCGAGGGCCAGATGGGCTGCCCTACCGTGGGATCCGTTGCACCCCTTTGAGCACGTTTGTTTACCGTTCTGCGACGTTCGTGTCAAAGACGGAATACCAATCGGTTCACTCTCTTTGGGTCTGCATCTAGGTCGCTATGGAAGGAAGCCCTTTGTGAAGCTGCGGTCAATATGTCGCTCCCTTGCGCTCGGAGGAAGTCACCATCCCTGTGTCACGTGTGCATCTGTTGCTTTACGAACAACGATCGAAGGTTCGTGTTGTGAAGTTCATCACGCGTGGCAGTTCACGGTATTCTTGGCGCAGGGAGCTCCGTAGAGCCGTACGTTTAGTAACTTGTTCACTTGACAGCACCGTTCAACTCACGTGCCCAACAAGGGAAAAAAAAGAGTCGACAAAGGGATTCATTCAAGGCCACTCTACCTTCAACTAATAATAATAATAATAATAATAATAATAATAATAATAATAATAATAATAATACCTTTATTAATGTGCCCAAGAATATAATAATAATAATAATAATAATAATAATAATAATAATACTTTATTTTGAACGGTGCCCATCAACAACTGTGTGGTCTAACGGATGGTGCACCAACAAGGTCAATGGCAGTTTAAACATTGCAGACGCAATGCAAAAAGGAAACCAAAAATAGCAGAACGAAACATCAAGAATATAAAGCAAACATCTGGAAAGTGTAGGAATGTGAAAGTATTCAAAAGTGTTAATGTGGTTGTGCATTAATGTTAAAAAGGGGTGATGTAAAAGGGGAATAAGGGGAAAAAATGTCAAGGTCATGGTTATGGCTAAGTGTGTTCATGTGGCGCAATAAACGAGGTACCGGAGTACAGTTATTTGCGATATTAACATAGAAAACGGGATGTGCTCTCAGATTGCGTAAGGGAATATGAATGGACACCGAAGATAACAAAGCACTAAGCACTAGCGCTGCGCGTCCACAGAAGAGAGGTCATGTCCAGGTAGTCAGGCAATATCGACAGCGAAAAGAAAGTTCGAACGGTGTACTCGACCTGCAACCATAAGCACAAGAGCTGGGCCTTCACCAAAGGAAAGTTGTGCCAAGCTCTGGCCTGTCATATCAGTCATTCCAAGCATTAACACGTATTGCCAAATTTAATTTACGAACTATCTAGACGTAAATATTTTGACAGCGACGCCACAAGTGAGGTACGACGCCACTCGCTGGGGAAGACTCTCTTTTTGTGATCATTACCATCAGTAGAAAGCGGAGAGCTGACGACATTTCGTGATGCCTCGCTTGATGTTTGAAGTTTGTTCGTTTCGTTCGTTTCTAGAATGTGGAGCGCACTCTTTTAAACATATACTGCTTATTTATCTTTAGAGGAACGCAGCAGCAGCAGTATGCGTTTGTGGCCAACTTGCCCTTTGTTACTAAGACTCAAAAGTGGGAAAGTATCATTGAAGGAAAAAAGAAAGAAATTAGCTGTGGCAGTTCTCGTCCGATTGGTCTTACAGTGATGACGAATTTAGAATCCGTCGCATACTTAAAGTTTTGATGCTGATGAGCCAAAATGATTTCAAGTCCCGAGCAAAGACTTGCACCACGCCTTCTGCTCTGTAGCGGCATAACGGGAACAGGTGGTCCTCTATCAGCATTTACCGATAAGGTTATCTCAGGATGCAGAGGCGTAGCCTGAGCTGGCAGAAACTTGTAAAAAAAAAGAACGACAATTACCAGAATTAATTAATTAATAAAAACAAAATGCTGCAAGGCATACCAGGCCTTTCTCATTCCCCCCAACTTCGTGCTCACATTAAATAGTTCTTGTCTCGTTTGTTCAATCTGATGTGTCACCGAAAAGAGACAATACTTTTTCTGGCTCGTACCGCACGAGCCCTACCTTACTCTGAGCGCCCCCTAGGGCAGCGACTGGACATTTTTCGTTGGTGTGTCGACACGAGATCTCACCCCTTCCTCCTACATAAGCGGAAATGGGCTCCATTTTTCAGTCACTCTATATCCATCCCCTAATAATTGGCAACCGAGGCGATATGAGGGAGAGCACATTGTTCGTACTGACAGGATTTTGATGCCGTTTTTTCTGCGGTGGTCAGCCCTCGTCGGGGCTTGTCGCCGTTTGCACTTCCGGTCATTGACTTCCGGTCAGTACAATGGCCACAAGGGTGACATCTGCGGCGTCGGATATGGCTTTTATTGGCGTCGGGAGAGATCTATGTTTCTCACTCTCAACATGGCGCACGACGAGGGGATTTACGTGTATGCTACAGTGTTCTTGCCTGGGGAGATGAATAGGGATATATAATGGATGGCAATTGCTTATAGAGTTGTGTGTGATGGAGGCGTACTGTGGGCAGTATCCTGGCCATTGGACGGTTGGCGAAGACGTTTTCTTTATCTCTTCTTTTTTATTTTTTATTTCTCAGACGGAAATAGAGCAGATAGGCAGCACAAATGAATAAGTGGCTGCATGCGACACCTTACTAATAGTGAGTAAATACCATTTACCGCTAATAATTTCGCAATATTTGCCTCGTGAGAGAGTGGACTATATTCATCATTAGAGTAATTAGGTTTTGCTACAGACTGGGTGTTTCAGCCCTTCCGGAGGAACTCTTCAACTGTTTCATTACGGAAGCTCTAATGATCTGCTGGACGCATTTGGACGCTGGCTGTTTTCTTCACTTCCCTCTACGGAAGCCCTAGGAAGATTAAATTGAATTGAATTGAATTGAACTTATTTACACGCAAAATGGTGTGGGCAAACTGCGGCAAGAAAGCCAAACTGGCTTGACAGGGCCGCAGCTCCCCTACCTTTGGCCAACAGTAACAAGCACTATACATGGGTACGAAAAGGGGGGGTGGGGAGTGCTCTGCAAGCAAGAAACAAATGGTGTAGACATCTCATAGAAAGAAAGAAAAGATGTACGTTGTACATGCTCGCACAACGAAACCAACACAAAGCAACAAAAACCTGACGGAGAAATAGATTCTTAATGTTTACATTGCTTATAGTAATCATTTCAATGTCACTTGATAGATTATTTCTGGCTGGATCAAGATAGATAGATATATTATTTTCTGGCTACTATGTCGGAAGAGCACACCTGTTACGACTGTACGAATTACGATTGTAGCGAATTCTGTTCGTTGTGCAACCGTAATTACTGCAACTATATAGCCACCATTACTTTAATGGATTTGTAACGTCATGTGTATCATTGTGGTACCCTAGCGGAAAATCAATCACGTATTCGGCTGGGTTGAGCTACCATCATCTGTATTCATTTGTTTCACTAATTCCTGTGATGGCTGCCCCATCGTTGCTTAGTTTCCCTTGCTAAAGTATGAAGTTGTGTACATTTAAGAAAGAGTCGAATTCTTTTTCCCTGGTCAGTTAATGTTAAATGAATTTAAACGCGTATTGCTTGCGGCTGTAATTCCTGGACAGCTAAAACAGCCTGGAAGTGCAATTAGTACTATTAGTTCTAAGCAGCATTTTTTTAGGACTTGCCCCTAACCCAGATTATTTTTCATTGTCCACTAGGATACCTACACAACACTTGGACAAGGTGACTCAATTGAAGCGTCCCAGAACATCATCCCACCGTAGTTCTTTTTTTTTCTTTGCGGAATAGCAAGCCAACGTCCCGTTTGGCTGACATTTCCCCCGTTTTACCCCCTCTGATCTAATAAATATATCCACCCCCACCCCCATCGTAGTTCCGCTTTACTCGCACAGTGCTGTGTAAACGAGGAACATTTTACGATTGAAATTATAAATCCAATCTGTAATAGAAAACTAAAAGCTCTACCGCTTGGCAACAACTACACTCACTTCCTACTCAGCCAGGTTCCCGTCAGTGCATCATGAATTTATAACTTGTGGGACGTATGGCTCTTTCGGGTTAAACCCGATTCCTCCTTATTATTGTCTCCCAAATCAGTCTAAGAACAGTCGGATTAAAACCGATTACTCCCGATTATTTCCTTCCTAATCAGTTTAGGAACAACCCGATTACTTTTCCCCCTCGAATCCGGGAAAGGTATTTAGCCCGAAATAGTCACACCCTAAATTCACTAGCTATTAGGGTACCGCACTACCGCGGTGAAACACCCCATCTCATCGTCATCCTCTATTGTTGTTGTTGCTGCTGTTGTTGTTGCTGCTATGTGCTATCCCAAACTGACCAGCACTTCCTGGCTCTGAGAACCAGTGATGAGTGCAACAGAAAAACAAGACATTTCTTGTTTTGTTCGTGTATTGCTTCCCGTTGCACTTATCACTGGTTCAAATATGCTTCACCGACTTGCCCAAAGATCCACTGCTACCCTATTCTCTTTTTCTTGTTTCTGAAATCGCCGTATTTAATTTCAGTTACTATTGTTGGGTTTCCTTCCAGCAAGAAATTATGGGGACCCTCTGTTCCTCGCCACCTCCGTGTGTGGAATGAAGATCCGTGATGTTGCGAGAACGCGGCGGGCAGGAGGTTCCCTCTGGTGGTCGCTTCCGAAGACGCTCCTTCCCTTTGGCGCCCTGTTCCTGTCGATCGGAGGCAAAGTCCTCTTTACAGGAAACACCGCCGTATATGGAAAGTGAACGTATTTTTCATGTTAGCTTTCCAACTGGACGGTCGGTGATCTTACAGTCGTTTGTCTTTTTCTTTTTTCTCTTCTTCTTCTTCTTCTTTAAGCACTCTACTAACGAACAATGGGACATCCACGAAATGTGGACGAACCACCACACACACCTTTCTTTTTCTTTTTTTCTTGTCAGTGTATTCTATCGTGTACCGAAAGCGCTAAAAACGCATCTAAAGGACGGGACACACAAGTAGGCTTTATTTTTACTTCTTTATTTCTGGGATTGGGTGCCGCCTCAGCGGCGAAACATCCCACTTCATCATCATTACTTATTTGTAGGGTTCCGAGTTTTCGGAGTTTTCATTTTGGAAAATTCGGAGGGTGTCTATCGGAGTTCTCAGCTTTTCCGAAATTCGGATTTTCTCGGAGGATTAAAGAGCCTGAAAAATGAATGGCGCCGATTTCGGAGTATTTCGGAGCAGTCAAGGAAAAAAGTGCAAAAGTAACTGAGAACAACAACAACAACTACTACATGAATTACGATGGGATGAGGTGATTCACCGCAACAATTGCGGCACCATACCTCAGTGCATGTGGGTTAGCATATGAGTGGGATGACGATGAAAAAGATGAGGCATACACACATGACACAGGCAAATGAGATATCACACACGCAGGTGCGTCGTAACTGATGGGGATAGTAGTTTATCCGGTCGGCCACCGGAGATGAAATGCTGTAAAGATCACATCTCCGCATTCATGGCAACAGCTCTGGGGTCATAGGAGTTCAAGCAGGTTAGAAGACGTCAGGAACACATAGAATGAGTGCAGCTAGGCATTGACGGTGCTGCACAGGGTTTGAACAAGGACCCATGATTGCTGCAAGGCTGAGCGGCTTGTTGTTGATACGGGTCAGTTGGGACTGGAACATTGCTCTCTCCGAACTGTATTGAGGGCAGTCGATGAGGACGTGTTGAATGCTTGCCACTGAGACAGCGGGGAAAACGGCCTGGGACAAAGTTGGATCGACGGCGTGCAACAAGGACCTGTCTGTAAAGCCCCGGCGATATGGTTGGGACGCCATTGGTAGGATCATCGCCGACAAGAATGCCCTTCTGTCACCACGGGTCAACATATTCGGTATCACCGCCTGGCATTGTCTGGCAACAGCAGCCACTCTGTCAGCCTCTTCATTTCCGCTTAGTCCACAGTGACCTGGGATCCACTGAAAAGTGATGGAGTGACCTACGTCGCAAAGGCGCTGAGCGTCGCTGAGGATGTCCGTGACAATTGGAGCCAATGTACCTCGTGCACCCATGCTCTCTATGCACTGCAGGGCTGCCCTGGAGTCCGTGCATACAACCCACATTCGCGGAGATTCGTGCAGAGCATACCGCAGGAACGACAAGATGCCGTAGAGCTCTGCGGACGTAGAGGAAGTGCAATGTGCCAAGCGATACCCGTGAGACACCTGGACCGATGGAATAACGAAGACGGCCGATGAACTTACAGGTGTAGAGGACCCGTCGGTGTACTCTATCCGTCGGTATGCTAGACGGCAGTGTGCTCAGCGTAGACGCTTAACATCATGTCCAATGACATCTGGTGAAGGACTGACTGTGGCACTTGATTTTTTGAACGTTGGAATGCCGGGAGAGATCGAAGGCAGTGACAGAAACCACGGGGAAGACGAAGACACTGTTGGGTTTACTACAAACGAGGGAAATTTAGGCTTTGCTTCCGCAATGATTTTGTAGAGGTTGCTCTGCTTGCGCCAATAAAGTTTTGCTACCAATGGGTGACGGCGGTGATGAGCGATAAGGCGTAAATAGTGACGTACAGTCTCCCTCGTCCTGAGGACTTCAATTGGTATGTCATGAGCTTCGGCGATGACCATCCGCGTTTCTGCAGCTCCGGGGACGCCAAGAAAGATCCTCAGGCTGCGTGCAAGGAAGCACCGAAGCCGCTGAACTTGCGTCTCAGAAATGCCGTGAAGAACAGGAAGGCTATACACAAGTGAACCACGAACAAGAGCCTTGTGAACAGCCAGGAGTGATTGCTTATCCATACCCCACTTGGAGCCAGCAAAATGACGAAGGACGGAGGTCCACCGCTGAACCTTTTCTTGTCAAGGTGATCAATGTGTTTTTTCCAGGACAAGTTGCAGTCGAGGACGACACCCAAACATCTGTGATGTTTCATCGGAGAGCCAGCAAGAAACAGCTGATATCGGTGCATATGCTTCCTTGTGAAAGCGAGAGCTTCAGATTTGTCCCCCGATATATCCAAGCCGACTTTGTTGAAGAACTGCATGATTCTGTCCAGTGAGCTTTGCAGACGACGCCGAATTGCAGGTCTTGATTTCCAACTGTCCAGATACAAACATCATCAGCATATATTGAGATATTGACCTTGGGTGTTATGCAGGACTGCAGACCCACCATGACGAGGTTAAATAATATAGGGGTTAACACACTACCTTGTGGTACCCCGTGCGTTACCACGACTTCAGGTGTGGCTCCATCACGTGTGCGCACTGATACAAATCTCAGCTGTAGAAAGTCAGCGAGCCACCGGAAAAGTTTAGTGGGAACACTAGCTTGTAATAGCTCTTGAAACACCACAGCATGGCTGACGAGACGTACGAACGAGACGACATGGCTGACGGTGTCGTACGCTCTCTTCACGTCAAAAAAAAAAAAAAAAAAAACGCCATCACGATTTTCTTATAGAACTTTGCTTGAGGTAACTGAGACCACACGATGTAGCGCGCTGATATTTTACTACGCAAAGCTATTGAAGTACAAACAAACGTATTTGCACAACTTGTGAATGGTGCCCAGGCTCAAAATGAGTAGCAGGTGTGACGAGCACAGAACCGTTCTGTTCCAAACTAGCCCAGTGCCTGGGGTCAAGTAGGGTCACTAGAGTCGAGGATGCATAGAACAGATGGGACGAGAGTGTGCGCTATCCTCCTTTTGGGCCATTCATGCATCCAGCGACCCTGAACGAAGCTACCACTTGTGACCCCCCCCCCTTTTTTTTTTTTTGCTCTAAATCAGTTTGTAGTCAAAAAGTAGGCGTGGAAGAGGGGGACAAAGGAAGAAGGAAACGGGAAAAACCGTAACGCCGCCGCGTGGACTTTGGAAACATCGGAGTTCAACGGATAAATCTGATTTTTTGCAAAAAAAAAAAAAACATGGGAGGGAGTTTATCGGAGTTTATCGGATAAATCCGAAAAGTCGGAAGCCTACTTCTTTGTTGTTTACTTCTACTAACAACAAAAAGGTTTATTCAAAGACACAAACAACAACAACTACTACATGAATGACGATGGGATGAGGTGATTCACCTCAACAATTGCGGTACCATACCTCAGTGCATGTGGGTTAATATATGAGTGGGATGACGGTGAAAATGATTCACACTCGCGCACACACATGACACACGCAAATGAGACGCAAATCCACTCACAACTGTGGCGTTGCTCATGATTGTTTCGCGATGTAAAGCCACGAATTACCAATTAGAAAAAAAAAAAATTTAGTGCATCGTACGCTATCGCCATTGCATACGTGAGGGATAGCGTAGTGTTTCTGCGCAATGAGTGAAGCTCCCCTTATGTTATACGCGTGCGCCAGAACCACCAACGCTATCCCTTGCGTACGCAAAGGCGATAGCGTACGGTGCACTAAAACTCCACCAGCAGACACAAATCACTTAAAACCGCGCTCAGATGCCCTCTCCCTGTCCTTTCGGCCAATCGACGCCCGTACCTTCCGATATCAATTTTATCTTTGTATCACGAAAAAAGATATCGCAACCGCAAGAGGAAACATGCTTGAACAGTGTTCTCAGTTCTGTCGAAACATTATATCTACGGTCACGTATAGTCTGGTCTTCTTATCCAAATAAGATCGCCTACATGAATTTGAACATGAGCGAACATTTTTTTTGTAAACTACCTTCTCTGACTCCTGTCACTTACTTGCTTTCAGTCAAACTACGTTCCAGAAGGCAGAATTACGAGATGAAGTTTTTTTTTTATTCTGTGTTAGCGCCGCGAAGCAACTGTGGCTATGAGCGACGTACATACGTGGACCGATTGAGAGAGGGCAGCAGGAAAGAGTGGAGGACAGGGGGTTAGCATGCGTCCTGGGCCGGCTTCAGGGGGAACTGTGCCGACATTCGTGTGGAAGGTCTACGGAAAACCCAGAGAAAACCTCGGACAGCACAGCCGGTGAGAGGATTCGAACCCGTCTCACCTCCCAGTCTCGCCCCGTGGATCATCCTAACCACTATGCCACGTGAGTTGGTCGAGACGAAGTTGCCGTACAAAGTTTTCTCTCCGCTACGCCTAACAAATATATCCTATACACAGCGGCACTTGTTGGAAGTTAAACTCAACTGGAACATGACTGACCACGCCGGTGTAGACTTCACTCAACATGTTGTCTAACAAGTACCCAGATCCGTTTAACAAGTACCCAAATGTATAGGTGTCTGTACAGAAGATGACTTCTTTGAGTAGGGTTCAGGTGCTTCAGGTAGGGTTCTCTCATTGGCGATTAAAATTGCCTTCCCTCTTGATTATCCAACTGTTACAGACTGTACCCTCTGACCTACCGGGGGGAAAAAAATACAGAAAATCTTTATGACCACCCCACGTGACTCACGGTGTCTTCCAACCGGGTGCTTCCAATATGCGTTCGTTCTCCCCTATTTTTCCTTTGTGCTCCTAGTGGCTCATCCTTCCCGTTCTCCTCCCACTCTCCTCCTCATGTTGTTGTTGTTGTTGTTGACGGCATCATCTTCCATTGTCCCCAACCGCACGGTTGTCTCTTTTCAGCCGCCCACTCGAGCAGCCTTGAAGCCTCTCTGTCAAGACAAAAGCCGCCGCCGCCGCTGCTGCTGCTGCCAGCATCACCACCCTTCGCGAGAGCGAAAACTTTCTAAAATGCGTGGGCGAAATAAAATTAATAACCACTCGCTCAGTCGTGCACGGTGGCATTCTCTATTGCAGAAATGACAGAAAAAAAGAGGCCTCTCATTTTTCCGGCTTCGCTTTCTGTTCAAAGACAAAAGCTCGCCGTTTTCGCGGTTCTACGACGCACTCCACAGACAATTGCCTCTTAACGCGCTCTCTTTTCTTTCTCTCTATACTTTTTTGTCTTTCCCGGACGCACAAGGGAACTAAATTGGGTATTTGTGCTTCGTATATATCTCAGTAGGCGTCGTCTCTGCTTCCTATATTCCGCTATGTTCATTGTTTCCAGATTTCCGTTTTCTCTCCCCATACGGGCTTGCCTTTTAACGTTAATTGCCGCAGCTGTAATTACGACTTTTTTTTTCTTCTTCTTCTTTCCTTATTATTGTTCGCGTCCCGTAGAGATTTATGTTTGGTGGTGGTGTGTGTGCACCTCGCTCGAAAGGAAGAAAATAAAAGTGATTAAAACGCGCTCTCCGTGGTTTTGAGAAAAGAGTTTGTTCTCTGGGGAAAATGGGGGGCTTTGTTCAATTTTGGAATTTCAGGCGCGGTTTTAATGATAAAACGTCGTAATTTTTGTAGCGCAGGAATGGCCTGATGTCTCTTTCTTTCTTTCTCTTTTTTTAATTCTACTATCATTAGAAACCACCCAGCGGCGTGAAGCTCGTGGCAACGAAATTATTTCGTTTCCTTTCGTTTCTGGTTTCGAGAGGAAGATGGTATGCGCTTGCACGCGCAGTTAAAATGAGGAGGAGCGTGGGTTTGTGTTCTGTCATAACTATCGTCATCAGACCGCCATTTTGGGGGGAAAGATATAGGAGAGGTAAGCGAGTATGTAAACATTTGTGTACCGCTCGCGAAAGCTGGATTGTCGCGGCAGATGCTGATGATG
Organism: Ornithodoros turicata; assembly: GCF_037126465.1. Taxonomy (NCBI): domain Eukaryota; kingdom Metazoa; phylum Arthropoda; class Arachnida; order Ixodida; family Argasidae; genus Ornithodoros; species Ornithodoros turicata. The sequence goes on from NC_088203.1 coordinate 85,189,745, forward strand.
ATTATGGTAGTAGAGAAAAGAAAGATATAGACCTCAACTTAACACGGGACCGGTTACACGCTGAAAGAATGAAAGTCACCTCATAGCACGCTCCTAGCCAACCATCATCCAGCGTGGCATTGTTTTTTCCCCTGATTTGCTGAAAACGGGGGGCGTACGCCATTTTTGTGGCATTATGCAGTTCATAATTGCCACAAAAATGGCGTACTCACCCCTGTTTCATCAAATCAAGTGTCTCTCGTTGTCATTCAGGATGATGGTTGGCCCAAGAGCGTGCTATGCGGTGAAGCTGTGTTTCTAGAGTGTACTCCGGAACAAGTAACGAAACTTGACAAAAAAAAAAAAGAGAAAAGAAAAACAATTACTAAAACTAAGAAAGACTGAACTCTTAAAATGAGAACTCCCCTACACCCTTAAAGAACAACTTCACCACATAGCGTGCTCCTAGAGAGACATCGTCCGGAACGACATTTTTCTCTACTCTGATTTCTTGAAAACCTGGGGTCATGGTGCACAACAAAAACATCCGTGTAGATCCGTCCATAACACTTGTGGAGAAAGAAGTAGAGAAGACGAAGAAGTAGGAAGAACTCACAATGGCAGTGGAATGAGTACTGGCACCCGAAGATCAGGGTCGGAAGATTGCCCTTGCCGCACGTAGACGTCTTTTTTAGTTTTGTTTCTTTATTTCTTTTAGCACGACAAAGCGAGACTATATTAGCCGCAACATTTCAGCAAAAGGCCCTTAGATATACAGTCGACCCCCGTTTATCCGGACTTCATTTATCCGGATCCCGCGGTATCCGGACAAAAGGCACGGGAACGGATTTTGCTCCATGTATTTTGTTCTCGTTTATCCGGACTTCAGCTTCCGGACTCGGACAAGAATTCCAGGGAACGAAAGTCGAAAATTCTTGTAATCTAGCTTCAGTTATCCGGACTACCGTGAGTAAGAGGAGACGCTGACCCCGCTTCGTCACCCTTTTCGCTGTTTTGGGGTTATTCCCGTCACACGTCAGGGACCTACATTCCTCCGTAGGGGAGACAACCGTGCACGATGGCCCCCTTTTCTGTTTGTATGCGTTGGGTCACGTTGACCAGTCGAGTCATTTGGAAATATCTCGAGCAACTGTCCGGTTCTAGAGGGGAGAACTCCAACCCGAGGGCCTGCTGCTTACGGCCCGTTGGCCGACGAAGACATTCCCCTAGCTGAGCTGCGATCCCTGATGCAGAGGCTCACTGCGACTGCCGTAGATGATGCTGCGGTTTCTGACTACGTTGACGTTGATAAGGATGATGACGCGTGTGCAGCTATGACTGATGACGATGTGATCGCTGCTGTTGCCTCCGATGATGTGCAGCAAGACGGTGCCGATGACGCCAGTGAGAAACAAGGCCCCGACATTGACACTTTGCGACCGCACTGACATTCTTCGAGCAGCGCAAGAGCGTGGCTCAACTCTATGCACTTAGCAAAAGTTTGCAGGAATCGAGTCCCTACACTACTATGTAACAGCTGTCATTATCGAGATTTCTGTGTTTTAAACCTTGCTCTGTAGGACGTTTCTATTCGGTCGTTTCATTTATCCGGATGCTCCGGTATCCGGACGATTTCGCCGGGAACGGCACCGTCCGGATAAACGGGGGTCGACTGTATGTACCTGTGCTTCAATCGCTGCATAAATGCCCATACGTGCACTCTGAAAAAAAACAGCAGGACTTCACCACCTAACACACTGAAGGACAAGCGTTGCGCGGACTGATACTGTTACCACTCCTGATTTTGTGGCAAGCGCGGGTCGTACACCTTTTTGTGACAATTAACACCACAGCCATAAGTGTCACAAAAAAGCGTTCGCCTGCTCTTTCTCAGCAAATCAGGGGAGAGAGTAGTGTCATGCGAAACAGATGGTTGGCCAGGAGCATGTTTTGCGGTGAAGTTCTGCTTTTCCATTCGTCCCTTCACTTCCCATCCCTGCATTTCTTTCCGGCTAGATTTTTTTTACTCCGTGTTAGCGCCGCGAAGCAACTGGTGACTATGAGCGGTGTACAGAAGTAGGCACATAGAGAAAGGACAGCGGGAAGGATGCAGTGGAAAACCAGTGGTCCTGTTAGTCTGCCGTCTGTGTCTGTTTGCTGCCTCAGTGATTTTCTAGCAGGAAGGAGTGGAGCACAGGGAGGGTTAGCTGACTTCAGGGGGAACTGTGTCGACATTCCTGGCTACACTGTAAGAGAAAAAAAAGGAGACATTTTACTCCTTTTGGGGACTAAATGCATTGCCACAAATAATAGTCCCTTTCGGGAGTAAATGCACGGGTGTAAATGAATGTCACAGAGCGAAGACTAGAAGTGAAGTGAGTGGGGGAGGGGGGGGGGAAGACGGGAGTAAATGAATGTCACAGAGTGAAGACTGCATTTCACGCTCTGTTCTAGGAGTCGCAGGTACATAATTCGTGTGCATGCATGAAAATACTTTGAATTAAACCGTCAACCATGAAATATCGGGCGATATAAAATCTTGCGACATAGATAGGGTGCAATTTTCGAATAAAGAAGCGCTAACTGTGTCTGTGTGTGGGTGGAAAATTGCTAAGTTGGTGTAGATATGCAGCCTAGGCCATTTAAATTAACCAAGAGCACATATTTACGCAGACTGTTGCATTCGGAAGACCATTTGCGAAGTTCAGTGACAATTTGCAGACCTGCGGAGTAAATGTTGGGGTTATAGGGGACTAAAATGGGGGAGTAATTGCAGCCTAGGAGACTAGAAGCTGCGATTACTCCCCATTCTACTCCTCTTTTTTCTTAGAGTGTAGAGTCGTGACGATGGCCAACAAGGGCGAGCCAATATTTCCATCTCCCTCCGGCCCCTGTTCTTACGGATGTAATGTCGAGTTATGAGGACATTTCGTAAACAATATAAGCACGCATAGACACACGCGTAACGTGTAACTGCCAAGGATAGCGATGCACGAACCGCAGGCACCACACCGTAAAGGCCACACACGGTGAATGGACGAGTGTAATATAGCGACTCTGGTGAGGATGAAGATGCAGCCGAGCGTGGCTAAGCACGGAGGTGCGGACAATGGAGAAGCAACGGTGCATTGTTTTAACCGCTTCTTATCGTTCTTATTTGTCTCAAATAAGGCATCTCGTGAGGTGTGTTGCGAAACTCCCATCTCCAACGACGCGCAAGGCGCAAGGCGAGTTACCATCAGGAAACCTTCTTTTTATTCTTTCTACCTTTTTCTTTCTTTTTTAGGACGATGAAGCCTTAATGTCAAACGGCATACATTCAGCCCTCGGTTTGTGAAATTCCCTCACTTTATAAACGGTGCCCTCTGGGACAAAGCACGGTTCCCCTTCCTACTACCAAACCTCTATATATGACACCAAACCTCGATATATGGACGATTTTTCCAAGAACGTTAAAGGGGCACTAAAATGCAAAAACAACTTGCTCTCAAATGAAAGTCCGTGTTTCAATTGGTTTAATGCAAGAAAAATTAGTTCGCACGGCGCTACCGTTTAGAAGAAAAACGCAATGAAAACAGATCGGTCTTTGGCGGCAACGAATAGGATCCCCAGGAGGTAAAGATTGGCGGCATCCAATGAGACAGCAGGAGAAGCGCGTGCATACCTATCGTGGCCGTGTAGATTGGGAACGGGCCCGATCGTAGTGTTCCGTATGTGCGCGGCATGATTCGCACTACTGCATTTTTAAATACCGATTCACTGAATTGTAGCCCACAACAGCTCTCGCGAATGTTCCACCGACAACTCTTATCTTCACATCCTTCGAACAGCGACGCCAGTCCGCTTCGCAACGCGCACTACGTTTTTCACAGGGACTGCTTCATGGCGTGGCACGCGCGTGCACGCGCAGCATGGACTAAAAGGCACCGATGCACGAGCTGAAACGACGTTCACTGCTTAGCGCCGGAGCAAGGAAGAGTCCGGTATAATTTCCATTGTAGCTCCGTAACGGAATCAAAGTTTTGAATTATGATAACAAGTACGAAATTGACATAGCGTGAACCGTAATTTGAAGTGAACTTGTTTTTCGCATTTTAGTGCCCATTTAACTGTTCTCAAATAGGGTATTGACCGTGAGTTCAAAAAGGCGTACGGCCATCTTTCTCCTCAGATCAGGTGCGATAACTGTATCATTCGAAGCACTAGTTCGCGCAACGATGATGTTCCCTTTTTAGGGTTCATTGCTGCGGGATATCGAAGAGGAAAAATACAGTTTCAGTATAATACCGCAAAACGTACTATACCCGCCCTTTTCCTGAGCCCCTTATCCCTTCCTTCCTTCCTCTCCCGAGGTCACTCAACCTGAGCGATAAAAGAGTCTCCCTGCACCAAAATGCTCCGATGACCGATTGCTCTTTATTCCTGTGAGCACCGTTTTCCAAAAGTACGAGAACGTCTTTTCACCGAGTATATCCCCTTCGTCACAAAAGAGCCCACCACAAAAATGACCACCATTGAAGAAGAGATCTTTCCTGGCCTTCTTCAACTGGTTCTCCCATATGGTTCGATTTCCTTTTAGCTGCCTTTCGACGGAAAGTCACAAAACGGGCCCCGCGCTATCGTAGGGTTGAGGGGCAATGCCACGTGTGTTGTATGATCAGCTCGTGAACTTTGACCTTCCTGCGAAGGAAGTACGGAAAAGAGATGCTCAAGAATGTGTCTCCTCGAGCAAACAGCTGGACAGGAAGCTGGACCAGGGAGAGAAAAAAACTGGGTCTCGGTTTAGTAACATATTTTTCGAATATGTGGCAATGGTTGTTTTCGGACCACGTGGTTGGCACCGGCAGGTTAAAGGTGAAGGACGTTCCTCAGCTCTCGGTTAAGGGTGCGCGTTGGAGGGTTTTTTTTTATACTATTACCAATCTGTGAACGAAGGGGTTTTGTTTGAATGGTAATAACTGGGTCCTTACTTTGTGGTAGAGAAGGAGTGCCTTATCCTGATTACTCGATAACAATTCTTCGGGATATAAGAAATCTGTGCGCTAAAACACACACACACACACACACACACACACTTCGAACTCGACCCGTCAACTGCTCTTACGAATGAAGAGGTAAAGTATCTAGGGGCCCGACTTAATCCTGAAGAAAACCTGTGTTTATCGGTGAGGCTGTCATCACCCTATATGTTTTTACGTCATCATTTTCAGATATTTTGTAAACGCTCCTCTTTTGTCAGTGATCGTGCCCATGGGAAAATTTTGTCACATTAAGCGACTTGCTACTGGAGCCTTGTGCCGTTCCTTCGTCTTCGTCTATGCTGTGTTCGCTTCAAGTAAGACTGACGCCGTTCTTTATGTATGACGAAGCCTACATAGGTTGAAGTGCCATCGCTTGGGTGACAAGACCAGCAACAAACACTGGCAATGACCAAGCAGACGGAACAAACAACACTTGCAGAACAAATAAGCTGCCGTTTTGGAAAGGGGGCGGAATGTAGGCTGTAACGTAATGCAAAGCAATGCAGATTACTCTGGTGAACAGTAATAGCAAGTCATCTTCGAGCTCTACCCATTCTTAAAGGGGCACTAAGGTGCCGAAATTTCTCCTCGTGAAATGCACAAAAGGAACGGGAATAAAACATGGCTTTACCTTGACACCAATACAAAGGGAACGAGATTCACCAGCTGTGTCATTCGTGATTCATGAGCGAAAGAAACCGCAATGCACGCTTTCCCTCTCCTTCTCAAGAAGGCCGACGGTGCCGAGCGGGTTCTCATTGGTCTCCTCAAACTGCCTACCCAATCATCGCGGAAGATGGTATGAGGAGACCAATCCGGAGGCCTCTCTGCATTGGCGCACTTCTTGAGAAGGAGGGAAAGAGAGAAAGGGTAAATTGGGGTTATTTTCGCTCATGAATTACGAATGACGCAACCGATGAACCGGTGAATTATTCCTGCACGACGGTAGCACCAAGCAAAAATTTGCAGACAAATGCACATGGAACCTTAAAGTTCAATGTACCGTATAAACTTACTTTTACAGGACTTTTTTAGAAATGCGCCGAAAAAGGTCGAACTTCGTCGTATGTACGAGTTGTTGGCAGAAAAAGCTAGGAGCCTCGTAACAATGTGTAGAGGGCGAGGCAATCTTGCTTTCTTTCCCCCCCCTTTTTTTTTTTTGTAATCTTCTAGTGAGATTGTGATTTGCTTTATGTGGCCCTTTTTGTCCTTTTCGCCTTGTTCTCGACCGAATTTATTATCGTTGTAAGGTTACTCTTGATGTGTGTAGATAAAACTGTTTTTTTTTTTTTTTTACAGTTCGTAAGTTATAGGGACTCAGTTACATTTCCTTTCCTTTATTTATTTATTTATCGTTTTGTAATTATGCGTCAGTCTATGAGAAAATCAAAGACGCGGTCGCTTCAGTGAATGCCGCGTTCATGCACACTTTTGTCTCTTTTTATATTTTCATCTTCATTCTCTCATTCTGCGCGCGGCGGTACATCGTTCTCTCCAAGTAATGGAGCTCGTCAGCATGATTCGGGGAACGACAAGAACTAGATCATCCAATCCGAGACAAGAACTCTCTTCTTTGGGCAACGTTCCCTCCCACGGAGACAGCATAAGGCAACCGCACAGCCGTGTCCGATGTGCAACCCTTCTTAGGCGGTTATTTCCAGCCGCATCTGGGAAGAGCATATCGAAAGGCAGTAAACAGAGTGAGCCAGCTGCGGGCTGAAGAACTCAACTGCTCCCTTTATGTCCCTGTGGGTCGCTAGGTCAAGAGGTCGGAGGTTAGTCTCTGTTTGGGTGACGTTGCCGGATACGTGTCTTAATGGCCGTTGCCGCCGCCAGGGGAAAGAGAGAGGGTTCACGTACATCAGCTGCGGTTCTGTGATGGCCATTCGTCGTGGTCTGTGCTCGAGCTGGAACCCACACGCGCAACGACGTTAGGGACACAGGCGTGGAAGGCAAACCTCGAGGAAAAACAAATTATAGTACAACCGAATATGAATCTTACCGTATCGTCGCACAGGCGACGTCGCCCGGAATACTCCAGCGGAAGATGCGGAACATGTCGTAGCTTTTTGCTGCCACATAAGCGCTCAAAGCCAGGTCTTTTCATGCACTGCTAACCGTGGCGAATATCTTGCTGAGCAGAGACAAGATATTCTTTAGCAGACGACAAGAAAAGACGCGGATGCTGTCGACTGTTAGTGCACAGTAACTGCTGATATTCCGCACCGTGCGAATGTTCCACGGAAATGCTGCCCCGCGAGCAGTTTCTTTCCTTTTTCGTCCACAAGAATATTCCGTCGATGTGTCCCTCGTGTGAATACACGGTTATCGTACCTTGTAATGTTCTCGCGCCCCTCTAACTGTATAGGGTTGGTCTTCAAGACAAACTATAGAACGAGCAAGTACTCGTCGCCCTTTTGCCTTGTTCCCTTCACGTACCGCACAATATTTCCGCATGTATACTGCAAAAGCTTTCCTCTGACAAACATGTAGCGAAAATCACGAAAAACGCACTGTCTTCTCCGCCGCTGCAACACTCATCTGAACGTCGTCGTGTTATCGTCAGCAACCGTGGGCGCGCGCTCCACCATAGAGTGCGGATTTTCATGCAAATATTTTTTTTTTTCTTCTCGATATGGTTTCGTATCTGGACGATAAAAAAAGCACTTTTGGTTGTGGTATGGGGCCGATTAGAAGCGGTACATATAAATGCATGTTTTGCATGTTATTGCATATTCCGCATGAAAATGCACGCATAGTGCATATTTTGCCATATTTACTCTACTCCCTACTATTATTATTATTGCCATATTTGCAGTTTGCCAGGTGCAAGAGCTTTCTTTTTCTTTTTAATGAAGACTTCGGAGTGGTTTTGGGTCCTCTTTCGCGAGAATTTCGGTCCGAATAGAATATTTTCGATGTTTCGATGGGATGTGGTGTTCAGCACCCACCCTGTCTGCTCCACTGCGTGAATTACTACCCGCAAATGTTCGAGATCCTTTCTTACAGCGGCGCTGAAGGCTTGCACCTTCGCATGGCGTCGGAGTAAGTTCGCTCCAGGTGTGTGGCCGGTAGGCCGTACTTCGCCTTGCCACTTCCTTTATCGCTGCGAAGACGGCGGATTTCACTCTGCACTATGGTGCAGTGCCAAAAGCTGTATGACAGAATATCGGTGGTGCAAGCGTTCTTTGTTGTGTGCTCCTGAACGAAGGCTGCTTTACTTTACAGTGTGATCCCCGATGCTCAATTCCGTCAAGTATGCATTAGGTGCATTTTGCCTTCAAAACAAGAACGATGAAAAACATTGCATATATATTCACAGTTCTTATGCATGTTTCGAAAATTTTTGGCGCATATTTGCATGCATATTTCGGGAGTTTTTAGTGCTTATTTATCCGCGCACTAAAACGATGACATAGTTTGTGTGCATGTGTTAGTCGACAGAAAGGCTTGTCATCAGTGTTTCATGTCTTCATCGATCACGTTTATAGCTCATTTCAAGTGTGCATTGAGAATCATTTCTCGCGTGCCGGCCCCGATGAAATGCATTTGCTGTCATACCAACATGCTAACCGTTTGATGGCGTTTGTATTCTGTGACGCATTCCGTAAATCTGCTAAGACAAGCGCTCGTGCCGATCAAGTACCATCTATACGAGATCAGATTGAGCAAAGAAAAAAAAAATAGTATACATAGAAAGCAATCTTATTCCCCACAGGGGACAGGAATGACTACTACAGTACTCGCAGTCTGAGAATATATATATATATATATATGTGAAAAACACAAATACCGAAAGAAAGGAGATGGACAGCAGACCTTGTGAAAATCTAGGGAGACGAAAGCAGATTGAAAGGTACATAAATGGAAAGACAAAGGCTCCAAAATAGAAGAGGAGGAAAACACAGATTAACAGAAAGGGAATCTCATTGCAGACACCAGTCACGCAATCGGACAGTGAGTGATAGCAAATCAGTACACCAAGTCTCTCAGTCCGCCAATCAGTCTCAGTTTAGGTAATGGATCCTTTCAAGCAAATGTGAAACTACGAGATGCCACAATTAAAGGGGTCAGGGGGAATATGTTTAATGCAAAGGGGTGAGCTTATTCTAAAGCTTAGGCTTAACTTCTCCCGTAATTCTACTCCAATTATTCTGAGGCTCGCTCCGGTAAGAGACTGTGTATTCATGGCAAGTAGCCACATAACCACAACCAACATTATCGTATCCCCGCACACTCATTACATATTGATGTGCACATCCCCGCCAACACTAAACGAGAAAAGCTTGAGGAACAAAGAAAAAAATCATGCAGAAGAAAAGAGACAAGGTTGAAAAGCCGCAACTTTCATTGTATTCATGGGGAGCTCTTTCGCTCTCACAACGTCGCGCGACACGAGTGGAGGATATCTACCAGCGCGCAGCCAATTTCTCTCACTCTTTCCGCGTTGATCACGCCTTAGGATACGTCCTCACATCCCAGCAGCGTGTCGGCTAAAGGGCCCCCCCGATATGCAACCTTCCCCTTCTCTGTATCACTACGTTTCTCTTCTTCCACAGTTGGAGTCATAAGGTATAGAGGACGCGGGTCGGTGCATTTATACCCGGAGTTGTTGTTGTTCGACTGCTCTCCATTTGCCTCCCCTTCGCTTATTTACTAACAGGTAGAAGAGGAACCGCTATCTTCTCATTTCCATGCAAGGACCCGCGGGGCAAGCAGCCGAATATGGCCCCATACGTATCTAACGGAAACACGGCTCCCCAGTCCATATTCGATGTCGATACGAGAAGTGTCGTTCGGAGTCACACGCCTAGACTTTTTTTTTTCTTTCTTTCTTTCTCTGGTTTCCGCTATATACGGACGCATTATGTGTACGATGATACCGTTGTTGTTTGTGCGTTGTCGGGCGTTCTTCCTCGCTTCGTAGGCAGCCGAAATGGTCAAGGAGAGTTTCGTGATAAAAGACTCGCGGTACGGTTATCTGAGTGGTTTTTCCTGCGTCCGATGTTTATGGTGGATATTTTCCGTTTTTTTTTTCTTTATGGGACCCTCCTGTTTAGCGTTTTTCGAAGGGGGCAGTCGGAGAGCATATATGCAAAGTGCTTTCCTGCATATGTGTGCAGGGTTTGTTTACATCTATTGTGGTAGGCTATGTATACTCTCGCACGTAGAGAGCGCCGTCTAGCGGTGGCCTCTTACATGCGCGTATACCCAGGCGCGCATGCTGTCTATTCATCCCTTTTTGTGTGTGTTTGATTTAAGATAAGAAAAATAATGCAGAGTGCAAGATTTTCTGTATCTTTTTCTCGTTTGTTTTTATTCCGCATCTCTATGCAGGAGTGCGTGGTGTTTGTCACGTTGTGAGGTACGTGCGTGTGTGAGAGAGGATAGGAATGTTTCTCAGGCGTGTCGCTGGATAACACCGAGCACAGCGGCTTTGCTCAGGGAGTGTTTCTGGTAAACTCCAGAAAGTTGGGTACCGAGGACTCTGGACCGAATTCGCAGGCTATTCCCTATTTTTATCGGAACAAGCATTTTTCTTTTCTTTTTTTTTTAAGTGTACAGCTCAATTACATTGGCAGTCTAGAATAAAGCACCGTCCGCGTTCGGGGAGGGAGGCGTAGTATTATGCAACAGGAACCAGAGTAGAGGCATAGTCTGATGAAGTATGCCTGTAACATCTAGCCAGCTGGCGGAGATGTTACAGCAGGCAATTTGAAATTTGACTATACTACGAGAACTGTTAAGAGCTGCAGTCACCGAGGTGTATCTCCGCAAGGTGAGAACGTAGCGCGCACATTGAGAGTGGGGTGTACGAAAAAGTGGCGGACGTCGCCAAGCAGCCGCAAAACTGATTTACATGGTTCTTTAAGACAAATGTTTTGCATCTTTTTGCTCTTAGGAGCATGCAAACGTGCTCTATAGGTACGTCGTGCCCCAACGAACTAATGTTTTTGCAGCATGATCAGCGGGCAAGAAGAGGTTGAAACATGCGGGCGCACTACATTGTGACTCGGAGGCGCAGTGGCGTAACCAGAGGGGGATTTTCAATCCCCTCACAACCGAAACCTTACCTTTGGTAGTGCGTTCGCGAGAGGGAAAGCTCGGGCAACCCCCTCCACTATGTAAAGTTCCCGCAGATCCCCTCCTGATATATATATATATATATATATATATATATATGTTTACAATTTGATCGTGCACTCCCAGCCAAGTACAGCTGTTTCGCTCTACTAGTACTAGTACTAGTACTAGTAGCGCTCTACTAGTAGAGCGAAACAGCTGTACTTGGCTGGGAGTGCACGATCAAATTGTAAACATATGTTCAACGTGCAGCTACAGAGCTTCGGCTATTTTTTTACTTTATATATATATATATTTGTTTTTATTTTTCTGCCGTCATTAGATTTGAGGACAGACTTGACCTGTTCCTAAGTATATATTTGCGGATTTATAGCGACAGTCCTGATCCGAACGAAAGCTCAACGAACGCTGTCAAATGCTTCCAATGGTGCTCGTACAGTCACTGTGCAACATATTTCAATTAAATTCGCAGCCAATTGTTTATACTTGAATTGTATAGCCAGCGCCTTCACCGTCAATAACCACGGTTTTCTTTTCTGCAAAGCAATCAAGATATCGACTCGAGACAGAACTTGCTGGACCTACTGCCTCCCATCAAAGATGCAAAGGCCGTTAGAGTTCGTCATCCATCGCCCGCGTCTGAATGTCCCGTTCACAGCAGCAGATAGGTGTCGTTGGATCACCGATCTGTTCAACTCGCGGAACCGTGGAGAACACGGAGCACGTGCTGGTCACGCTTCGACTCTAGTCGGCAAACCCTGAAGAACGCCCTTGCTAAACTTGACAACCGACCTTTTAACGTTGAGAAGGTGCTGGGGATGGATGGAAAATTTCCATTTCGTATGTATAAACATATTTTTTAGTTTAATATCACTTTATAACCTCAAAATCGCTGCCCCTGCTCCACACTCTTGAAACAGAACTTCACCGCATAGCACGCTCCTAGCCAACCGTCATCTCGAATGACGTCGTTCTCTCCCTCTCCCGCTAGAACCGGGAGGCGTACGCCATTTTTGTGACAATTATGAACTGCATAAGTGTCACAAAAAAGGTGTACGCCTCCCGCTTTCAACAAATTAGGGGAAGGAACGATGTCATTCGAGATGATTGTTGGCCAGGAGCGTGCTATGTGGTGAAGTTCATTTTTAAGAGTGCAGGCTGTCCCTTTAAAGTAATTAACAAACACGCAATCAGAGACACTTCGATGTGTTTCAAGTGGTTTTATTCGTCCTCCACCGTACGTGTGCCTCCGTAACATATGTGTAAATGTAACCACATGAGGCACCCCTAAAACGGCACTCCTAAAAATGCATGAGGCAAACAATGCATGAATGCATGAGGCACCCCTAAAAATACAAGTATATCCTCAGTTAGTATAATTCACCACATAACAGCGCTCGGAGCTAACAATCATTTAGAATGGTATCGTTCTGTCTTATGATTTGTTGAAAATAGGATAGTTCCGCCGATTTTGGACACTTTGCATTTGTATGACGTCTCTCAAATACACTCTAAAAATAGAACTTCATTACATAGCACGGTGAAGGCAAACCATTGCACATAATGATACCTTTATCAGTCCCGATTTGTGGAAACCGCGGGGCGTACGCCTTTTTTGGAACCGCATAAGTGTTCCAAAAAGGCGTACGCCTCCCGTTTTTAACCTATCAGGGAGCGGAACGACGTCACTCGGTATGGTGACTGGCTAAGAGCTTGCTATGTGGTGAAGTATATGTGGTATGTACCCGGGTTCGAATCCCGGTGCCGGCTGTGCTGGCCTGGGGTTTTTCTTGGGTTTTCCTCAGTCGCTTTCAGACATATGTCGGCACAGTTCCCTTAGAAGTCGGCCCACGACTCACATTCCCCCAGAGCGTTAGTCGTGACGTTGCCCACCTCTGTGAGGCCGACACCGGAGAGCCCTTTCAGAAGCACCACCACCACCATCTGTTTTTAGAGTGTATACACTCCACCTCGGGCACGCTAAAATGTGTCGGATTTAGAAGACTGCAGCCAGTACGTATGCGAGCGACGGGCCTTTAAATGTCAACTTGAAATGTTTGATCAGAGGCCATTCAACATCTGCAAAGTTCTCGGCCCATGGAGTAACCCTGGACATCAGTGCCGTGCACTTGGCGCTTTCCTTTCCTTTCTGAGGGCCACCGGCCTCCTTCACGAACTGTAGGGATTTCCTTCCCTCGTCATCCTCTCATATGAACCTCTTTGGAATGGGGTAGGGTCCTGCACTCAACGCAGGGAAACATCCCACATCATCATCATCCATTCATGTATGTTGTTGTTGTTGTTGTCGGGCACACTAGCCGACATCCTCTACCCCGCTGGTTCTTCTGCCGAACGTCCCGCCAAAGCAAGAAACCTCATCCTCTTCCTGCAGAAGGCAAGCCTTGCCCAATGACCCATCTAATACTTTGCTCTCCCCAACGAACTCGTGCACCCTCACCGCATCCCCAACCTTCAGCCTCCTCTATCCTCCATCCGTCCGTCCTTTCTTTGTGTTTTGTGTTCTTCTTCTTTATTTATTTTTTTTTTTTTGCTATAGTCATGACGACGCCCGCTTCTGTGTGGCCAACAACGGCGAGCCTATCCTGCCATTACCCCCCCCCCCTCATTTTTAAGAGTGCAGGAGCATCCACCCTATTTTCAACAAATCATAAGACACGATTCTAAATGACGGTTGACTCCGAGCGGTGTTATGTGATGAAGTTCTGCTTGAAAGCTTGATGGCGCCGGCTGTATACTGTCTGGGTGTTTTTCCTGGGTTTTCCTCAGACGCTCCGAGACAAATGGCGGCACAGTTCCCTGTGAAGTCAGCCCAGGACGCACGATTACCCCCAGCGATAGCCGTGACGTTGCCAGTCGGCGCGTGGCCGACTACGGCGAGCAGTCCACCACCACCACCATCTGCTTCAAAGGGTGTGGTGCTTGTATGGTAAAGTGTATGGTGACATGCGTCTCGGGGGGATGATCGTGCTCTCTGGGCCAACTTCACAGAGAACTGTGCCAAAATGTGCCTCGTAGCTTTTGAAGAAAACAAACGAAAATATCCAGACACCACAGCCAGTGCCACACTCTTCGAACACAACTTCACCAAGTAGCGCGCGGAAGGCCAGCCATAGAACAGAATGATACTGTTATCGGTCTTGATTTTTGGAGAGCAGGTTGCGTACGCCTTTTTGTGACCACTGTGATAACCACATGACACAAGAAGGCGTACATCGTCCGTTTTCAACTAATCAAGTGATAGAACGATGTCATTCGGGATGGTAGTCGGATAGGAGAGAGTGTGTGTGTGAAGGAAAGGTCTACTTGTTGACACAACAAATAACTCTACAGGTTTTCATGGGATGTGCATCTGAGTGTCACGCGATGAAGTACTGTTCTGTTTTAAGAAACACAAACTGGCTGACACACCTTACGTATAAATCTACTCCAATTGATATTTTATTCTTTTTTAAGAATCACATAACATCATCACATGAAGCTCTTCCCTCAAATCAGAAGCAATATAAATAAGAATAAGGCTTGACCTGGTCAGCGACAGGTGGCTTGGAGATTTTACTTGCTCGTACCAGGCGCAATTCGTAACTAGACAATGCCTGAATTTTAAACCCAAGTATTGAGTAATGTCATTACGCATTACCTGGCCAAATTGTAATATCATTACATTACTCATTACTCATCCACAAGGTGTAATGAATAACTCCCCACCTATTTGGTTTTTACAAACCCACAAATTTATCCGCAACATGAAATAACTGATGTTCTGAGGCTGAAACAACATTGAAGGGACAAATACATACAAAGGCTCAATTTGCCTAAGAAATTAACGATGAAAGGTGAAAGTCACTGAAAAGGTTAGCCAGCTGTAGGACTCGAACCCACATCTTCTGGATGTGGGTTCCAGAAGATGTGGGTGGGGGATATACGTTTATTTCGGAAATGTCAGCCTGACCGAAGATCGGCTTGCTGTTCCTAAAACAAAAATATCGCACAAAGATGAAGCAAACCAAACATAAGATAACGAGGATGGGGTGAAGTGTAGATGACATGAAAGGTCAACGCATAATGTGTTCATGAGGTCTGACCCTATCAGTATGACCCGTGTTTAAAGGCATTTTGCAGAATGCTCAAAGGTACCAGCAACTTTTTCTTAGATCTCAGTAATGACACAATTGGTTCCAAAATAAAAACAATTTTGTGGGTTGTTCTTGTACGAAAGGTACATCGATTGTCAGTAACGTGTCATGCTTCGCCGTGTTTAACCTCCCTCAGGAAGGACACACCAAAGCAGCAGGGGGTACACCTCAATGTGCTCAAAGATCACTCGGGGGCACGTTTAACACATATCCAACGACCTCCCATAATTCTCAGAGACCAAAGAGCAGCCCTGCTGTGCCATAATGCCGTACCATTACTCAATTATAAAGCTGAAGCGACCCAAAGACTGTGTTCGGTTTCTTTACTTTGCCAGCGGCTAAAGACCAATTCCTCTACGTGGTTCGCAATTACAAGGCAGCAGTCGCAGGAGATGCGTACCGGGTGCGGAGTTAGGAGCCGAAGAAAAAGTCTATCCACGCATGCTGAACGGCATAAGAGCGTGCTTTTTCTTTAATCGAGTAATAGGCGAGTGGCAAAGTGTTCAGGTGAAGGCAAGAGTGAAACGTTTTGCCCGAGCGCTTCTTGTTATTATTATTTTTAAACCATTTATGTGTTATTATGCGCGTGGTGCAACTTGGGACGAAAATAGGCTCTAATATAGGAGTGTTTCCAGAGCGGCTGGTTTGACTGGAAAACGGACAGAAATATAATCGGTCGAGACGCATTATTATTATTATTATTTATTTATTTCGTACACTCTCATTTATGGCCACGCCTCTTAGCCAGTGTCGCTTGCGAGACCTGTAATTTGCAGATCCGTATGGAATGAGCTGTTTTTCTTTTTAGTTTTTTGTTTCTTCTTTTCTCGCCGGTTCCAGATGGCGCTTTTCCTACTTGTCTTTCTTTTTTCTCTTCCCTCTGCGATTTCTATTGGCCCTGTGATACCACTTTCAATCAAGATTAGCTCTTTCCATGGGACGTAAAGTGTATGAATTTGTAGGTGCCGTTGTAGTTCTTTGGGCCTTCTCTCCCCCATCGCCACCTCATTGTCATTTTACATCTGATGCAGTGCCGTCTGCATTGGAGTAGCGGTCCACAACTCAGGTGGCGAATTTCTCCATTCATCATATAGGCAGTATTTGTTGTTGTTGTTGTTCTTGTTTGGGCGTGCGAAACGTACGCGAGCCTTGGCTCGATATACATTCAAGTAATCCCAAAAATTAACCCTCTAACACACAAGCAGGAGATCCACGCGTTGTCCTCTCAAGGGAACATCAAATATATCCCCTAATTCTCGTCCTCCAACGGCACTTGCGACAGCTTGGTTACCCTAACGTCACTTTGGCCACCCTGCTCGGCCCGGTCCTGCACAATCAGGGGGCAGTTACGACTGTCCTCTTGAGCTTTCTCCGTGCCACCGCTCTCTCGACCAGCCTCTAAGGTCCTTCTGTGTATCTGTCTGTGTGTATTAGTTTTCTTTCCTTTTTTCGTTTCTTTCTGTTTTTCTCGTTTTCTTTCATTTTGGTTTCTTTCATTGTTTTTCGTTTTCTTTCTATCTTTTCGTTCCCTTTCCTTTTCTTTGTTCAAGGAATAGCAAGTCGGTCTTTGCCTGACTAACCTTTCCTTGCTTTTTTTTCTCAATACACATATCCCCCCCCCCCTAATTCATCGTCCAGTTTCTTAAGGTGTCGCCCCGCGGGCTTAAAAAATGATATTTATTGTATTTCGTATTATAAATCCACCTCGCTCAGACTCAGTGCGCAATTTTCTCGTATAGATTCCGTCAGTGAACACTACGCGGTACCAGGAATTTTTTAAAGCGGTTTCAAATCATCATAGTTTCCTTCTCTTTGTTTTCAAGTATCGGCTTATGGCAACTTTCTTTTCATTGGTGCCAATCGTCTTAGAGATGACCTTTGAATGTTGTAACAACAAATTACGCAAGCAGCTTTGGCGGGAATGTGGAGGAAGGGGTCACAGGTCACGACAGTATCCATCATCGGGTAACGAAATATATGAACACAGTCACAGTATAGAAGTCACGAGCGCACATATACAACGTCACAGGGGGGATCAGGGTGCCTGAGAATATCTGATGCAATGCTGGCTTTGGCTGTCCCTCATATGGCCAGGTACCTCGCTCACTTATAATAATGAACCGCAATATATGGTGCTTCGTACCATAATATTTATGTGCTTCGACATCTGGACATGACTTTGGATGATAAGTCGATTGTCTGCTCAATTAAATTATTTTTTGCGTCACAGTTGGCTATATTCGCTATAATGAGAGGAACAACTCGTTGCCGAAGTGAACCGTTGGTTGAGAGGAACTGCGACTGACAACCCATTGCGCAGTGCCCGCTTATGCGTGACCTATACGGAAGTTTATCCAGACGTGATGAACTGCCTAGCCCGTTCTTGTAAGACGATTAGTTTAGTTTAGAGAACGTAATTTAACTTACTATAAGTTACAGACGTAAAGTTCGTGTGACCCTCAACAGCAAAAGTGTTCCGGCACATTGAGACAGTTGTCTCGCGACGTAAATTCCCAATTATTATTATTATTGTTAATATTATTATTAGTATTATTAGTATTATTATAGTGGTTATAGGGTGACCGATAGACTGGGAGGTGGCGCGGGCTCGAACCCCCGCACGGACTGTGCTGTCTGGGGGTTTTTCCTAGGTTTTCCGGCAGATTTTCCGGATGAATGTCGGCACAGTTCCCGCTGAAGTCGGCCCAGGATGCATATTAATCTGCCCTGTCTCCGCATTCTTTCCTCATGTCCCCCTTCCATCTGTCCACGTTTGTGCACCGCTCGTAGCCACAGTTGCTTCGCGGCGCTAACACGTAATTAAAAAAAAAAAACATGAAGTGTGAATGACGCATGTGGTTGGGTGCACAATTCTGAGCGCTACATAGGAATATACTCTCTACGTGGCCGCAACGGTCAAATGAGCATTAAGAGGTGGGGGAATCATGTTTAATAGACTGAAAGAAAGAAAGGAAGAAGGAAATGTCAGCCAGGCTAATGCCAGCTTGCCATTCCAAAAAAGAAACTGAAAATAAACCAAAAGAAAGAAGAAGCAAGAATGGAAAGGAAAAAGAAAGAAAAACAGTGCAGTACAGGCACGAAAGAAAGTCTCAAGAAAGTACAGTCAGAGGGCAGACGCAATGCCCGAGTCTTTCAAGAAGCGGAGCAGGGTTGTGGTGACGGCTCCGTAACAGCTCCGTAACAGCTGCGTAACAGTTGAGATTCCCAAGTGCTTCCCTCATACACATGGCCCGTGCTACTCTGCCGTTGGTCACTGTGTGCCACTCTGCTAAAAAGCGAGACAGGTGGATAATCTTCGCACGTTTCCGCCCCTGGCTGCTCTGTTGAGGTGAACACGTCGGCGCAGCTGAATGACCTGTGGCATCACGGCGTCACAGGTGACCACCCGCTCAAAGCACTTCTGCCCGACCACCACGCCTACCATTGTTTTAGTTACCCTGATTACGCGTCGTTACCTCAATTCACGTACTACGTCTCTTTCTTTTTCGAGACCTTGAAAACGCGGGTATTTTCACGGTCTGGTACTCTCGCCGAAGAAGACATATTATACGCGCCTGCTTTCATGCAGCGACACAGGGCGACTGTAGACGTGGCTCTGTTAACATTTGGGTGCCGAGAGGCAAGTGTCGTGCTATTAAAGCGTATACAAATAGAGCGATAGAATGAGACAGATGAGTCTGAAGATAGTGTAAGCGTGACTGGCGCCAAGCGGAGCGAACGCCAATAGAACTCGTGTGCTTTCCAACTCGAGCGTCTTCGATCCTTTGCGTCTCTGTCAAATGAGACGAGTAAGCGACTACTTTAGTAGTGTCCGCAACTTCGTTCGTGTTGGCTTCCAGGAAGGGTTCCTGCGACTTATAGTTCTCCTTTGGACGACAGTATTCTCTGGCCTTTGCAAAGCAAAAATTGTCGTTTGCTATATCTTCCGAGTTCGCAACTGCTGTTCTTTGACTCCGAGGCTGGTTCCACTTCCTTGCATCCACGGGTGTAACGAGAGGGGGGCAAGGGGGGGTGTGGCGTGCCCCACCTGGAACTCCAAGGTCGCTTGTGAAAATGTGCGCTCTTTAGTCATAGGTCGTAATGATTGTTGTCAGCTGTCGTGATAGGAACCTCTGACCACACACTGCGCTACGTCCGCCTACAGAAAAAGATGGGGTAGGGGGTGGGGGTTTGCACTCTTGTCCCCCCCCCCCGGGAAGCGCTTTGCCCCCCTGAAAAAATCCTGGGAACGCGCATGCTTGCACTCTCCCTTCAAACTCACCAGTTTCACAATTTCGAAGTGTTCTGAGGTTCCGTCAACAAACCTTTCTCTTTGCCAGTCACGTTTTTCCGAAAACGTATTCGTGCGGTATACGTAAGTCAGGTATACAGTTAGCCTCATTTTAGACTCATCATTTTCATATCTCACATCTCATGTTTCGCGTGTAATAGGGTAGTGCTCTCCAGGTAGTGAATCACCCCAGGCCATAGTCATGATCTATTTGTTGTTGTTAGCCTCATGAGCGGCTCCAACTTCTGCCGGACACCGTGAATGTTCTCACGCTTGGATTCGTTCCTTTCTACGTCACCGATGCGTACTAGAAAACCGGCTGCCTGTGCATTGCTTGACTGTTTCCATAGATGCGTCGCCAAAGCAAAGAGTTCGGACTCTGTGTCCCATTTCTGCCATGCCTGTGCGACAAGTCATCGGTCCCATTCCTATCCAAGGGTTTCGGCGGCGGGACCAATCTCGCCATCATGGGAGTAACATGAATGATGTCATCATAGGACGGACAAGAAGTACCAGTAGGCGCCGTCTGGGAAACACTTTGCATATATCATACGTTTTGTACCGCAATATATTTCGGATTGAATACAAGCCCATGCATCGTTAGAATGCTCCTTAATGCCTTGAAATCACATTTATGTCATTTATTCCTGTCAGCGTCAGCACACACTGCTAGGGCCCGCAACACCCTACAGCGTGCGTCATCCAGCAGCATGGTTCTCAGAGAGAAGTCACCTGCCTTGTCTCTACTCTTAAAGTGCAAAACGCATTCCTGTCCCTACGTCCAGGTTACCTGAAAAACAGCACAAAACCGCTGTATAGCAACACGAAAAAGTTCATGCAACTGGCAATACTCCGAATTGTAGTGAGTGTGGCGCTGTAGAGGATGTAGAACACATCCCTCTCAGGTGTCAGAAATACGTTGATGCTCGAAGGGTATTAGAGGCGAGCCTCTCTCGTGTGGACTCACGAGCATTATCGACATCGCGAAACTGTTAGGTCCTCCGTCGTCCGACAAGGCGCTAAGGGCACTTGAAGACTTTCTGCATACAACCGGGCTTTGGACATTCTATGACACACTGAATGTGTGATGTGTCCTGTGTGTGCGATTCCGACATTTTACTCTCACTTGTTTGAAACTTTTGAACAACATGTTGAACCCCTTTATCATCTCTGTTCTGCTCTGGACATCATCTCTTTGTTTTTTCATCATCTCATCACCTGTTTGTACTTTCTGTGAGTAAGTGTACTGGGGTAGCCAGTTCGACAGTCGAAACTCACATCCCCACTTTTTTCTTTATCACATCACATCACATCAACTGGCAATATACAGTCGTGTTTCCAACAATTTTTTAAGCTTCATTAGAAAGTTTTTGTAGATCGTACGCTATCCCGTTCGCGTTCGTAAGGGACAGCGTTGATCGTTCCACGCACGCCCATAACAGAAAGAGGGCTTCGCGCAGTGCGCGGACCCACCAACGCTATTCCTTATACGTACGCAAAGGCGATTGCGTACGATGTACTAAAGCTCTCTATTGTGTATAGCGCCGTCAACCACCCACCAGGAAGACACACCAAGTTACGTCACTCGACTCGCATCACGCGCTGACATGAAGCACAAATTACGATCACGAAGGGACTTTTCGCTGGGACTTGTTCGACAATGCTGAATCTGAATATGGGAGAATACGGCCAGGTGCATTTCCAACAATGGAACAGGTGCGCGTATCGTTCCTCCTTTTCGGTTTCTGCGGTGAAACAGAAATTACGCCCACTGCTTTCACAAACTCCGCTGTCTTCCTTCTGCCACGCTAATTCCAGGCTACCGATGCTATTAATCGCGGACAGAAAGCTGGGCGTGAGTCACGGGAGTGGAACTATTATTACACCAGCTTCCCTATGCAGAGCGAGCTCAATATTAATACCTCGCGTTCACGCAATAGCTATGCTGACGGAGGAAATATGTATTGTATGTATGTATATGGAAATATGTATTGTTGCGTTCATATTCGATGTAAAAGAGACTTTAATGGTTTGGTTTTGTTTTTCCACCGGGCTGAGACGTGCAGTCTTCATTGTTGAAAGTGTATAGCGAATCCGAAGAGAACAGAACGGTATCATTCAGCTGCATGGCGATTGGTTCTCAGCGTGATATGCGGTGAAGTTGCGGTGAAGTTGTGGTGAAGTTGAAAAAGGTGATACAGAAACCATAAGGAGCATTCCAGCAGAGGCGGCAGCGCACAGTGCCAAGAGTATATAGCCAATGCCGAAAGTCTGCTGATGGAGTTACATGTCGCGTCTCCGACAGAATTCCTGCTTACTGCGAAACGCCAATGTGCCGTTCAAAGAACGGGTCGTCGCCGCATTGGCATATGCCTTCTAAATCATCTGCGAGGTTTCTTTCAAGGTATCCCCGTTTTTTTTAACTTGTTGTTCGTTCGCTGCTTCAACTATACGGATGCTCTTCGCCGGTGGCTCCCCACTACCTTGAACAAAATGTTCGGTTCTGTTTCACTGAGCTGTCGTGAGCCAACCATACTTCCCGCATCTTACACGTCAATTAATGCCGCTATCAATGCGTCAAACGTATTCGGGAATATTGTGCACAGCTGCTCCGCACTGCGGCCGGTCCTCGAATTTTTCAAGTCTAATAATAGAAGCAAATGCAGCACGCAGTTCTGAACGCTGTCTCACAATTCAACTGCTATACCAGGTACTTATATTGAAGTGTAGAAGGCGTACAGGTAACTCGCCCAGATAAACATTCTCGCCTCGAGATTATGAATTTAGCGCTCATTAAACTGGACTTAACAAAACTCGCCTTCTCTCCTGGCTTTCTTGCACCTCGAACCAAATTCCGTTATCAGGGAAGGGCCATTCGTTTCCTCCTCTTCACCCGTTACGCAGATGTGAAGAACACACTTACTTTATTTTCCCGACATCCAGTTACTAGGACTTAACTCTTTATGGGTCCGTAACAAGGACTTCACAAAAGCGCGAGAAAGTCGTCCTCTCTAAGTCCTTCAACTTAATGCGTATAATATGCATAATCCGCGACAACTCTTTAAAGGAACCCGAAAACGAAATCGTAGAAACGAACACCTGGTACATATCGTCTCACAAAATTCAATATACGCAAAAGACAAATTCCAATCCACGTCTCACCATTTGAATGCGGTCCGGTACCGCGCCTCCGTACTAAGCCAATTATCGCGGGACGACAGCCTGCACGTGCGGGTTTTCATACATGTCATGCTCTTTCTGAGCGGAGACGTTTTAATCTGACTCGTTTCTTTTTCTTCCCCCCTCTCCCCACCGCCACCACCACCACCACCATTTCTAGACTTCCCCGCTCGCCTTCCTTTTGGACTCATTAATCGCTTTTGCTCGGCACGCCGCAGAATAAACACTCCAGGAGCGGGCGACTGACTATCTCCCGCTGGATGTAAGCCAGCAGGAAGGGATTGCGTTTTGTGCTGCAGAATGAGTCCCGCTTTCATAGCGACTTGGAACGCATATATACACTGTTTACCCGTCATAATCCTCCTTTTTAGAAACACCTCCTCCAATACGATGAGTGAGAAGAGATGAGATCTCGAGGGCCCTTGTCGAGCAGTACGTACATAGTATAGGCGGTAATGGGTTCTCAGGTCTCGTTTTTTTTTTTCCTTTCAGTTTTTTTTTTCTCTTTCTCTCTCTCTCTCTCTCTTTGTGTCTTTTTATAAATAGAGGAACAGGAGTATGTGACGGGTATGTGTTCGTGACATTGACTATACTCGCGGGTAACTGTGATCTCGGCTTTAAAGGTACCTTTAAGCAGTAGACGTTCGGTCTAATAAGAATTCGATAGCCCGAACCCTCAGCACACTTACGTCGCAATTTTCGTCCTAACTGCACTGATAGTTTTTTTTAGAAAAACAAAATTGAATATTACGGGCAAGTGCTCGTGAAGTACGGCTCTAAAACTGAATTGCATGCACATAACGCTGGGTCTAAAACGAAGGAAGTCGACTACGTAGCCGTACCATCAGGAGCAGCAAATCATTATGAGGAACATAGGTCACTGTTGCTTGAGGAATTGGGAATTAGTTTCCACCAGATGTCGCCCCGACCGTTTCAGCGCAATTTTGCTAGCAGATTAAAAATGCTTAGAGTGCATAATGTAAAGCCCCGAAAATAGGGAACTCGAAAGGACAGACAAAACACGAAGTCACGTTTAGACTTCGTGTTGTGTCTGTCCTTTCGTGTTCCCGAGTCTCGGGGTTTTACATTATGCATCATCTTCACCAGCTCACTTGCTTCTTAGCCATTTTTTTCATTGTCATACTTAGAGTGCTCCTCCGTCGCATGTATAACGCTGTCAAGTCCCTGTCTGCTGCTTTGCACTATACCTTTACCGTATATTCACACCAACGACATCCTCATAGAAGATTCTAGTGGAAGAAAATGCAAAAATTGTTCACGGAGCCGACGTTCCGCCCGTCCGTGTTATGTTGAGCACACGACATTCACACGATATTCACACGGTGCCGGAATATCGAGGGTGGCATTTGGGCACTTAGCAGATGACACTTAGCAGATGACACCGTCAGCGTCTTTTCCTGTCGTCTGCTACGGAATATCTTGTGGCTGTGTCGCAAGGAAAGGATACTCCCCACGCGGTTCTAGTAGTGCACGTGAAGACACGTCGTTGAGCGCTCGCGCTCACGGAACAGCAACAAGCTGTGACGTTTTTCGCGTCTTCGGTGCTGGAGTATTCTGGGGAATGTGGCTCGTGCGGATACACGGTTAAAGTACTATATAGGTACATTCTGAAGTCTGCAGGTGATAAGGAAATAAAATATAAGTGTATATGAGAGTGGTGCCTTTACGCAGTAGCGGATGCAGACAGTATAGGTGACTTTCGCATTGTTCATGCGCTACCGGCTAGGCAAAAATGTCCCTACACTCTACAAACAGGTGGTGGTGGTGGTGGTGGTGATGGTGAAAGGGCTCGCCGTTGTCGGCCTCACAGAGGTGGGCAACGTCACGACTGACGCCCTTGGAGAATGTGCGTCCTGGGCCGACTTCTAAGCGAACAGAACTTCATCGCATAGCATCGCTGTGTACCAATCAGTGCCACGAATGATAGGGTTATCGCTTCTGATTCGAAGAGAGAGAGAGAGAGAGGGGGGGGAGCGTACACCTTTTTGCGGCAATTTAGATATATATCATAGTTGCCCACAAAAAGGCGTACGCCCTCATCTCTCTTCGGATCAGATGCGATAACCCAATCATTCGTGGCAATGGCTGGGCAATGACAGTAGCGGGTGCATTCAGTGGGTGTCCTTCGCACTGTTTGTGCGCTAGAGATACCGGCCACGGATAAATATCCCTACACTCTAAAAACAGAGGTGGTGGTGGTGGTGGTGGTGACGAAAACCGGCTTGCCGTTGTTGGTCTCACTTATGTGGGCAGCGTCATGACTGTAGCCAGGATGAGATGAGATGATGTGATAACAGATGAAGGAATCATGACGGCCGAAAGTTAAAAATCGGGCAGTCGCTTCCACACTCTAAAAACAGAACTTCCCCGTCTAGCACGCTGTGCGCCAACCATTGCCAAGAATGATAGGGTTATCGCTTCCGATTCGAAGAGAAATGGGGCGCACGCCTTTCTGTGGCAATTTTCATATATCCAAATTGCCACAAAAAGGCTTACGTCCACCTCTCTCCTCGAATCAGAAGCGATAACCATATCATTCGTGGCAATGGTCGGCGCACTGCGTGCTATGCGGCGAAGTTCTGTTTTTAGAGTGCAGAATTGGTGAGAAGTCCGAGCAGTAGTCATAGTCTATAATATCATACACTCTTAAAAATGAACTTCACCACATAGCTCGCTCCTAGCCAACCATCATCTCGAATGATATCGTTATCTGCCCTGATTTGTTGAAAACGGGAGGTGTACGCCTTTTTTGTGACACTTGTGCTGTTCAGAATTGTCACAAAAAGGCGTACGCCTCCCTTTTTCAACAAATCAGGGCAGATAACGATATCATTCGAGATGATGGTTGGCTAGGAGCGTGCTATGCGGTGAAGTTCATTTTTAAGAGTGTAGACAATGGGAGGAGGCGCCTATCTTTGACACATTATGCATGTCTGACTTATGCGCCTCCTCCTGTTTTCAACAGATCAGGAAACAGAACGATATCATTTGGAATGGCGGTTGGCTAGAAGCGTGCTGTGTGGTGAAGTTCAATTTTAACAGTGCAGTAGTCATAGTCTCATCACAACTGCCACAAAAAGGCGTACGCCCTCCTCCCTCTTCCCGTCAGAAGCGATTACCCAATCATTCGTGGCAATGGTTGGCGCACAGCGTGCATTGCTGTGATTTTCTGTTTTTTTGAGTGATAAGGGCGAAGCTTATTGGTGGAGCATGCTCTGGTGGTTTCTTCCCAACAGTTCGTGACGTAAAGTAATCGAGGTCGGTTATTACTTTTTGACGAGAGTAGGGCTCCTGGGCGAACAAAGCTTCACAAAACTACTGCACACAATGATACTGTTATCATTATGTGCAGTGGCTTTATGAAGTTTTGTTTTTAAAGTGTATTCTCATCCCATATATGTAGGCTCAAACTATTTTTTTATTCTGTGTTAGCGCCGCGAAGCAACTATGGCTGTGAGCGGCGTACAGCCGTGGACAGATGGAACAACAACAGCAACAATAGATGAGGACGATGAGAGGGTGTGTTTCACCGCGGTGGTGCGGTACCCTCCCCCATTGCACGTGGAACATTATGTGAAGATGATGAAGGAAGGATGAAAATACGAGAAGGAATTAAAGCGTCTGAAGCAATCCAGTGGACGACAATAGTAGTGGACAGATGGAGTTCAAAGTCCTTTTATTCAGGAATATTTACAAGAAAAGAAGTTACAAACGGGAATGTGAGGGCAAGCCCTGTTATACAGTCCCCTACAATACGCATTATTACACGCACTACATAAATAAGCAGCAATACGAAATATACACAATACACAGACTATCAAAACACACATTCAACGAATACCATAATTGCCTGTGGGTCACGCGTCTAAAATACGTAACATATGGGAGAGGACAGCATGAAGGAGTGGGGGACAGGGGGGAGGGACCGTTAGTATGCGTGCTTGGCCGACTTCAGGGGGACCTTTGCGACATTTGCCTGGAAACATACCTGGGTAGTAATGTCATTACTGTAATGAAATTACAGTAATAAATTACTTTTTCTGGTAATTTGTAATGCAGTGCATTACTTTTGATATTAGCTAATTTGTAATGTAATTTAATTACATTTTGGCAGTAATTTTAACGACATTACTCGTTACTTTTTACAAAATAATCGAGTGTGCGTTCTGTGTTGGCACTTGGCAGAAAGAGAGTTGCCTACGCTGGCGAGTTAAAAGAATTCCAACGCAACCATGAACGGTGACGCACTCAATCGGCACAGAATAAAACATGTCTTGTTTTTACAACGTAGTGTTGTTTGACAATGAATTTCCACATCCTCAATATCATTACGATTAAACTCGCAGTAATGACTTTGTAATGTCATTACTTTTTCGTAGTATTTCTAAATTCTAATGTAATTTCATTACATATCAATTGCAGTAATGAGTAATGTAATTTAATTAAATTCTAGCTGGAGTAATGAGTAACGTAATTTAATTACATTTTAGAAGTAATTTACCCAGGTATGCCTGGAAAGTCGCTCAAAAATGAGGTTGAAAATGCATATTCCTCTAACCCGCTACGTCATTGTAACATCAGAAGGGGAAAAATACAAAAGGGTGTGTCTTCTAATCCGTGAGTCTAAATAACTTCATAGAAAAAACCTTTCACAACAACCCCGCAATCTTCCACCTTATCTCATCATTCGTACCTCCATTGTGCGATCTAAACTATTACATCATACACACAAGCCTTCTCCTCACGCACAGAGCGTGATACGCTACCCCCACCATATCAGCACGGAGCATATCCAGTCACTATATAGGAGCACATACATAGCATACATACAGCAGACCCTGAGCTCACTCTTTTTCGCAAATCGAATTCGCACTCCAACCTTTTTTTTTTCCTTTCTTTCTTTGTCCCCTTGTATCGTGTGTCCCAGCTTGACGCCAGCAGCCCATATTCCCTTGATGTTATTACGGTAACTGCCTCCCGTCCGGCCAGCATAACCTCATTCGCGCACAAATCTCCTCTCCCCTTTTTGATATCGACATTGTGTTTGAATAGCGTTGCGGTCACCGCTGTCTGATAAAATAGCCGCTTCTTCTATTAAAAACGCACACACATAAAGAAGGAAACAAACATGCTGCATGGGAGCGCGGCATGTGCGTGTATATATATATATATAAATTCGATCCGTGGATGTATCTGTAGTCGGCGAGAGAAGAGGAAGAAAGGGAGGGGGGCGTTCGAAATCGGAAGCACGAAATGAAGTGGGTTTGTCCACAATCGAATCACAGTGGGCAATTCCATCAAGCGTTTTGTGCTCCCTCTGGGTTGTGGGTGTGTGTTTATATGGGACTTTATATTTCTTTTCTCTCTCTCTCTCTTCCTTTTAGGTCGTAAAGGCAGTCCAGTGACCGCGAGTGCAGAGTGGCCGACCGCATATACGTGTGAAGGCTGATAATCGGTACGTTGGCTCGAAATGTGCATCTATTAGCCCAAGAGAAAACGCCGTTTGTACAAAAGTTAAAAATAGAAAGAACAACAACAAATACTATACATGCAGTGAAGATAAATGCAGATTCGAGGCAATGGTTGCCTCAGAGAGTGCTATGCGGTGAAGCTCTGTTTTTGGAGTGTATACTGCCGGCTGCTCGCACGTATATAGAGCACCGGCAAAGCGACTGAGGACGGCACTGAAGAATTCCCTGAACGTTCGCGCAAGAGAGCCCAGGTCGTCATCAGCAGGTAACATCTTCATGTCGAACTGAGTAGCAGGACGTCATTTCTGCTTCGATGTTCGCGGAAAAGGAGCCCGCACAAGGAACTCATTGTTTCCACGCGCTTAAGTATACTCCTTTCCCGCAAACGATACAACAAACAGCTGGAAACTTTACCTCTGAAAACCCAGCGCCTCAATGGAGCAGTCAAGTGACGCGAAACACTCAATCGAACCCACCGTTCATGAAGCACTCAACTATCATGGCATTGAGCGGGCCGTACTCTCCTTGAAACGCATCCTATATGAGACACGATATCTAATCACAAAACGCAGCCACCGAGGAGATGCATTTGCGCGAGAGATTCCGGTGCAACCGGTGCCCTTGCTCCAATCATCGTGACGACAAAATCGCGCGTCGGCACCTCTTTACCACTATACCGTTTGCAAACAATACTCGCCATCTGCGCATGCGCGTGGTTGGCGTGGGCAAACCACACTGAACGCAGCGTGCGAATGCTTTCCGCCAGTGTGGCATCGGCCGTGTTGCACTGCTACCCTAGTTTCGACTGTCTCCTTCCACAATGCCCGAATAACTTAGAGCTCTGAAGGAATCAGACATTTGTCGCTATACAAGATGAAGTCGTTTCTGAACAGTATACAACATGACGATCCCTTTGCGCTGCGCGTCGACAACCGCACAGCCCATCCACAAAATATGCCGCCTATCACAACCGCATTGTAGTTTATCTAAAATTTTCGCCGAGCCAGTTCACTGCTGATACTGTACAAGCGTACAAGTCACTGGCGTCAAGCCTTAGGCGCGCTATTTGATTGGGGCGTTTCTGAGAACAGCGCTAATTTGCTACCATGCACCTGGGTTTTCCTCAGACGCTTTCAGACATATGTCGGCACAGTTCCCCTAGAAGTCGGCCCAGGACGCACATTTCCCCAGGGCGTCAGTCGTGACGTTGCCCACATACGTGAGGCCGACAGCGGCAAGCCCTTTCACCACCACCACCACCACCGTGCACCGGTTCATGTTGGAATCGTTCACTTTCCCCAGATTACTACCGACCTCGGCCGGTAATATGTTGAAATAATTATATGTATTGATCGAACATTTCACCACAATCGATAAACATGTTTCTTTTCCCCGATTGCCTATATGGAATGCATAAGAATCAACGTGAAATATTGTATCGAGTTCTTCGATGTACTTTGACTCGATTCGGACGAGGTTGCATCCGTGACTGCGACACCAACTTAAACACGTAGACGCGGATGCAGTACAGGCGAGCTCTACGCGTGTCGATCGAAGCAGGAACCTCGCATAGAAGTCGCCGTCGTCATTAGAGGGTGAGGGACGCCCTGACAGCGGCGGCCAAATTTTTATCGCTTTGTGGCACACGCCCGAACGGACTCCTTTCCATCTTTGGACCTCCGTGCTTTTGTTGTTGGTCCTCTCCCCAACTTTTCGCCAGCGCTTTCTTTTTTTTTTTTTTTTTCCTTCTTCTTCACGCCTAGCTGGCTCGCTCGCTTTCCGATAAGATAAAGCAGCGGGGGAACACTCAGAGCGCTCTCCGGTGTCGGAGGAGGTTATCCCGCTCTTTCAGTGATGGGATGTGTACATGCCACAGTATTGCGGCGGCATCTGCGGCGCATAGGTTGCGGATAGGTGATATGTTATTCGTATTAATGTATACAGCTTTTAAAGTACTTGCGACATAAGTGCGCGAATGTGCGCGGTTTCGAACTGCACGTTTGCAACTTCGTGGACCGTCTTGATAGCCGACTCTTTCACGTCGTGAAAGTGCTGCGCAAATGGCCTGCGGTTCATCGTCAGGGTGCACAGCGCTCACTCATCGTTAAGAGCATAGCAGAGCTCTCGTCTTTTTAGACGTTTTTTTTTCTTCTTTTTTCTTTGCTAGACCTGGAGTAGCTTGTCCCACACTGAGCGGGCTCACATCTCCATTTCTTTCTCCTATCATCATCATCATCATCATCATCATCATTATATGAGTAAAAAGTACAATATAAAAAGTGAGTAAAGTATAATTGTTGTTGTTGTTGTTATATGAGCAAAACGTGAACGTAATTTGTAAGTACGTCCATTGCAGGGTCGAGTCTGAAGGTGTTACGTGAGTTAACGGGGCACTAAACGGCAAAGTTGTCTCGTCGCGGAATGAAATATGTCGTTACCTTAACACCAATGTAAAAGGAACGAGCTTCGTCAGTTTCGACTTTCGTGATTTATTGGAGTGGAATTAGAAGCCGCAATATTCGCTTTCTGTCTTCCTCTCCTACGATTTGTCCAACAAATCGCGGGTGATCGTTTGCGGAAACCAATCCGATGCCCCTCTGCTTCTTGAGAAGGAGAGGGAAGTCTTAAATTGCGGTTTCTTTCTCTCGAACGACGTAACCGATGAATCCCGTTCCTCTTATGTTGGTTCTCAAGATAACGGCGTCTTTCATCCCTCGAGATGGAAATTTTGTACTTTAGTGTCCTTTTAAGCTCCACCAGTGAGGGTCTGTGGAGGCAGTCACGTGCTTACGAGAACCAAGAGGTATGGCGGAGGCTCTTGCCTCTCTGACGTCAGAGCTTGACGCGTAACTGCGTGCACTTTCCTTTCCTTTTTCTCTTTTTTTTTCTTTTGTTCCTGTTTATTTTGTTATTTTTTTATTTTATTTTGTTTTGTGGCGTCGTTTACAACGCGTAGAAAAATTAATATTTTTCGCCCTTCACTGCTCTCGCGTGCAGTACAATGCATGCAAGATGCAATCAACCACACCCGTCAACGACCCTTTTCATTTCAATAGGTGACTATGACTCGATGTACCAAAGTTCTTCATTGATTGATTGATTGACAAATAAAAATGTTGAGATGCGAGACACGAGAAAAAAAAGTGGGGTCAGGCTACTCCAGAGTACGTGAATATAGAAACCAAAGCAGGAAATCTAACCCCAACAAAAAGTTATTTTTACGTGCGAAATTTACCGAATTCCACCTTCGTGTCGCCAATGTCAATATGCATACCACCGTCGCGGTAAGTAACAATGCTGAAAAAGTAGTAGTATCATAATCCGCCGATTGCTTCTAATAAGGAGTTTTTCAATTTTGAAAAAAGTATACACACTAAAAACAGAGCTTCACCGCATAGCACCCTCTTAGCCAACATTCATCCCGAGTGACATCGTTCTCTACCCCGATTTGTTGAAAACGGACGGCGTACGCCTTTTTGTGACACTTATGTAGAAATGTTTATTTTCACAAAAAGGCGTGCGCCCTGCACTTTCCACAAATAAAGAGTGGTAGAGGTATCACTCTGTACAGTGGCCGGCCTTCAGCGTGCTATGTGGTGAAGCTTTGTTTTAAGAGTGTGTGGTGAAGTTCGTTTTTGTACACTCTTAAAAATGAGCTTCACCGCAAAGCACGCTCCTAGCCAACCATGATCGCTAATGATACCGTTATCTGCCGTGATTTGCTGAAAACGGGAGGCGTACGCCTTTTTTGTGACAATTATGAACAGCATAAGTGTCACAGAAAAGGCGTACGCCTCCCGTTTTCAACAAATCAGGGCAGATAACGATATCATTCGAGATTATGGTTGGCAAGGAGCGTGCTATGCGGTGAAGTTCATTTCTAAGAGTGTAGATGTTGTAGTGCATCATCTGGAGTATTTGCGCTCCACCGGTCTCTCGTGACGGATCTCTAAAAGTGCTACCCCCATCATCATTAAGTCATCCGTTCCCAATGCTCAATAGGGCGGTGTGCTGCCTCAGCGGCGGTGAATCGCCCACATCATCATCATTCAATGTGTGTGTGTGTGTGCGCGTGTGCGTGCGTACGGCGCGGGATGCACGCCTTTTTGTGACAATTAACGCAACCGCGTAAGTGTCACAAAAAGGCGTACGCGTACCGTTTTCAACAAATTGGAGGAGAGAAAAAATGTCATTCGGGATGGGGGTTTGGTATGTACACACTCTAAAAACAGAGCTTCACCGCATAGCACGCTGTGCGACAATCATTGCCGCGAACGATAGGGTTATCGCTTTTAATCAAGGAGAGAGGGAGGCGTACCCCTTTTTGTGGCAATTGCCATATATCCAGATTGCCACAAAGAGGCGTACACCCTTCTCTCTCCTCGAATCAGAAGCGATAACCCTATCATTCGTGGCAATGGTTGGCGCACAGCCTGCTATGCGGTGAAGCTCGGTTTTTAGAGTGTAGGAGCGTGTTATGCGGTGAAGTTCTGTTTCGAAAGTGTGCGCGCTCGAGCATTTCTTGGTGCATTCTCTAATCTCGGTAGACGAGCGATAGATGGCGTTCCTGGGCAATGTGTATGCTGCGTGTACATGTGTTAACAAGTGTTGATAGAGTAAGTAAGTAAGTAAGTAAGTATTATCTGAAAAAGTGTTGACGTCCCGTTCGCAGAAGCATTCCTTCGTAAGATAGGTGTCGTTGGATCGCCGAACTGTTCAACTTGCGGAACTGTGGAGAACACTGAGCACGTGCTGGTCACCTGTCGACGCTCCGACTCTAGTCGGCGAACACTGAAGAACGCCCTCGCGAAACTTGACAGCCGACCATTTAACGTTGAGAAGGTACTGGCGAGCTGGTAAGGCAGCATCAGCAGCCTGCGCTGTGTGCACTGATGAACTACCTCAAGGACATACGTGCTCAAATAATCTTTTAAATCGTTCAGTGCTTTCACACATCAAGCGTCCTGGAACAGCTGGTTTCTAATTTTCCTTTTCCAACGTTTCCATTTTTTTTCTTTCTATTTCTGTTCCTATTAAAGTCTGGACTAAACTTCAAAAACAGAACTTCACGGCGGCATAACACGATACAGCTGTAATCCCGTGGTTCTCTGGACATGGTTCTCGTCTCTAATTTATTGAAAACGGAAAGTGTACGTCTTTTTGTGACACTTATGAAATTATGTTAATTGTCACAAAAAGACGTACGCGCCGAGCTTCCCACGAATCGGGAATGATAACGGTATATCGTTCAGTATAGTGGTTGGCCTTCACCGTGTCATGTGGTGAAGTTCTTTTCCTTGAACAGACATTACACTCTTGAAACAAAACTTCACAGCATGCGTTATGCGGTGAAGTCCTGCTTCAAGAGTGTAATGTCCGTTTAAGAAACAGAACTTCACCACATGGCAACACTCCAAAGGCCAACACTTGCACCAAATGATACCTTTTGTAGTTTTGTATATTTGTTGCTCATTTGTTACATTTCTGCTAAGCGTGTGACGTGGTCACGCTCTGATTCCAGAGCGTACTGTATTGTGAGCAAACAAAAAATAGATAAAAGCAAACTATATTCCGCTGCAGAAAGGGGGAAGAGCGACACGTTTTCTTTTTCTGCCGCGGTATCACAGCGCGATCTAGCGAGACAGTAGCCT
Organism: Ornithodoros turicata; assembly: GCF_037126465.1. Lineage (NCBI taxonomy): Eukaryota > Metazoa > Arthropoda > Arachnida > Ixodida > Argasidae > Ornithodoros > Ornithodoros turicata. The sequence continues at coordinate 85,223,597 of NC_088203.1, forward strand.
CACTTCATGCGTGCGTGCAGTAGAGGGTTTCGCTCCCTCCCCTCCTTCGGCGCGGGGTCGCACGCGCGGTCGAGCGCACGCGCACCTCTGACCCCAGCACGCGCGCCCCCGCCTCCGTTCTTAGAATAAAACTCTGCACAGCGCCGAATCCTGACCCGACCAGTCAGGGGGCAAAGGTCTCGCAGGTCGCCGGACCAATCCCGACGCTCCAATCACAGCGCGCGCCGCCGCGGCCAATGGCACACCCCCAACGGGCGGTTCCACGTCATTAAATGAAGGAAGGCGAGGAGGAGTGAAAGGAGTTTTTTACAACCTATTGTTTCATCACGTGCGGGTTTTCATTCATAAGGCACACAGTGTGCCCGCGCTCCGAGAACTTACAGTCGAATCACAGAATGAGAATGAATGGTATGCAAAAATCGAGGCTCCCACGTGTTCCGTGCGTTGTTAAAAATACTTAGCATGCACGAGGCCAGCTGGTGAACAAGATCCACGACGAGGAACGTTTTGGTGGTTTGAGCTGCCGTCCGCGTCCTGCTTTGTGTGTTGTCCCCCAGCCCAGGCTTTTCTTGTCATGGACTTCGCCGCATAACACCGAACTGTTATTCAGAACTATATCGTCCTGCTTGTTGACTTGTTGAAAGCAGCAGACGTATACGCCATATACTTAGCCCCTCTAACTCTTTCCTCTCCCCTCCCTATGGAAATGTAATTTGCCGCCACTTTTCTGAGCAGGCAGACCACGTTTTCTTTTCTAATAGACGTCACTACCACCACCATGTGTACGCCATTTTCTGTAGCTTCGATCAATGCAAAGTGTCCAAAAAAAGCACTGAAAATGGTAACGAAACGGTAACAGGAATTGAAACGATATTATTCCTGAAATATTGGAGGTAACGGAAACAGAAACGGATATCGCACACTCAAAATACCTGAAGCGTAAACGAAAACGAAAATATTTTAAGGTAATAATTTCAGGACCCGAATTATTACAAGCCGTTACTGAATCATTCAGATAAATTTACGAAATAAAGCTGAATGAAGCGAACTAACATTAACTGAGGAAGTAAAGCTAAACTGAACTATCAAACTGGAGCACATAAATGAAACAGAAGAACCATACGTCTAATATGCTTATAGTGACTTGCAATTTGCAAGCGTGAGTATTAGCTGTTCAACAACAACAACAACAATAAATGATGGAGAAGTGATGATGACATGGAATGTTTCCCCGTGGTAGTCACAGGACCCTACCCCATTCACAGAGTGTACTATATACATTTTTGATTAATTGTTGTGTGCACGTATCCCTAAAGTCGTCAAAATAGAGTTCAGATTGTACCATACCTGGAGGTATTAAGTTTTGTGACGGTCTCAAGGCTTACCCCCCCCCCCCCCCCCGGAGGTAAAAAGCAAACAAACAAAAAGGAGGGAAACAGCAAATGGAGGTGGGCACCGAAACGGATACGAAGAGAACAATGGTGGTAACGGATTCTGGAACAGAAATAAATACCCGCCAGTAATGGAGGCGGTAACAGAAACGAAAAAGATTCCGTTACCTTTCCCTGAACAAAAACTTATACATTTCCCAATGTGTACGAGTCCCAAAACAAGAAATATGTCATTCGGAATTAAGTTCTATTTTAACAGCCTACTATACAAAGGTCACACGGCATATTTTGGTGTCCCTTGGTCTGTATTGGAGGCATCGAATGGACTACCCCCTGAGGGTATCTCGAATTACATCCCGATGAATGTCATTCGGTTATTTTTGTCCCAGTCATACTTTTACTCCATACGATGGCAGGAGATGATAAAGCCCATATAGCTCAAGAGAAACAATTCGGCCTTTTTGTGTCTGCAGACAGTTTTTGTGGGACCAATAGGAACGTACGAGTACAAAGAGAAGAGACAGTATTTATTTATCCGTTTTGGCATGCGAGAGACATTGCGTGAAGCCTCGTGCTTAGAGCCGTGGTTGCTATTAAACGGTGTGCTCACGAAACAACGACGTATGGAGAGGAGCCAAGAAAGCTTTCTACACACGTCAGTGTCAGAATCACGACTCATTTAATGACTATACTTCAGGTGGCCGCAAGTGCACTTATGTGCGCTCAAAAAGAAGAAAAAAAAAAAGCACTGCATCGTACACTCTTACAAAAGGAACTTCACCACATAGCACGCTCCTAGCCAACCATCATCCCGAATGACCTCGTTCTCTCTCCTGATTTGTTGAAAAGGGGAGGCGTACACCTTTTCGTGACACTTATACAGAAGCTTTGATTTGATTTGATTTTTTTTTTAAATAAACTGGAGATTTTGGCTTCACTAGTGTGAGAGGCCCGCAACTCCACATCACTTGTACCTGTTACTTTGGTGAAAAAGTCCTGGAATGATGATGCTAATGAAGAGGATGTTAATTGTCACAAAAAAACGTACGCACTGCGCTTTCCACAAATCAAGAGTGATCACTCTGTACAATGGTTGGCCTTCAGCGTGCTATGTGGTGAAGCTTTGCTTTAAGAGTGTACAACACGTTCAATGTCAATCACGCCGTTATGCGTCCTGATTTGAGGAGAGCCGCACGTACTCCTTTTTGTAACCATGCAAAATGTTATAAAGGGGCGCGCGCCTTCCCAACATCAGGCGAGAGCGATATTCTTCCAGATGGGGATTGACTATACAGGGTGTTTCAGTTAAATACCCGGACTAAATAATTCGCGACCGGGTGGGCCAATCGAAGAACTTTCTTTTTTATAAGTATCTGTCCGATATCACATACAAGCTACCCACCGTGTGAATGAGTGGGAGGCGCTCATTAAAATAAAAATGTAAATGACTTTTGTGAAAAACACTATCGGCGTTAAAATGGGTACTATCCCTATTGGGACACTCAGTGGACACCTTTTAGAGAAAAATCTCCTTCGAAGCGAGTCATTTGTTGCAGTAATTAGTTCGTTTCGGTTCACATAGTTTTGTCGCGATGAAGCGCAAAACGACGCTCTTCCGCTCCCTTATCCACCAATGAATTACGTCCTTTTGCGCTTCGATGCCACCAGCCGCGACAAAAGTAACCAAAACCAATTAATTACTGCACCAAATGATCCCCGTTTGGCTGACAGATTTTTCTCTAAAAGGTGTCCACTGAGGGTCCCAAAAGGGGTACGTATCTAGTACCCATTTTAGTGCCGACGTCGCTCTGGTTTAGAAGTTAAGTTTTTCACAAAAGTCATTTAAATTTTTATTGAAATAATGAGCTCCTCCCACTCATTCATACGGTGCGCAGCTTGTATAGGTGGTATCGGACAGATACCTTTAGCAAAGAAAGTTCTTCGATTCGTGCACCCGTACGCGAATTACTTAGCCCGGGGATTTAACTGCAACACCCTGTATACCTTTATGTATTTTTATCTTATTTGCTATGTGTGTATCATAGCATGCTATGTGTTGAAGTCCTGTTTTAAGAGCTTAGCTGTTGGCCGCACTCAACAACGGTTTGAAACAGTGCAATAAGAACTGAACTTCACCGCATAGCACGGTCTGTGCCAACCATTGCCTCGAATGATAAGTTTGTGCCTCTCTCCTCGAATCAGAAGCGATAACCCTATCATTCGTGGCAATGATTGGCAGAGAGCGTGCGATGCGGTGAAGTTCAGTTTTTTTTTTGTTTTTTTTGTTTTTGCTATCGTCGTGACGATGCCCACTTGAGTGCGGCCAACAACTGCAAGCTACTTCGACACCCCCCCCCCCCCCTCCCCTCAGTTTTTAGAGTGTGAAGTCGGCCCAGGAAGCACGTTCCTCCCCACACACACACGCTCCCGCCCCCCACGAAGCGACGTTGCCCGCTTGAGCGTGGCCGAGTGCGCGGCAAGCAGTTCTATCACCACCACCTGTTTTAGAGTGTACACCCAGAAAACACCCCAATGTGGGCCCCAAGCTGGACAAATATTGGTTATCTCGGATTCCCAATGTTGTCCCAATTTTACAATAGCAAGCCGTCCCATGCAAGGCCTAATATCGGTACGCCAATATTCAGCTCCAGTGTTCCCAATGTATATCCCATATTGCCCGATGGATCAGCTCAATATTGGCCTCACATTGGTCCCATATTGGGTAAATGGGAAGTCAATATAGGCCCATTCACTGTATAGAATGGGACAAGCGCAATGCCTGCCCACATCACATGTAAAAAATAGTACTGCTCTCGCCCTGAAAATGAAAAACAGACATATTTGTATCAGTAGACAATACTAATGTGCTGGGCACCTTGCGGCAATAATTTTCGTTCGACACCGCATTAGAACAGATACAGAACATAAAAACAAGCCCAATACGAGGGAGGGTACAGGAACAGGACCTGATGGGAGCGGAGAAAACTCGTAACGGTGTGATGATCGCGTTTTAACCGTCTCCAAATGGATATCGTAAAACATTGTTTGCGCGAATACTTCTGCACTCCTAGAGAAAAGGGTGGAGCAGTTACACCTTTTAGGAGGTAATATGTAGTTGTCGCATATGTTGTGCCTAAAAGGTTGCAAAGTTCTACCTTCTACCTCACTCTCAAAACAGGTGGGGGTGGTGGTGACGAAACTGCGGCTTGCCGTTGTTGGCCTCACTTATGTGGTCTGCGTCACGACTGTAGCAAGGATGAAATGAGATGGACAAAACAGGACTTCACCACATAGCACGTTGTTCGCCATCCATTGCCACGAATGATAGGGTTGTCGCTTCTGATTCGGTGAGCGAGGGGGGCGAAGCCTTTTTGTAGCAATTTGGATATATGATAATTTATTTTACCGCCGTTTTACACCCTTTATTAGACGCTATGTTGACCTAGATGGTAACTATATAGAAGTTACTACCTTTTCACAACCTCCTTTCTTAAGAGTGTGGTATTCATTCGTACTCGGTATTCAGTTTCTTATTCAATATGTCACCTGTATTGTGACAATCAATTACGTACCGACCGAGGTACGCAGAAATGTTTCTATATCATTGTAGGAACTAAAATTCAGTATGAGGTATGAATGACCTTTCAGTTCCTACAATGATATAAAAAAAATTCTGGGTACCTCGGTCGGTACGTAATTGATTGTCACAATACAGGTGACATATTGAACACAAAACTGAATACCGGGTACGAATGAATACCATAGGGCAAGGTTTCATTTGTAAAATTGGACCAGCGTTGCAAACATTTGGCCAGTCTGAGACGAGTATTAGCCTCCTGCTCTGCACAACAACGTGAAATGATACGGGTCCTACTCTGGACAAATATTGGATAGATGGGATGCCAGTACCTGGCCATATTTGACCCGAAAGCAGGCATGCCGATACTCGACCTCTCTTGGACCAGTTTCCAGTTGCAAAATTGAGCCAATAGTGTCATATACCAATGTATCCAATATATGCCCGCTCTGGGACCCACATGGACCCACATTTCATGAAATATTGTTTTGTCGGCGTCTATATGTAGACTATATTGCCCGTTTTCATCCAATAATATTGTTTTGCCGACGGCTACATATAGACCATATATTGCCCATTTTCATCCAATATTGTTTGACCCTCGGATATATAATAATAATACTTTATTTTGAACGGTGCCCATCAACAACCGTGAGGTCTACCGGATGGTGCACAAACAAGATCAAGTGTCAAGGTCATATCAAGGCCAAGGTCATATGTAGACCACACTGTCAATCTTCACCCAATACCGCCTGTTTGTAGGCGATATCTGGCTACCATGCATATTTTCAATGACCAGTCAATATTGACCAACCTTGGTTGTTGGTAACCTTGGACTAAAATTCCCATGCTAGAACTATTATTGGAAGAATAAAGTTAAACGTGGTCCTTTAAAGAACCGGTAGTTCCAGTGTCCCGACAATAATGGACCAAGTTAGTGTGCTGCCAGGGCACAAGTAACAGACGTCGTTGAGTGACGTCCTGGAGCAGATGAGTTCATAATGGTCATTAAAAAATATACCGAAAGTTATTATCCCTGTCGGAGTTTCCGCAAGTTTCCTCAAGTTGCATCCTCTCGCAGTTTCCATTTCTCACATCTGTTCCTTAAAAGAACTTTTCGTCAGAAGAAAAAAATAAAAATAAAAACTTTTTCCCGAAGGATCCACATTCTCCCGTTCTGTCCAAATGCACACCTAAGGCTCTTTTTTTCTTCTTTTTTTTTTTCTCACATTACCTCGCTTCATCCGATGCTCCCATCGCTTTCCCGATTTTCCTCGCAGATTTCAATATTTTTTTTTTCTTCCGTTCTTTCGACGACGAGTCTTATATTCATCTCTCTTGGCAGACACACATTTCAAAACGCGCGAACGTAATGGTACCTAATAATGGCTGGCAACGAATTTTTCTCTCCCTTACTTCGCATCGAGTACCTCCTCTTGTATGGCGAGCTCATTGGAAGAAAATCACGAAACGCAAGGTAAATTTTCCCGCACACGGCGGAACGAAGTTTGATGGCCCTGTGCTGCCGGGCTGCTTTACATTTTTTCTTCCGCCGCGACTTCTTTAAGATTTTATCGTCATTTCCAGTTTGGCAGGAGAAAACAGACTTTCGCAGTGCTTAGGAAGTTTGATTTTGATTTATGAATGCGGATAGAAAAAAAAGAGAACCTGGAAGGATTTGCATTTTTTTCTTGTTTGTTTATTTTATTTTATTTTTTTGCGTCGTACATAGCCTCGCGTTAACATTGAAGAGATGCTCTTGATCGAGGGAAAGTTCTGGAGCGAGATGATTGGCTTAGACGCCGTCTGCTTTCCTGACAAGTCGTGCAGAAAACGGGGGAAAGAATTTCAGGAGTTCTTGCTCTTCTCTTCCTCGCTTGTGGCTCTGATGCCGTGTCATTTCTCGTTCGCGCCTCTTCTTTCTTTCCTTCTTGTGTTGACGTGGGAGTTATACGGTGGAAGATATGTCATACGGGCGATGTCTGTTAACGGTACTGCCGCTTTTCTCGACAGTATTCCCCAGAAGGCGACCACTCATTTGAAAGTACCTATGTGGTCACGTGTGATGTAACGTGTGTATACATTTCTAATCCATAAGGAAGTAAGGGTGATTGAAATCGATGAGATTTAACAAGCAGGATTCTTAATGCTCCCCACTTCCGTATAGATCGTAATGATTTGCAGAGGGAAGGCTAACTTCCGGGGAAAAAAAAAAGGCGGATGTGTACCTGTATAGCTCCATTTGACGCCGTGCGAGAAGCGAATCCAAGCTTCGTCACACGGGCGTCCCAATCCTTACGTCTCTTGGTGTGTGCTACCAACGCCATCTTCAGGTCTTTGTTCACCCACTCAGCCATGTTTTCCTAAGTGTTGTAGTGGAACGTGTTTCTGTTTGGGATATTTAATATAACCAAGTAAACTTATGTAGTACAAGTTCAATACGTGTTTCTGTGACGACTTATAGCTACAGAACAAGAATCGACAGACATCTTGCGTGGCAAGGGGCGTTGTTCGATCAACTAGTCAGGGAGTACAAATTCACTGAATGCAGTATACAAAGCAATCGCTCCCATATCAGAGCTCACACCAATTTCCGTCATGGGTAGATTCACTTCGCGGAATGATCTGTAACGACTGTTAATTACCTTGGGATGTTTGGGTGTAAAGCCCATTCTGTCATACGCGGCTATCTGCAAGGGTTTCTCAATGCAAGGGTTTCTCAAGGGACAATGACGATAGTTTGCAGTGTATCATAGGACCGACAGCCACGTGGTTCAGACATTTGAGATGCCGGACAGCTCATGTTTAATAATGTCTCGTGCCATGGTCACGTCACAGTGCGTCATAAGCCGCGATCGCTACCGAGGCCTGCCAATGTTGGTTCCTGGTACTATATAAGGAAGGCCTCACGTAGCTTCCTTGTAGGACTACCATTCAGAAGGCGCTGCAACCATCCTCCTCCTCATCAGCCTGGGCACAAACCTGACTTGGAGCCTACCATCATTCAGCTGATAGGAGTCAGCTAGTAGGAGGATCCACATTTATGGAACCATGTGCATCCTTGTGGAACGGTCTACCGTTCATCTCGGTCTTACAAGACTGGATGGACCTTTTCTTCTCCCGGGCTGTTAACTCACTGTCCCCATGAACCTGTAACACGTCATCCCCAACCCATTCAATACCATGCCAATGATGAGGACGGTGCCCAGAAGAAGAACAGTCTCTGCTCGAAATATCGGTGGCTCTCGCCCTGAAGCACTTCCCTTCACATACCATAATCATATCGTTGAGTAAAATATTTCTTACAAGGTGGCCTGAAGAAAGTGGCTTTGTCATCTGCCGCATGGAGCATTTTATCTCAGCACCGTACAAAAGCAAATGCCGAAGAGTGAGAACACCCACTATCCGACAAACCACAAAGCGCGCCAATCACCTCGACACGTGCTGGCATAGACCGGGACGTCCGCGGTGCCATCCCGTATCCCAATGTGTCCTCACAAAAACTCTCTCTCCAAACCGGCTTGTCCAACGGCATCCACAAGCTCTGGCTTGGTCGCGACATTCTCAACCCAGCACCCAATGTGGGTCCCAGGCTGGACAAATATTGGCTATCTCGGAATTCCAAGGTTGGTCCAGTTTTACAATTGCAACCCCGCCCAATCAAGGCCTGATGTTGGCATCCGATATTCAGCTCCAGTATTGCCAATGAACATCCCATATTGCCCAGGCAGTAGCTCAATATTACCCTCACATTGGTCCCATAATGGGTAAATGGGAAGTCAATATAGGCGCAATCAAGGTACAACAACAACAACAAATAAATCATGGTACAATACGGCACGGCCACATTCAAGTATATGTTTGCCAGTGCAGTTATCACACTCCCTATCTTTTTACTTTTTTTATAGTGTTTCCAGCGTTACTGGCAGGCCTATGAAGTATGACCCGAAGATTTCGTGCTGGAAGAAAAAAAGAAAGAAGAAAGCGAAGACGGAGAAGAGCCTGGATAAAGAACGCCAAATCTCTTGGCACAAGACGCCTGTGGGCCCAGATAGAACCATATCTCCCTGGGACGTTCTATTTAGGTCCAAATGTCCCTGTCAGGATGTGGATGTACGGAGGATAGACAGAACACCATCTCCTACGGACGTCCGAAATAGATCCCAATGTTCATATCCGAAAACTGACCTCCGTGGGACTCTCCTCGGATATTTATGGAGGGATATCCGTGGCCGTATATCCGGAGGAGGTCTTGTTGCGGGTGTTTCACGGATTGTCCGCATCAGCTCCGTGATGGGATGCTGTACGGACCATGTGTTTGAAGAGAGAGAGAAACGCGGGGAGATGTAGCACTGCAGAAATTCGACTTTCCATGAACCAACTCCCTTTCTCAAACTACATGAGTAAGAAACAGAGACATTACCTCTACGCCGACTTAATACGCCAAACAATTTCCCATTTCACGGTTGTTTGTGCACGCAGTGGAATTAAACTTGGACAGCTCACCCTCCATTTCGACTGCCAGGCGAACAAGGCTCTCGAATGTGCAGAAGCTCGTGAGAACACCAATGTACAGTGTCTGTTCCCTGTTTGGAAGTGAATGCAATCTCATTTCCAAAGCATTTCGGCTGAGTGGCCCAATCTCTGGTTGCTGTTTCCTCTTCTTTTCTTCGTTTCTTTTTTTTTTTTTTTTTTGAAACGTCGCGCTGATTTTCCCTTATGGGAAGCAAACCGGAGCAACAGAAAGTGAAACGAGCGGCGACGGTGGCAGATGTTAAGAAAAATGGCGGAAACACGCTTTATATTTTAACTACAAAGCGTATACTGACTTCTGAACAATAAAAAAGTAACACGCGCTCCAGATACACGCTACATCCCAGAGAGCTCCTGTTTATGTCCGTATCTCCTGCTTATGTCCGCAAAGTGGACGTTCGTAGGAAGTTCGAAGCCCGGCCAAGTTGATCTCCGTAGTATCTCCGCTGGAGGAATTTCATTATTCTGCGGATATCCGTATCTCCGTGAAAGTATATCCGATGGACATCCGTAGGACAGAATTTTCTGACTGGGTGGATGCCTCAAACAAAAACAGTAAGAAACACGGACGTTACGTTGGTGGTGAGTTAATGCTCCAAGCACTTCCTCACTTCAGTGTTGTTTATGTCCGTAATCGAATTAAACGTAGGCACGTCACCCTTCGTTTTGAGTCGAAGGCGAGCAGTTTTATTATTTATATTGTTTATGTTTCTCGTATTTCGTTTCCCATAACGGACATGCGCTCGCTTCTTAACAATCTGATGGACCTACTGATTTTTAGGAGTAACATATCGTAGATCAATCAGCATTGAGAGTGGACTACCTATGAGCCAGTTAAGGGTGTCGACATCATCACCTCTTCAGCGTGCACGAAATATCACATATTGGTCCTGGTAACGTCCACGCCAGCACGTACGGACGTACGGGGGCGCACATAACGTGGCCACTTGGATGTCCGATGGACCTCCGTGGGCGAAATGTCTTTCTCCCACGAGGATCCCGTTTGTCGTGGAGGGATCTCCGATGAATCTCCGCTGGAGGTTTTGTTCCATCTGGATACTGGGTATCACACCACAGGCTTCTCGTTATTGTTGCGCTACAAACTAATCACCAGCGTTCAGTGGTTTAGTATTGTTGACTGATTGGATGATCCAAAGAAATTGTGAGCCCATCTTCCTTAACAAAACGTTAAGGCCTACTGTTCCATACCCTTAATTTACTGATTCGCTTTATTTTCCCCAACGAAGTCAACAACTGAGGCCAGTTCTCAAAACTCTGCCCTATTGTACATTAAAACTAATCCAGAAATAAAAACAAGCCCAATGTGAGAGAAGGGTAGGACGAAGGAGCGAAGCCCGCTCGTATAGATGTGACGTTTGTGCTTTTAACCCAGGCAAAATGCAAAATCGTCAAAAATGGTTTGGCACGAATACTTCTCGTATTCATTCGCACCCGGTGTGCAGTTTCTTATTCGATATGTCACCTGTATTGCGACAGCCTATTACGTATCGAGGTACCCAGAAATGTTTTCTATATCATGGTAGGAACTGCATTGGCAATATGGGATCTGAATGAAGGGATGCCAATATTTGGCACGTGTAGTGCAGGGTTTCATTTGTAAAATCTGGCCAATTTTGCCATGGCCAGGCTGGAACCAGTATTGGCCTCCTTCTGCACAACAATACGGGTCCCACGCTGGACAAATCTTGGATAGATGGGATGCCAGTACTGCCTAATTGGCAGGGTTGTTTGGATTTAATCCACCTGGATTTTATCCGGTGGCTTTTTTTTTTATTTTATCCACACAATTTAATCCGGATTTTTTTTTATATATTTTGTCCAGATGCGACGTGAAAAACAATCTTAATTCAATGTCACACGGAAAACTCCCGCCTTATTTTATTGTAGTGTTGGCTGTTTACAAAAGCCCATGTTAATTACATTAACTTCTAACTTTTTTAACTTTGTACCTTTTTAACTTGATTTTATGAACTTTTCAGATTTAACTCTTCCCCGTTTTCTTCTACTTCTGCCCATTCAGGGAGAGGCTTTCTTCTGCTTCCTAGAGGCATTGTAACTGAAGTAAGACAGCTAATCCAGGCGTGTGGCGTCTACACTATTCACCACGCGTGCATCGGACTCTACCTTTCGGAAAACAATGGAAACTTTTCCATATCACTGGGAGAGGCAGTTTCATAAACCGAAACTATGAGAGGTCACCCGAAATCAAGAATAACAGCAAAACACATTTCTTTTTAGTCTGAGTAACATTTCTAGGCCGGTCGATATTCTCCAAAAATAAAAATAAAAATAAAAAACGCGCACTGGAGAGCATCTCTTTAAAAATATCCAGATTTTTCTGAACCTTGCTAATTGGTACAGCATGGGAAACACAGTGGCCATATCTGAGTCGAAAACAGGCAAACCGATATTCGACCCTTTTGGACCAGTATGCAGTTGCACAATTAGGCCAATAGTGGCATCCAATATATGCCCACCCTGCACTCTTAAAAATGAACTTCACCGCATAGCACGCTCCTAGCCAACCATCATCTCGAATGATAACGTTATCTGCCCTGATTTGTTGAAAACGGGAGGCGTACGCCTTTTTTGTGACAATTATGAACCGCATAAGTGTCACAAAAAGGCGTACGCCTCCCGTTTTCAATAAATCAGGAGAGGCAACGATATCATTCGAGATGATGGTTGGCTAGGAGCGTGCTATGCGGTGAAGTTCATTTTTAAGAGTGTGGGACCCACATCGACCGACTTTCATGGAATATTGCTTTGCCGGCGTCTCCATATTGCCCGTTTTTATCCAATATTGTTTTGCCGACGGCGACATGCACACCATGTGTTGTCCATTTTTATGCAATATCGTTTGGTCGCCGACAATATGTAGACTTTATTTCCCACTTTCATGGAATATTGTTTGCAGACGGCTATATGCAAACTATATTTGCCAGTTTTCAGCCAATGTTCTTTGGGCGACGGCTATATATGTAGACCACGCCCACTGTCAGCCAATACTGTTTGATCGCCGGCTGTATTCGAATCGCATTTCCCGCTTCGGTCCAATATTGTTTGGTCCTCGGCTATATACAGATCGCATTGTCCATCTTCAACCAAAATAGTCTGTTTGCTGGCTCAGTAGCGACCATATTAGCGACCATATATTGACCAGTCAATATTGACCGGTTGTTAGCAATCTTGGAACAATATTCCCATGCTGCAGCAGTCATTGGAAGAATAATGGTAAACTTGGTCCTTTACAGGACCGGTACTTCCAGTGTCCCGACAATAATGGACCAAGTTAGTGTGCTGCCTGGGAAGGGACAGAGGTGCGCAGGAGAGGAATTTACACGGTCTTCCATTGAGTGTAGCTGTAACCCTGCACCGTTATACACTCCTAAAACAGCACTTCACGCACAGTACGCCTTTTAATGACACTTACGCAGTTACGTTGATTGTCACAAAAAGGCGTACGCCCCGCGCTTTCCACAAATCAGGAGTGATAACAGCATCATTCTGTGCAATGGTTGACCTTCACCATGTGGATGGTCCGTTTCAAGAGTATAGGACTCCCGCGTGCAAGCCTCCCGGCAGTGTTACTCATACCAGGAGTAATTCAGTCTGGATGGTGAATTTCGTACCATGTACCGCACCGCTTAGAAGTGCGACCACGACAAGACAGGAACTTACTCCTCGTAGTCTGAGACGTAACGACGATGGAGGACTACATAGACAAAACACGGTGAACGTATCGTACGTAACGTCGTACGTCCTCGTAGTCTCTTCCATTCCGTTAGCACTATCGTATACCCCTTGTGCAACAATGCACATGGGCCACAATCGCTGATGCCTGTATGTAGATTAAAACACAGCTGAGGTCTTAATGAAAACTTTAAAAAAAAATACGGCGGTCTATGCACAGGCGAATGTCATTACCTGTGTTTCTCCCCAAGGCAGTAGCCCCTTAGCTGCTGCTTGGTGTTTGAGGCGGGTGTTACCAAACTCGAACTTACGCCGATCTCGTCATCACCTGCACCACCATCCACTGAACATACGCCTTCCATTTCCAAGCGGTGCGGAATAGTGGTTCGCTAAGAGTGTGTTATGTAGCGAAGTTCTATTACTCGTCACCACAACCGCCACCTATATATTTTAACAGTGTAGAGTGAATAGGGGGACACCCACCTGTTAGTGAACGCACCGAACGTCACGACAAAGCAGCCCACACTTTGTCGATACAGATCAAGTCAGTCCAGCAACACGACAACGCGTGCATTTGTCATCACGATAAGTACTTAGTCGCTTTCACGTGTCACAGAACAGAAGACAAAATGAACGACGGAACTGAAGCAAACGTGACAATGGCTGAGGCGGTAGCGATCGGCTCCCATGTAATCTTCGCGCTTCCTTAGCGTAAGAAAAAAAAAAGTATGCAGGACGACATATACGTGGTCACACACACCCGGGAACCTGAGGACAGCATCTCAAGAATCAACAGGCTAATCCGGCCTAGCCTTGTGTGTGGGACATGGTGATATCATGAAAGGCGAGCCTGTATAGCGTCGATACTTGAACAGAACAGTGGGTGTCATAGAGGCCTCCCATGGCGGCGAGTATGAAAACGTGCTTAGTGAGCAAGAAAAACAGGGATTTAGGCCAAAAGAGAAGGTCTTTATCGTGATGTTCCAGGCCGCGCCACTGGGGTCTTCTTGTCTGTGGGTTTAGTGGATGAATATGGGCTCAAGAGCTCCAATTGACGGGACGGAAGCCAGACACACAACGGATGAGACGGTTTTTTTTTTTTTTTCGGTCAGTTGGGTGTTTGTAAATTATGTTTTCTTTTTTCTCTCTCTCTCTCTCTCTCTCTCTCTCTCCTCGTTTAGCGTGGCTTTCGTTATCGGTAAGCTCGAGACGGACGGTACACAAGTTTCATGTGCAGTTATTAGGGATATATCGATGGATATAAAGAAATATGTGGGGATGGTGACTAGGGAGCTTTTGCAGAAGCGCTCTGCGAAAGTGGTGCTCTCTAAAAACAGAACTTCACCGCATAGCACGCTCTGCGCCGACGATTGCCAAGAATGATACGGTTATAGCTTGAGGAGAGAGGAGGGCGTACGCCTTTTTGTGGCAATTATCATATATCCAAATTGTCATAAAAAGGCGTACGCCCACCAGTTTCCTCGAATCAGAGAGAGAGAGATTATGGGTTTAATGGCACAAAGGCAACAAAGGCCATAGAGCGCCAAAACTATGGTGAGTGTGTGGTGGTGCGGTGAGAGAGAGAGATTATGGGGAGAGATGATGTGATAGAGAGTGTGTGTGGTACTTAAAAGCTATCTACAGGCATGAGCGATGAGATGGTCCAGGATAAGAGAAAGAGGAGGATGACGATAACAAGTGCGATCAGAAGCGATAACTAGGGCCCGGATTTGTAGGCACTAACAGGGGGCGCTCTTGACCGCATAGCACGCAGTATGCCAATCATCATCGCGGATGATATCGCTCTGTCTCCAGATAAGCTGAGGAAGGGGGCGCGCCCCGATTTATGTATCAACATTCCTTCCAATCGGAAGATAAAACAATACTTCTGAAGGTTCTGAAGGTTGGTTGGCCTAGAATGATTTATACGACGAAGAGCGCTACCTGTTAGCGCCTAAAAATCCGGGCCCTAGCGATAACCCTATCATTCGTGGCAATGGTTGGTGCACAGCGTGCTTTGCAGTGAAGTTCTGTTTTTAGAGTGTGCAGTGATGACGCACGAAAAAGGAAGTTGAGATGATAATGGAAGTCGACAAAGCAAAGATCTACCACGTCATGCCTGCGGCACTCTAGAGACTGTACTTCACTGCACAACACGCTCGAGGCAAACCTGTATTCACATTCTAAAAACAGAACTTCACCGCATAGCACGACGTGCTCCAACCATTGCTACGTATGACAGAGTTTTCGCTTCTGATTCAAAGAGAAAAGGGGGGGGTGCGCATTTTGTGGCAATTTGGATACGTGATAACTGCCACAAAAAGGCGTACGCCCATATCACTATAACCCTGTCATTCGATACTATCGTTCCATTCGGGAAGCGATAACCCTATCATTCGTGGCAGTGGTTGGCGCACAGCGTGCTATGCGGTGAAACTCTGTTTTTACATTGCAGAACGATATTGCCATGTCAACTCAATTGCTGAGGACGAGGGGCGTAAGCCATTTTTCTAACACTTAGCGTACACTCTTAGAAACGAACTTCACCTCATAGCACGCTGCTCCTAGACTCTTAGAAATGGACTTCACTGCATAGCACGTTGCTAGACAACCATCATCTCGAACGATATCGCTATTTGTTGAACACGGGAGGCGTACGCCATTTTTGTGACAATTATGAGCAGCATAAGTGTCACAAAAAAGGCGTACGCCTCCCGTTTCCAACAAATCAGGGCAGATAACGACATCATTCGAGATGATGGTTGCCTAAAAGCGTGCAGTGCGGTGAAGTTCGTTTTTAAGAGTGTACTTCGAGTGCAGGGCAACGTGCAACATGGTGTAAAGTACGCAGGGAAGTGCACTTCCAGTGAACCCACATTTTGCAGATGGTGCACTGAACCCGGCTGTCCCCTCGCATATACAGATCCGTGGGCCTTATAGGCAGAACGTTTCATCGTCTGGGCTGTACCTTCCACAGCCTTCTTCGACTGCCGCTTTTCCCCGTGACATTTTGTGTGTGTGTGTGAAATTTCTCGTCCCTGTTCTCCTCTTCCTCCGCCTTGCTGACGATCCCGCTCAGAACACCAGCAAACGTTTCTGTGGTGTGTCCGTTAAGATGGCACACCTTTTTGTGCCCTCTGAATTTGAACTGGATTTTGGGGGTTCCGCTCTTGGAAGTGGCCTCGAGTGAGAAGCTCATCGCAGGTGTTATAGGGGTGTAACTTGCAGTCAATCTCCTATCTCAGTGGACCTCATCTGACACTCCAAAATAACCAGAAAATCATCAACACACCTGAAAACTCGAAAAAAAAACACAGAGAAAACAGGGCTAAGACATTCTGAATCGTCCCAGAGCTACAGTGTTAAATTGTCACTGACGCCTCCGCTGGAGCGGTATCCCTCTGGGAAGTCGACAGCGCAGCAGTCCATCAAGTCGGCTCAGATTCTCCGTAGATGCCTTCAGTGTGATTGTCACTGCCTGTCAGACCTGGATCTGGCAGGTCCGTCGGAGAAGAAGCTAGTGAAAATCGTTGTGGGCGAAAACATTACTGTTGACGGGACAAATTCAATTTTCCTGAAAACCTTTGACGTGTGTTGCAACGTGCCCCCGAGAGCTACGTTTTCTTCGCTGACAAGCAAGTACCACTTCCGTGGCCATTACAGTAATGAAGTACCCTGACGTGAAGGCTCGATGGCTTCCGTGTACATGTCATACTACGTCAACTTATTCCGGCCTGCTTCTGAGCGCGCGAGAAAACAGAAAACATCAATAATAATAATAATTGGGAGTTTACGCCGCGAGACAACTGAGCAGAAAACATCAAAATTTACTTACCTTGCCTAAAACAAACAAACGCGCGTTCTGCAGAGCAACCCTATGAGGACAGATAAAGCCACTGGTTGTATTTAAAGGAACCAAAGCATTCACTGTTGCAATGTACCCCTGTTGTAGCTCGCCCCATCTTCCTTACCTTTGTGAGCGGTTTTCTTGAGTACATCTCGATTTCACGTTACATTTTGTTGGTTCTTTGCACATAATGCTGCCCCATGTATGGTTGTTCTCATTGTGTATGTGTAACAGCTTAGTTAAGGCAATATTATTTTGTTCTGTGTAACTGCCCTGCGAAAGGTCTCTGGGACTTGCAGTATTTGTTCAATAAATAAACAAATTACAACATAACCGCCTTCCGACAGCAAAGGGCAAGCAGTATGTGTTAAATAAATAAACGAATTAGCAACATAGCAACCGCCTTCCATCATAAAGGAAAAAACAGTATTTGTTACATAAATAAACGAATTAACAGCAACTTCGTCCCATTATCAACGGAAAACCGGTATTTGATAAATAAATAAACGAGAGAGAAAGAGCTACATGATGACGATGATATGGGGATGACTTCCACTCACTGAGCAGAATGCTACCCCATTGCTATTGGGGAACAATGAGAGGATTGTGATGATAAACGAATAATAAACGAATTTACGATATAACAGCTGATTTCCAATATCAAGAGAAAAGCGGCAGTTGTTAAATAACTAAACAAATTAAAATCACAGCAACAGCTTTCCAACATCAGTATCATCAATTGAAAGCAGTATTCGTGAAACAAATAAACGAATTAACAACATAGTAACTACCTTGCAACGTCAAGGGAAAACCGGTGTTTGGTAAATAAATAAACGAATTAACAACATAACAACCCCCTTCCAACGTGGAGAGAAAAACATTATTTGTAAAATAAACGAATTAACGACACAGCAACTGCCTTTCAATATCAAACGAAAACCGGTTATTTGCTAAATAAATAAACGAATTAACGATATAACAACTGCTTTTCAATATCAAGGGGAAACATGGTATTTGTTAAATAAATAAACGAATTAACGATATAGCAACTGCTTGAGTATTAAAGAAAAACCTGGTATTTGTTAAATAAATAAACGCATTAACGATACAACAACTGCTTTCCAATGTCAAGGGAAAGCCACCGTTGTAAGCCACGTTGCACGCCAAGGCTCTTTGTGTTGTCTAAGCTTGCGTTGACTTTCGAAAAATGTCGAAATAACTGAAAAAGAAAATGGAACAACGGACAAAAGCGCAGAAGTATGGAAAAAAATCTACAACCATTGACATCTAACTTTCAGCCTAAACGAAATTAGGTCTTCCAGCCAGCATGCTAATTGCGGGGTCTTTACATTAACAAGAGCTAAGTTAATATATGGAAATATCGGTCGCAGGCGGAGCGCGCGGTTTCTGCGGCAGACAATATTCATTGATTCTCATCTTTCGGTTAGGGGAGGGTGGCAACCTTTCCTCCGTGAAAGATAAACGACCTCGTTCCGAGAGAATCCAATTTACGCGAGCGCCCTCTCTCGCCTGGGTACGACGTATAGTAAAGCATAACTAAGGGAGAGGGCAAAAATGGGGAAATATCGAGAAAGAAGGAAGATTTACGACGGCTCGACCGAGGGGGTTGTCCGGTGCACGATCTTTAGGCGCGAGAAAAAATTCAAAATAAAAAGGTTCTCCGGTTGTCGTGCACTTTGGGAGCTGCTTTGTTTCCACGCCGTTAATAATGAACGTACGTCGTTTCTGTTTATGTGAGGGTTCTTCGAGGGGAAAAATAGAAGCTTGGTTTTCTGAGCGTTCTACGAGAAGAGAAAACTGCAAAGGAAACCGAATTAAGGCAGTGACGTGGACAAGTTGGTACATCCTGAACTTCCCTGTGCAAAGGAAACCCTGCGTGAAGGCACAATTAACGTAGCGAACAGTACGTGTATGGTAAATAATATAATGGTAAATGGTAATAATGGGAAATGAAATCGAATTGAATACACACTTGTGCGTTTACCTGTGTGGCCGTTTTCTAGGAGCTTTGTGTTGTGTCGGTTTGTTGCTTGTGCTGAGACTGGGGGGTACTTGGGTTCGAATCCCGGTGCCAGCTGTGCTGTCTGGAGTTTTTCCTGGGTTTTCCTCAGACGCTTTCAGACATGTGTCGGCACAGTTCCCTTAGAAGTCGGCCCAGGACGCACATTCCCCCAGGGCGTCAGTCGTGACGTTGCACACATATGTGAGGCCGACAACGGCGAGCCCTTTTACAACCACTACGTGGCGAAGGAGTGATAGGAGGCAATCAGCGTGGGGGGGGGGGGGGGGGCTTTCTGTATTTAGGTGGCGTTGGCAGAGCGCTCGATAAACACAGAGGGAGAAAGAGGGTAGTTCGGCGTCCTGCCACGCGGTATTCGTGTGCATCAGTCGGCTGTAAAAATTGGTTTAGATGCGTTGCCTTTTGTCAAACTCCACTTCAAAATATCTCGAGACACCCAAGGTCCAATCGTACGTGTAGTGGCACCGACATCGGATTTTTATACCGCGTAGGGCGCTGTGCAAATTACCCTTGTAACTCATTGCATTCCTGTACAGTATCCCTACCCTGCACCTACAGGCTTCAATCACGCCACATCGCGAGCAGTCTTCTAAAAAAAGAAAACCTAATAAAAATGACGGACAACAAGCAAAAAGAAAAACAGAGTGTTTCCCCTGCGGCACATTGCAGCGGGTGGTAGACATATGGGATGAATAGCGGTTATATACTACTTTCTTTCTTTTTATTCTCTAGCCTTTTTGGTATACATTTTCTTTTGTTCACACTCTTTACTCCCGTCTCCGTCATCCTTCAGCGTTGCCTTGGCCTATTATGGCCCGTGTCGCCCAGGGTGCCTTTCCTGTTGAACGTGCAAGCAACAGGATTGAGGATACAGCATTGTGGCGAAAAGAAAGAGCGGGTAATACGAAGATTGGTCGGCGTAGAAAATCGCTCTAGAGAGAGAGAGAGAAATACATGATGACGATGATATGGGGATGACTTCCGCTGATTGAGCAGAATGCTACCCCATTGCTCTAAAACTATATATATATATTCGCGATATTCGGAAGACCCATTCATCCACACTCTATAAACAGAACTTGACCACATAGCACGCTCTTGGTCAGTCACCATCCCGAATGACATCGTTCTGCCCCTGACTGGTTGAAAACAGGAGGCGTACGCCTTTTTGGAACACGCCCCGCCCTTTCCACAAATAGGGAGTGATAAAGGTATCCATTCTGTGCAATGCACTCTAAAAACAGAACTTCACCGCATAGCACGCTATGCGCCAACCATTGCCTGGAATGATAGGGTTATTGCCCCTGATTCGAGGAGAGGGGGAGGCGTACGCCTTTTTGTGGCAATTACCACATATCCAAATTGTCACAAAGAGGCGTACGCAATGGTTGGCTCACAGCGTGCTATACACTCTTAAGAATTAACTTTGCCGCATAGCACGCTCCTAGCCAACCATCATGCCGAGTGACCTCGTTCTTTCCCCGGATTTGCTGAAAACGGGGGCGTACGCCATTTTTGTGGCATTAATTAATTACCACATAAATGTGTACGCCCCCTTTTTTGATCAAATCAAGGGAGAGAACATTGTCATTCGGGATGATGGCTGACTAGGAGCGTGCTGTGCGGTGAAGCTCTGTTCTCTGAGTGGTCACGTCGAGACTGGCAGGTACCCGGGTTCGTGTCCCGGTGCCGGCTGTGTTGTCTGGGGTTTTTCCTGGGTTTTCGCTCTCAGACATATGTCGCCACAGTTCCCTTAGAAGTCGGCCCAGGGCGCACATTTGCGTCATGGTCGACGTGACGTTGCCCACCTCCGTGAGGCCGGCAACGACGAGCTATTTCATTAGCACCACCACCAGTACCGAAACGTGAACTCAGGACTCCAGTAAGCAGACGACGCCGTGCAATTTGTATATGCTTCATGTTGTGCACCATTAATGTGAGTAATATTGAGTCCATCAATGACGAGATCCTGGACGAATGGACTCCCGAAGGAACGAGAAAACGGAAAAATATATATGACAAATAAAAAAGCGCAATTCGCAGGCAACACACAGACGATCGAAATACGTCCGTTCTCGTGTTGCGGACCGACCGAGACTTTCTCTTCGTTCTCTAGCGTGACCTTCGAATGGCGAAGCAGGAATAGAACTTCGGACAAGCTTTTGCCGCTATATTTGTCCCAAGAATATTTCCGTACTTCAGGGCCCTGGCCGAGGCGGAAGGTTCGTCAGGGAGTTTTATACGATGGTGATAATCCCCAGTTGCGCTTTGGATTACAACCTTAATCACGTCAGCGAAACCAACCTGTGCCAGTGTTCCACTTAATGAAGAAAAATGGTACAACACATATTTAAGAGGCACTAGAGTGCAACAATATCTCCACGCGGAATGAAAGATGGCGTTACCTTGACACCAACACAAAAGGAACCAGATTCGTCCGTTACATCGTTCGTGATTTATGAGCGAAAGACACCGCCAGTTTAAGCTTTCCCTATCCCTCTCCTTCTGAGAAGCGCGACGCTGAGAAGAGGCTTCTGATTGGTCTCTTTAGTTAAACGATCTCCCGCGATTATTGGACAAGTCGTTTGCGTGGACTAATGAGAGCACGTTCCTCAATGTCGCGCTTCTTGAGAAGGAGGGAGAGCGTAAATTGCGTTTTTTTTATCTTTCTTTCTTTTTCTTCTTTTTTTTTTTTCTGCTTACAAACGACTCCCGTTCCTTTGTGTTGGTGTCAAATTAACGGCTACTTTCATTCCGCGCGGACAAATTTTTCCATTTTAGTGCCCCTTTAAAGGAGCAATGAGGTGACATGTAGCATGACTCGAAACCCTATCACGTTCGTCAAATTGTCCATCGAGAGTCACAGTGCAAAATATTTTCGCTGTGCGGGGTATTGTCGCTTCGCTATCGAATTTACAAAAACAGCCGGGGAAAGCAGCTGACGGTCGTCACGATTCTCGCGTGACGCCGAAAAGTCCTCCTCTTTTCTCTGTTTCTTTCTTCGCGGCTCTACGTCAGGAGTCACGGGGACCACGCTACACCCTTAAAAATGAACTTCGCCACATAGCACGCTCCAAGCCAACCATCATCCCGGGTGATATCGTTCCCTTCCTTGATTTGTTGAAAACGGAAGGCGTACGCCTTTTTGTGACACTTATGCAGAAATGTTAATTGTCACAAAAAGGCGTACGCCTCCCGTTTTCCACAAATCGTGTGAGAGAACGATGTCACTCGGGATGATGGTTGGCTTAGAGCGTGCTATATGGTGAAGTTCATTTTTAAGGGTGTAGCGTGGTCCCCGTGACTCCTGACGTAGAGCCCGTTTTCTTTTCCTTTTTTTTGGCTATAGTCGTGACGATGCCCACTTGAGTGCGGCCAACAACGGCAAGCTACCTCGACACCCCCCCCCCCCCCCCCTCATTTTTAAGAGTGTACGTCACGACTTTCCCTCATTCTCCGATACGCTCTTTCGAACACTCTTAAAAATGAACTTACCGCATAGCACGCTCCTAGCCAACCATTATCTCGAATGATATCGTTATCTGCCCTGATTTGTTGAAAACGAGGGGCGCACGCCTCTTCTGTGACAATTATGAACAGCATAAGTTACACAGAAATGGCGTACGCCTCCCGTTTTCAACAAATCAGGGCAGATAGCGATATCATTCAAGATGATGGTTGGCTAGGAGCGTGCTATGCGGTGAAGTTCATTTTTAAGAGTGAAGAGTGGAGGATTTTTGAAAGTTGTGCGAAACAGCTAGGCGTTGCGCGCGCGCTCGTCGTTCTTTTGCACATTTTAAAAGCAGACGGGGGGCGGGGGGGGAGGCAATGGCAGGATCGGCTCGTCTAAAAGCAGAACTTCACCGCATAGCACGCTGTGCGCCAACCACTTGCACGAATGATTGGGCTATCGCTTTTGATTCCAAGAGGGAGGGGGATGTACGCCTTTTTGTGTCGATTTGGATGTTTCATAATTGGCACAAAATGCGCACGCCTCCTTCTCTCTTCGAATCAGAAGCGATACACTCTAAAAAGAGAACTTCACCCCATAGCACGGTGAAGGCCAACCACTGCACAGATTATTGTTACACCTCCGATTTGTGGAAACCTTTGGGGATAATGAACACAACTGTATAAGTATCCCAAAAAGGCGTACGCCTCCTGTTTTTAACCAATCGAGGGGCAGAACGATGCCATTCGGCATGGTGGTTGGCTAAGAGCTTGCTACGCGGTGAAGCTCTTTCACCATTAACGCCACCACTACCACCACTGTTTTTGCTGGAGCTCATTGTATTCCTGAAAGACTCGGGCCTTGCATCTGCCCCCTGACTGGGCTGACTTCCGCCAGTCGTGCCTGTACTGCACTAACTGTTTTTCTTGCTTTTTTCCTCCGTCATTTTCCTCTTCTTTCCTTCTTTTCCTTTTTGTCTATTTTGAGTTTCTTTCTTTTTTGGAATAGCAAGCCGGCATTAGCCTGGCTGACATTTCCATTTTTCTTTCTTTTCATTCTATTAAACATATTTCCCATTTCATTTTATTCGTTGCAGAGCGGGCCGTAGCCCAAAACAAGCAAAACATTTGGGGGCCACTTCAGTGCTCCTTTGTCCTATACGTCCATATCCACGGCCAGCATCCAAATGCTGTCCACCACTGCGGCCGAGCTCGTTTACCGCACGAACATCAGTACTGTCAGGGTCACAGCGTGTAGCTATATTTGACTGCGGTATATTTACTTCGTGCTATAACTGGAACTTGATCGGTTTGCGTGACTTGTATGATCTGTGAGTTTGTCACGTACGGGATCCGTCTTTTGTGCGCTGTGTTCCTAAGGAAGACATAGACTCATCATCTATTCTTGTTGTTGTGAAGAACAGAGGCAGAAAATTAGGGTGGCCTCATTATTATTCGATAAGTGATCTGTCTTATGAGCGACCTGTATCAAAACGTAGCAGCAAGCACCAAATTCCCTTTTTTTTTTCTTTTTTTTGTCGGGGAATTCGCTCGTAGTCACTGAAAACCTGGAAAGTCAGGGACTTTGAAGGCTACAATTTGGTAAACACCCTGAGATTTATACTGTCCATATCTCTTTAGATGCTACCTGCATATGCGAAATAAATGGAAGAAACATTTAACGCAGTCAACACACATTTAATTTCAACGCAACTCTCTGAAACTCATCGCTCATCGCCAACCAATCACACACCGATCAGGCATCGTAAAGTGTAACTTCGTAAATGATGCAGCAGATATTCTGCTCTCACATTTTACTACAGCCTCTTTTTATTTTATTTTTTTCAATCACAGGGTTGACGCACTATGAACTCAGTTGCTTTTGCGCCACAAAAACTCCGATCTTCATCACAATCACTCGTTTTAGTAAGTCTCAAAAGTTTTCATCCTCGTGTACTCTGTGTCTGTCATCCTATATCTCTCTACACGTTAATGTCATGGTCAGTTTCAGTGCGGGACACTTTTCAACGATTCGCGATAATCCCGAAATACCGACGTTTCACGGTACAGGATGGGTGCATGTGAAGTGAAGCTTTCGCACTCCTCCTGTCTTTACGCGAATTCCTCGAATGACGCTCCTATACCAATGGCACATCCCCCCATCTTGCATCTGGCTCCGCGTGGAGTGTATTACCCCAGCCTCCCGTCTCCCTTCCCCTCTTCGCGCATATAGACAGCTTATGAGGCAGCGCGACAACCTCTATGCAGCACGTATCCTAAATAAGGCAGTCATCAAAATCGAAACGTCCTGACATATCCGTCGCAACATCTAATTTTCTACATGACAACGCTGTGACACAAAGCCAACACGTTTTTATTTTATTTTTTTCTCCTTCCTGCCTTACAATAGGGAAGGACACAATGGAGGAAATAACGTTGATATGTAATGATAACAGATAAAAAAATAGCCCAGTGTACCGGGGCACGAAGCCAACCCGTCGGCGCACTAATGTGTTGTGAGGTTTCATTCTGTCTTCCATAAATACGAAATGAAGTGTTACTGTGGCTGACAGCGCCGTAGAAACGTGGAAAAGGGAAGAAAAAAAATGTCACAAGGGAGCGTAGGTTTTGCGGATGCCCCGATAACAAGGTGACATGTTGGCATTCTCGCCCTGTTCGTCTGCGAGTGTGTTATTATTTTCACATTTTATTCATTTTAATCAGGCTCACTGCTCTTTTATTATTCTACGCTGTTGTTCGAAGGAATTTTTTCGTGCGCGTCGGGAAAACGTCCAACTGAATACCGTAGAAACCCTTCCCTTTCACTTTCCTTTCCTTTTCTTTTTTTTTCCCTGCGTGAGACTTTTTTTTTTCTTTTTTCTTTTGCGAATTGAGTTCCCGCGTACATCACAGTTCACGTAACACGTAACGTGTTCGGCGCTGATTGATTGATTGATTGATTGAAATGGAAATGAAAGGAAAATATGGAGGTGTTAGTCCCGACCCAGTCAGGACTGGCTACCCCAAAACGCATTTGTGGGTGGAAACGTCTCCCCCTTTCCTTTCCCCCGTTTTCCTTTGCGCTTTCTCCTGCTTGACCCACTCTACCTCTTTCCTGTTTGTTTGTTTGTTTGTTCTCTTTTTTTTTACATAAAAAGTGGAGTGTTCCACGTTAAGTACTGAATATAAGCACTGTCTTCGATGTGTAGCGCGCTCGCAGCTTCAGTTCGTTGCTGGAAATAATTTTCTGGAGAACGTAAGTGACAACATGACAGCTAATAGGATATGATAAGCACGGCCCGCGGGAGTTCATGCAAAATGCATTTTTTAATGCGTTCTAACTGGTATCCTAACGTTTTTCCAAACATTACCAATCACCGCCACTGCCGCCTCAGTGGCGAAAACATCCCACTACATCGTCATCACTTATTTGTTGTTGTTGTACCAATCACAACGACACAATCTACAATGCTTCGTATCATATAATTGCATATTTCGGCATCTTCCTGATGGTTGCATATACAGTCGACCCGCGTTTATCCGGACGGCTGCGTTTCCTGTGAAACTGTCCGGATAGCGGGCGAACCGAATAAGTGAAACACGAAAATCCAGAGTGATACTAAAAGGACATCTTTATTGTACATTACACATAAAACTATCGATTGTCATCTGTTTCGTTCTAATACACGCATCCAGTTCTTGCAAACCTTTGCGAATGGCATTGACTCGCGAAATATTGTTCTGTTGCTCGAATAATAAGAGAGCTGTTCTCAGTGCCGCCCACACATTTTCTACCGTCACAGCTAGTGCGTCCACGCTTTCATCACCAGATTCCTTTTGAACACTATCGGAAGCGACGACACTGACGATGCCGTCATCTATGATTGCAGCGCAGGGTTCCTCGTTGCGGTCCTTCTCAGTCTGAAATGACCAGACTGCCCAGTGGATTACTTTTTTGTAACGTCCAAAGTCGGAAAGGGAGAAAATTCTTCTTAGCAACACCGTTTTTGTGTCAGTACAAAGAAGGCCACGACCAGGGTTCTCGACCTCGCTTGACCAGGTGTAGGCCAAGTGTCATTCCTGGACAATGACCAGATACCTGAAGCCGATTGTTGGGTATTGGTCACTTCTGTTCCCTGTAATTCTCGTCCGAGTCCGGAAGCTCAAGTCCGGATAAACGAGGGCGAAATACATAAGGAGAAATCCGTCCCCATGCTTTTTTGTCCGGATAGCGCAGGGTCCGGATAAATGAAGTCCGGATAAACGCGGGTCGACTGTACTATGTCATATTTGCGGCGCCATTTCAACCAATTTTTTAACGTTTGCCGTTCCCTTGTTTTGCCACTGCTCACGTTATTTCAAAAAGGAGGTCACCGACCAAAAACTTGTGTTCCAGCTATACGCATCTAAGCTACGCTCTTAAAGATGAACTTCATCGTATAGCACACCCCCTACGCTCTTAAAAATGCACTTCACCACATAGCACCTCCTAGCCAGCCATCATCCCGAACGACAACGTTCTCGGCCCTGATTTGTTGAAAACTGGAGGCGATATCATTCATATAATATCATCATCATAACGACATCATTCGAAATGATGGTTGGTGGGAAGTTAATTTTTAAGAGTGTATGTTTGCCAGTCTGTGTTTAGGCTGCTTCTCGTGCTACGCAATCACTGCTGTGCAGTCAACACGGAACTAAAAAAAGAATAAGGAAATCAAAAGTATTGCAACTCTGTGAACGCCGTGCAAGGCAACGAACAGCACATCGAAAAGCTGACTGTACATGGCGTAGATGAGCTAGGTGGCTAGTTAATTTGGCTAAATAACATCCAGCGCCATTGCGCATATTTTCGCGGTACCCCCAAGAACACACTGACCTCCCCAGGTTGTCCCAGGGATGTCACTCAGGGATAGGAATGGTATCCCTAGGACGTCCCCGAATGGTCCTCAATTTGTCAGAAATGTGTTAGAATGAGACTCCGCGTATCATCCTCAGAATTTCCCCGGCAAATCCCCCAAGGACACTTCTAGTATGGCGTCAGGAGCACAAGCAGCAGTGATGGCCACTAACTACTTCTACAGTAGTTTAACTACAACTACTAACTAGTTTGCGATGGAGTTTAACTAGACTAACTAGACTAGTTAGTCTAGTTAGACTAGTTAGACTAGTTAGACTAGACTAACTAACTAGTTACTAGACTAACTAGTTTGCGATGGAGTAGTTTAACTAGTAGTTCAACTACTTTTCAGGCGAGAGTAGTTAAAACTACTTCTTTAACTACTGCAATGTATTTTAACTACATCTATAACTACTTAACGTTGTCCATCAACATCAATCCCTTGTAATGTCGTTGGGCACCTAAATATGAATCACATGCAGTGATAATGATATTTAAAATACACATACTGTCGTAAAATCCACTGCCTGTCCCTTGTATATTATGCATTGACAAAAGAGCTTGTTGCGGAAATATTTTCTATGGAGTGAAAGGATAAACATATATATATATATATATATATATTGTACGTACCTATAAAGGTACGTATAACATACGACGGACCATGTACGAGATTTACACTCAGGCTCCTTCGTCACAGGTCAATGCGCCACGCACAAATATTGTGGTGGCTGCCGATTGCGTCACTGTGGACCGTAAAATATTTTCGCTTAGCCACGATGATCGATCACGTAGCCATCCTATGCGGTTGTGTGCACACCAGGACGGTAACCAAGGTATTACGCAGGCCGCTACGATCGTCAAATACAAAGCTTGGGGTGGGATTCTTTCTGCGCCTACGTGATAAATTAAGTTACAGAATTATTTCACAACAAATGAGACTTCACTAGACAAGCATTAAAAGTAAAGATTTAGTACACATGCACAGCATAATTGCTCTGCACCTCCGTTCTCATCAAACAAGTACCCCAAGGTAAAAGTCAGAAGCACAATAGTGCCGTAAAGCTCGCGGCAAAATCGGAAGTGGTTGGCGCCTGCAGTAGCCTAACTACTGTAGTTAACTACGCTAAATAGTAGTTTAACTAGTAGTTGCTACTACATTTCTGCAAGTAGTTCATAACTACTTTTTAAATACAATCAGGTAGTTTAACTACATGTAGTTAACTACTGGCCATCACTGGCAGATACCTTAGTGAATTATTTATTTTGGGAAGTGAGGGCACATTTGCAGCACCCAGTCAGCGTGTGTCTGTATTGTATATATTTTCAACCTCGGTCACCAGCTACCATTCGTGGTTTCTCATCTGTATTTGTTCAGCGATTTCTCATCACAAACAATGAGTGTCACAGTTTAAAAAGCAAAAAAGAGAGATATATAAAAGGCCCCTAGGCCACTTAGAAAGGCATGTGATGCAGCAGCATTTCCTTTGCAAGACAGAACAGATACAACTTATTGCCTGTCTTCCGAACTTCAGCAGATTCGGGAGTCCTCTTCGCATCTCAGTCAAAACAATGGTTGAGGTATCTAAGTTTAACTTGATTTCGCACATAACCAACAATGAAGTGAGAAATTCCTTGGAGTATTAAATCGCTATCAAGGTAGTGTCCGTGTTTCTTACTCCTTTGGTTTGAGGCATGCATCGTAAGTGAAGCTTGTGCAGTGAAACGCTATTATTTTTTGTCTCTTCGGAAATAAAATGCTCCGTGCAACCTCCTGCCAGGGACCCTTTGTGGACACTCATGCAACAAGACCGCAGTGAAAGGTCTAGCAAACTGTATTTTACTGCACGTCAAAAGCAGCACATGGACGGATTCCTTTAAAATCGAACGATCAGCATTTGCACCACTATATCTGTCTTTATTTTATATTTTTGTTCGTAATTTTTTTTTATTTATGCATGAGCACTCCTTCTTTGATTGTATGGGGTAATGAGAAATAAATCGGGAACTTGGTTACTGCTAGCAGGTATTAAAATGCACAACGCAGTATTAAAATAATTTACTTCTCCTGTGGTTGTCCTCCGGTTGACGGCCGCAGGATGTACGCAAATGACAATCACTGGAAGCTCCTATGATGACAGCCTCTGGACCTCCTTCATTCATCCCATCACGGACGAGGACGTGATGACACTTTGAGGACATCCTGAGGACCGCGTGTGATGGCTTTCTTAACTGGTAAAACAGGAAATTTTTAATCGTCCCATGTAAAAATTCATATTTATGTGTGTGTGTGCACTTTTTAAAACCTGAGTATGGCCATGGTGGCATACTTGAATGACCAGCGCAATGTCTGCACATTCCGATGCAGACAACGGTGGTGATATTGGTGGTTATGATGGATCGAACTAGTGACAACGAGGAATGCCTCGGTGTGCACGCGTGAATGTGCGTTCCAACTTCCAACTGCCAATAAGGAACGTGCATTTTCATTTGTAAAACGTTTTTTAGACAATTTGGTTATTTATACAGTTCTTATCTCTATTTCCTTGTTATATTCTCTAGTCAGGATACGCGCGTTGCAGTGTATTTCTGCTCATATACCTACAGCCTTGATTGAAACCACGTGGTCCAATTACCGCAGCCTTGAAACAAACAAAATGTAAAAGTACTGGAATAATATGTTCTACGGACGCTGACAGTGTCAAAAAAAAAGGGGGTGGGGTGGCGCAATGTCTTAATCGGCTCGCCGTTGTTGGCCACACAGAAATGGGCATCGTCAGGGCTATAGCAAAAAAGAAAAAAGAAAAGACGGATGGAGGATGAAGGGTAGAGATGCGTAGAGGGTGCGAGAGTCCGTCAGGACGTGCAAAGGGCTAGAGGGGTCGTTGGGCAGGCCCGCCTCCAGCAGAAAGCCGCTGGTCTACCCGGTTTATTTCTCCGAGGAACGGTCGCGTGGTCGTGCATGTTTACTGGTACCCCTAGGTTTATATCCGATAGTGAGTGTCTTAATGTAGTTATGCCTACCTTGTAATATCTGCCTGAGTAATAAATAACATCCTGATCACAACAATGTTTCTTGCTTTAGCTGAACGTTCGGCATAAGAACCACCGGGGAGCTTCACCGCATAACACACTCTTAGCCAATCATGGCATAAAATAACATCGTTCGTTTCTCTGATTTGTTGAAAACAAAAGGCACACCCCTTTTATGACTCTTGTGCGGCCACGTTAATTGTCACAAAATGGCCGTACGCCCCGCGCTTGACACAAATCAGGAGTAATAACGATATGCGCGCCCGTAAACAACCCTCATCCCGAATGCCATCGTTCTCTCCCCTGTTGTATTGAAAACGGGAAGCGCACGCCTTTGTATGACACTTTCTGCGATTATTTTAACTGCCTCAAAATGGCGTATCTCCGTGCTTTGTACACGCTAAAAATAGAGCTTCACCGCATAGCACGCTCCTAGCCAACCGCCGCAGTCTAAAAACAGAACTTCACCGCATAGCACGCTGTGGGCCAATCATTGCCACGAATGATAGTATTATCGCTTCTGATTCGAAGAGAGAGGAGGGCGTACGCCTTCTTTGTCAATTATCACAAAAAGGCCTACGCCCCTCTCTCTTTCGAATCGGAAGCGATAACCATATCACTCGTGGCAATGGTTGGCGTACAGCGTGCTATGCGGTGAAGTTCTGTTTTTAGAGTGCATCCCGAATGACAACGTTCCCTCCCTTGATTTGCTGAAAACGGGGGGCGTACAGCATTTCCAGCGGCAATTATAAACTGCATAATGCCATAAAAATGGCGTACGCCACTGTTTTCAGCAATTCACGGGAATGAACGACGTCACCCGCGATTATGGTTAGCTAGGAGCGTGCTATGCGGTGAAGTTCATTTTCTAGACTGTCGAAGTCGGGGCG
Organism: Ornithodoros turicata; assembly: GCF_037126465.1. Classification (NCBI taxonomy): domain Eukaryota; kingdom Metazoa; phylum Arthropoda; class Arachnida; order Ixodida; family Argasidae; genus Ornithodoros; species Ornithodoros turicata. The sequence goes on from NC_088203.1 coordinate 85,254,973, forward strand.
GGATAACGGTGTCCTTCCGTGCAATGGTTGATTGGCTTCAGCATGTTCTGTGGTGAAGTTCTGAAGTTCTCTTAGGGCGCAGTTTACGTTGGAGCGTGACATTTCTGTCCAGAGCGTTCTCCCAGATGTGCCACAGTCGTTGACGTTGCAGATTTCAACGGTCGTTTTGCATATACATATATACAACCGCTTCGTTCACCTCATCATCTTCAACAACAAGAACAACAAATGCTCCTGCTTCGTACCACGCACACGAAAGAATACTTGTCCTTTTGCCACAAACAATACACGAGATGCAGACAGAACAATAACTTTTACTTCCCAGCATCCTTTACCTTCACTTACAGCACACACGTGCGGACAAGCAGACGTTGAACGCAGTGCATCTCGCATTCATGAGCCGTTTCTTCTCACCTCTTTCTTACCACATAAAAAAAAAGAGCGCTCACACAAGAGGGAAAACCTCCAATGAACAACGGTCGCACTTCACAAAAAAAGAAAGTCGCACTCCAAAAGGGCGGGCATATGCCACAAGCAGAGCTCTCTCCTTAGACCAAGTCTTGAAGAGCGAAACAACAGAGTGTGGTTGCTCCACGTACCCTCGCGCGCGCATAATGCGGCAATGCACACCAAAATAAAATGCTGCCACTCGTGTTTATTGTTTACAGCATGCATGTCCCACGAAAAGGATGGACCGCCAGAAGAAAGAGCCTGTTAGTCGACGCTCTTTTGAATATGTCAGTGCGCGCGTGTGTGAGCCAAAGGGAGGCCACAGATGGTTTTGGCTGGCCAAATTAATATCCCGCTCCCACCCATGCACTGTTGTCGTTGGGGCGAAGGGAAAAAAAAGGGGGGGGAGGAAGGAAGAAAAATGAGGGGTACGTTGGCGGTCCTCGTGTTCTGTTCCGACGGATTTGTGATCCTTTTTGCTGGTTATGCCAGTGGTGGGGATTATGTGGTAAACCCGGAAGGTTGTTCCTTTCCGTGTTACCGTTACAGATGCCCCCGAATCTGTTAATGTAGCGAGCAGAGAGCGTTCGTAGACCGTTGATAAGGTCACCCTGAAGTTACGGTACATACCGGACCCTATATGATAGCGGGCATGCCTCAGAATTTTATTCATTGATTGAGGGCGGTAGATAGGCCACCTCGAAAGTCACGCTATCAACGGTCTATATACTAACACTCTCTGATTCTGTGTCTCTGTTCGAAATATAGGCGTCTCTTGTCCTGAGGATCTTCCCTTAACAGCTCAATCACTTATAAACACATATTCTACGTGCAGCCAAAGAGCTGCGGCTACTTTTTTTTTCTTCTTTCTCGCAAGCCAGTGCAAGCTTTTCTACACAACAGGAACCACGACATATGATCATGAGCAGTGTCACAGCGGATTAAGTCTCCGGATTAATTTTTCCCACTTTTAGGCGGGTGGCTTCGCGATGTACGCCTAAATCTCAGAGCAGACAGAATTTAATGTCCCTCGCGGAAGACGGCGTGTCTAAGCAACTTGTGCCCTACCACCAATTTGTATAGGCGCTCTTAGCCGGAATCGAACCCACAACTTTGAAACCAGTACGTGGACACGCTAACAACTGATCCACTGGAGTTAGTTTATTAATTAGCTAATTAGTTAGTTAACGATGAAAGAAAGTTGAACGAAGAGAAAGCGAAGAACGGGGTGGAGTTATTCGGAACGGCGGTTGACCAGGGGCAGGATTTGAGTGTGAGCCCAGTGTGGTGTGCTGCCATGTCTTTTCAGAATGCACCCCTTCGAAAGTGCACCCTGCCATGGGCACACACATTGGAAATGAAAACTGATGTAGACATGGGAGATCACAAGATAATCGGAAGTATAAATATACCAAATCGATATCAGATAAAAAGCGTGCGAGAAAAGGAAGAGAAAAAGTGGTTTACGTCCCGTTGCATTCGCTTTTCTTTTTCTTACTTTTTTTTTTACTTGCGAGGAAAAAGCGTGCCTCTATTTACGCCGGTATACACGGACTGCGTGAGGTCCCAGCAATGCTCTACGACGCGATGCCCCCTCTGCATTGTGCGAGCCAAGAGAAGCGGAAGCAGCTCCCTCTGGCGTCAACCGCGATCGCATTCATGGCCCGATGAACTGACGACGTTCACCCCCTCCCCCCCCCCTAAACTGTGGTTGTATGCGGGGTGTAATGAAAAATTCCTCGCTTTCTGCGTTGGCAGAGCTTTTAACCTCGCCGGCACCTAATATCTCTCGTAGGGCAGGAAGAAGCCATTTCGATCGCCGAGCTCTATCTCGGGTCACGGATGGGGGAATGGCAGAGAATCCATTAAATGCTCTAATAATTGACTGATTTTAGGTTCTGCACGGCTTCTCAGTTTTTCGACCGAACTTGTCCATCGCCCTATTAAAGTGGCACTAAATTTCAAAAAAAAATTATTCTCGTTCAATGAAAGATGCCTTACCTTGACATGAAAAAGGGTGAAAAGTTGGGCTGGTTGGTGATTCATAGTTAAATATCAGCATTAAATGTCATTAAATATCAGCAGTCATATATAGCAGCATTCAGCATTAAATATAGCATTAAATATCAGCATTCATGTCGACCACTTAATGATAACGCGACTGTGTGTGCAACAGATAATGATGTAAACAGGAAGTCCGACACGAGAGGGAATAAAGGGGGAGAGGGGGGTTCTTATGAATTTAAGGCTTCGTTTCGCGAAATAAAAACTCTTTCGTTGGCAGTTCAGTGCCGTGTCCTCGTCTTTTTTTGTATGTGTTCCGTCCTCGCCATTCCCTGCACTGAGGGTTTTATCGTTTTTAACTATTTACCCTGACAGCACAGCGAAAGCTTCATAGATGTTAAAAAGACACATAAAAGACGCATTTCCATGTACATACCTACGAATCTCGTAAGGAGTCTCTGGTTAGTTGATAATAATGTAGCACTTGAATGGAGTCCTCACCCGCCCGCAGTGAAGGGGCAAAACGCCCTCGATGGGATCTCGTGGGGATGAAAGAGGAGGTGAAAGGGTTGGTTGCTCTCATCGAGAGGCAGAGAAATAGAGACGAATGAGGCGGGTGAGAGCTCTCGTGTACGATGGTCGTATTAACCATATTGAGAGCCTCCTGTCTACCGCTAACGTCTCAGTAAAGACGGATGGCTCCTTTCCAAATGGGGAACCAGTTCTCAAGGGGTGCTCGCCACTCATATACTGCCGAGGGTGGTGACACAAATTACGCTATTGGGGCGTTTATGTCTTATCTCTACAGGGCACGCTTTGTGTTTCACTGCATAGGGTGGTTCGCACATCACGTTACGTAAACATTGAGAGGAGGAAGAGAAAGGGAAGGTCCGATATGCATGTTTTTAATAGGTTTTTGGTTGGACATTCTCTTTCTCTCTCTCTTTTTTTTTTTCATTTTCGTAACACACATTGCAAATCGAATTTCGATTAATTCAGTACTTGATCGGTTTATTAAACCGGCAAACTGGACTTTTCCCCCACTCTCTCCCGCTCCCCCAGTGTGTTACGCCTTCTGTCCTTGGGAGCTGTAGCGAGACCGTAGATCTTCCATTTGGGCGGCGAACATGACGCTAACGTACGCTACGGTATTACTTCGTCGTAAGCTACATTCTGTTGCGCTACTAACCTTTGTGTGAATTGTGTACCTTTCGTTGTGTGTACCTTTCGTTGTATCTGACAGTTGCTCAGTGCCTTCCCCGAGCACTTACGGACAACTTTCACCGAGTGTGGTCAAACGTTTCGCTTACCCCGTGGTTTGGAAGGGCCACCGCTCTGCGACGTTGTAACCTCTTTTCTGTCCGCGCACTTATATTACATCCCCCTAGTTTTAGGGGTACTGTGTCAGCGTAGATTCATTACAGAGCTTTCAGGTCACAGCCTGACCGCAAGTACAGAACTTCAGGCTGTGCACTCTAATAATAACAACAACAAAAAAAGAGTAACTTTCAGTCTTTTTGTGTATTAGGTTCTTTGGTAAAATTATTAAAACTTCGCGGTACCAAAATGCACAGAAGTTTATTGACTTCGTCTATCTATATGGAAGTTTAGGGAGTATTTTCCAGTGCTGGGGAGTAAACTTAAAGGCAAGGCGACTATTCCCTGCCGTGATCGTCGGTGTTTTAATGGCTTGCAGTTTTCCTTCCGCCAAGCAATGCAGCCGCCGATGCGACACAAAGCCTGGTAATTACATTTCATTGCATCTCAGGACATCCCCAGTCACCTTTATCTCGGTTAGTACACGCTTGTGACATCCGCTGAAGTGCAGTGACGTCACCATGAAACCGAAGCTGGACCTCAACATGCTAGGTGGTCAGGAAGCGAACGAGCTGGTGATACTAATGGACAACAAAAAGCACAACAACACACACAAAATAAACCTTGGTTCAGACACTTATTTGAGGCACTCATTATTTCATTCCCCGCATCACCACCAGCAATGGGGTAGCGTATCGCCCCTGGCGATGAAACGCCCCATTCATCATCTCGAAATAAAGTTGTTGTTTGAGACACTAAAGGTTGAGACCTTGTGTGTTGTTGTCCTTTTGTGTGTGTGTGTCCATGGTCTCAGGTTTCTCGATATGAACATGCTGAATGCCATTCTCTGACCATGCCGTTCGTTTTTTTTTTCTTTTTTTTTCATCACCATGTTAACCCACATGCACTGAGGTATGGTATCGCAATTGTTGCGGTGAATCACCTCATCTCATCGTCATTCAGGTAGCTGTTGTTGTTGTTGTTGTTGTCGTTCTCCATCATCTCCGAGGCCACGGCGCTATGGATGAAATTTTAATTACGTAACGAGTCTATACTGCAACTAAGTCACTGTAGGCTCTACCTCTTTCCTGTTTCTTTGTTTTCTTTTCTCATTTTACTGGCTCTATTATTCCACCCACAAATGCGTTCTGGAGTAGCCAGTCCTGACTGGGTCTGGACTAACATCTCCATATTTTTCTTCCAATTCCACAGTAGACTCTACACACACACACACACACATAAATGGGATGATGATGTTGTGGTGGTGATGTGATGAGTAGACTCTGACCCTACATTCTTAAAACAGAACTACACCACATAGCTGTGCGTCAACCATTGCCGCCAATGATTGGAAAAGAGGGGTGGCTACACCTTTTTGTGACGATAATCATATACCCAAATTGACACAAAAACGCGTACGCCCCCCCCCCCCTTCCCATCTCTCTCTCTCTCTCTCTCTTCGAATCATGATCGATCATCATATCATTCATTGCAATGGTTGGCGCACAGCTATGTGGTGAAATTCTGTTTTCAGAATATATATAATCTTATAATCAGTCAACTAATAATCCAGGTGTTATCTCTTCAATCCTTTTCTTTTCTCTTTTTCTAATGTGTTTCATGTACCATATATATCATATGTAAGTTATGTTTTGTGTAGGCCCCCAAAAAGTCGGAATATCATTCAAACAACCCAAAACTCTCTTTCTCCTCCGTTTTTCTTCCCCCAATTAACTTCTTCCTTTTTTCTCTTATGAATAGTTTGGATGTCGTCGAATAAATTCGCGGCACGTTATAGCGGATGGTTTGCGAGGCTCTGTGTTTATGTCTAACCCATTCAAGCGTCAAACTAGAACCTCGGCAAACCGAGAAAAAAGGAACAGCGAACGATCCACCGGAAGAAAGACAAGGTACTTCAAAGCGACATGGCGTGAAAACATCCCGTCAATACCTGCGCACAAGCAGATCCAATATTTTCTTGCTTCATTTCCACAGTATCTTTCGCTTTCTTTTATGTACAGTTTCCGTACCTCTTTTTTTTTTACTGAAGTTTTCTGTTACGTCACTCGGAGGACGAAAACGAAAAAAAGGAAGAAGAAGGAAAACGGAGCGGGGGAAGCAAAAGGTGAAAATAGTCTCGCTCGAAGCCCCTTTCCAAACGAGGTACATCACAGGAACGACCGCATTGCGTGTACGTTTCTTCTTCGTCCACCGGGGAAGGGCAGGTGAGGATGAGGGGAGAACGATCTTTACTGAAATAGAACAAAAATGGCGGCTCTCATCCCATTGGTCGAGCGGCACGCTCTCTGCCTACCTGTGCAGCGTGCCGGACCAATCGCTGCGTAGCTCCGAGGCGGGTCCAGCAGACGACAAAATGCGACCCGGGCAGGTAAAAAAGGGAAGGGATGTTGTGGGGTGACTCTCAGGTTGGTCGACTGCCGTTCCAGGCCGATGATTGTTTCTGAAGCACTTTCTTTTATATAATAAAAAAAAAACTAAGGCGAAAGAAACTGAATGCGGCCACCTGGTGGTGGGAGAGTGCGTGAAAGACTGGAAATGGCGTTGGCAAACTAGCTTGCGGTTCGCAGACTGTTACAACGATATATTATAATTGCTCGAAGTCGTTAAGCATGTACTGGGTTGCCCAGGATAGGGTACCGTATTTTTTTCACTCTAAAAAATAACGCAGGCGTGGCAGGCACCGAAACTTTTTGTCGACGACGTATGAAGTGCTAAAAAAATTGTCTAAAAAAATTTCAGCTTCCAAATTTGCTTCACTATATTATGCAAAATTAAGAAACGCTCGTTCGTACACATTGCCAATTCTATATACCGACCATTGTCGAGCTCTCTTGGAATCGTTGGAGCTTTGCAACTAACTCGAGAAGGCATGTTTACTAAAAGTGTTACAACGAAAGTGCAGATTAGGCGTCGCAGTTGTTAAAAACCAATAAATTACCGATTTTCTCCCTCATGCCATAAAGTAACTACCCTAACAAAGTTTACACCGCTACGGAACTACGCAAGTGCGCACACGAGGCTTAGCAAGTAGTATAGGCCGTTGGAAATCAGATTCGCATCAGATTTTTTCTTTTTTTCTTCTTCTACAATTTATCGGACAAAATTGACCACCTGGCAATTTTTACACGAAATATTTGCGCATCATAACGTTCTCCACTATATACATAGTTCAGTTCCCGAACACTCTTTTTGTTCATTGTATCTTCATTAGAAACCGTGCACGTACTAACACATCTTGGGTATTCAGAACTCCCGTTGTACATTTTTGTATATGCAACTTGTTGTTCTTGCACATATTTCTGTTCATCTGACATAAAACACCACTTCTCACTTTCCTCATAAGCTGCTAATGCGACAATAACGAATCCTCTTCGACGGGGTTACGTAAACGAATCCACTGGTCGGGATATAGGTGCGGGATATAGGTGCGATATCATGCGCTTCTGTCGTATTCATATACTCTCCTAATAAGACGCGCAGAAGGCCAACCATTTCGCAGAACGATACCGTTATCACTCCTGATTCGCGAAAAGCCCGAGACGCACACGCCTATACGTTTGTTTGTTTGTTTTTACTACAAGCGTATAGGCTGCAGGCTAGAGGCCATAGGCTGCGTGACACGACCTGAGCACGTGACGCTTATACCCCCTGTCACACGCGCAGTCAATGATCATGTTCACGTGCTCTTCACAGAAACTGTACAAACCATAATAAAAAGAAACACTTGTCCGTGTACGTTATACATGCACCTTCTTGATGCACACTACTAACATCGATTAGAGATTCGATTAGATTGGAAAAGAGAAACATGGAGATCTTAGCGATCTGTTGATTGGAAATAAAAATATTGAAATGTCAGTCCCAATAAAGTCGGGACACCTCACATCGGACTCTTTCTGCACTTCTTGTTTACAGCTCAGCTCGTGTTTTAATGTTTTGTTCACCTATCAGGACTGTTTTAAGGTGTTGTGTTCCGGTTACACCATTCTGAAAGTCAACCGGTAGCATTAGAAAAAAAAAAAAAAAAAAAAAACTCGTCATTTAGAAGACTCTAGACGTTTAGAAGACTGAAGAAGAAAGGTCGCCGCTTTTGTACTTCATACACATGATGTGCTACAGAAGAGGAGCGCCAACACTCTTGGGTTAGACATACGTGCTGCTCTCGAAGAAGGCTTACCCGAGCAGCTCGCAGCGCTCTTATTTTATCCACATTTCGATTATTCTTTCCCATACTGCAGCCAATGAATGTTCGTTGATTTTTAAATGCGCCTCGAACTCGGCACGTAATGCTGTATAAAATAAATATCACAGTTATCGCGGAGGGCTCTCAAACTGCGCAACAGATAAAAATATCGACGCATAAGCTATCTTTGGGCGTCTCCTCTTTCTAGAGACGCGAAATTTAAGAAACACTATTTATATATAACGCAGCAACTAAAGATCGCATATCGACCTGTCCGGAACCAGCCAGAAAAAAAAACCTACGCGACTGACGCGGGTGAGTCGATCTCCGCGAAATGACATATAGAGTCGGCGACCAGTCGTCAACGCAACGGCCGAAACACGGATAATGATCGGGCGACTAAGCGAAGAAGCGCAACCGCGGCCCGTAGGGTCATCTGCCCTCTCTTCCTTCGCTGACCGCCACCCGAGATATCGACGCGAGGCCTCCCCTTTCTTTTGTGCGGCAATGGCAGACGGAGTGTATTGTACTACTGACGCCGACGTCGGTGTCGCCACGCATATTGACCATTGGGGGGAGAGGGGGAGAGAGCGTATGCGGTCACGTCTACCTCGACTCAAGTGGCGTCGTATACGTTGATCTTCGTTTATTCTGTTTGTTTTTCCCCTCATTTTTGTTTGTTTGTTTGTTCGTTCTTTGTTTGTAAGCAGAAACAAAAATGGGGAGAAACTGAACTCGTCTGCCGACATGTTCTGCTAGTCGTAACAAATTCTCACCCCCCCCCCCCCCACACACACACACTCTTAGAAATGAACTTTACCGCATAGCACGCTAGCCTAGCCAACCATCATCTGGAATGATATCGTTATCTGCCCTGCTTTGTTAAAAATGGGAGGCGTACGCCTTTTTTTGTGATACTTATGCTGTTCATAATTGTCACAAAAAAGACGTACGCCTCCGGTTTTCAACAAATCAGGGCAGACAACGATATCATTCGAGATGATGGTTGGCTAGGAGCGTGCTATGCGGTGAGGTTCGTTTTTAAGAGTGCACCCACACACCCCAAAAATACGTCTCAGGTGCTCTACTCGCAAGTTCGCTATCTACGCATTTTACAATCTTTGTTACAGGTGACACTCACGAAATTTCATGGAACGCTTTCGCGTTCCTTCTTGGTGTGGGGTTAAATTAATTACATAAATGTCGCTAATTTAGTCACAGTAATAAATCAATTCGTTAAATTGCACGAATAAATTAAATTAGAGTAAGAAAGACTACGCCCAAGACCCCGCGGACCTCTCCAACAGAAAGAACCTACTCGCCTAATTTTGCTGTCTCTCTCTCTCTCTTTTGTTTGTTTGTTTGCAGTGTTGCTCTCAGGGATCGCAACCGAAACTCAACCCGAACCGAAAACCGCTAAAAACCTGTAATTTTCGTTTAACAGAAACTGAGGTGAACCAAAATATTTGTTTTCGTGCGTTGAACCGAACCGGAACTGAACCGAAAAGAAATTTGGAGGTTACCGGTTCGCGAAACGGTTCGAACGTAATGTGTGTTGTGAAAGATCGGAACTAGAACTTACACAGTATCACGCTTAAAAATGAACTTCACCACATAGCACGCTCCAAGCCAACCATCATCCCGAGGGACATCGTTCTCTGACATGATTTTGTTGCAAACGGGAGGCGTACGCCTTTTTGTGACAATTAACATTTCTGCATAAGTGTCACAAAAAGGCGTACGCCTCCCGTTTTCAACAAATCAAGGGAGAGAACAATGTCACTCGGGATGATGGTTGGCTAGGTGCGTGCTATGTGGTGAAGTTCATTTTTAAGAGTGTAGACTGAGCCGTGTTGCTCAACAAATTCGAAACCGAAACTGAACAAAACAAAACTGCAACCTAAGTGCGCGAGGTATTTCGTATTTCCTCCTCACAGCTATCGTGTTCATTCAGTTGTGCCAGTTTTGAGGTCCAGCGGTGCTTTATTTCACCGGCTAAGGGAACACCTATCGTTTATCGGGTAGTACGAACACCAAATGACAATGAAAAAATGGCTAGGAAGCAAGCGAGCTGGTGAAGATGATGCATGATGTAAAACCCCGAGACTAGGGAACACGAAGGGACAGACACAAACACGAAGTCTCAATAAGACTTCGTGTTTGTATCTGTCCCTTCGTGTTCCCTAGTCTCGGGGTTTCACATCATGCACCAAATGACAATTGTGTTGGACGTCGCGCTATGGCGAGTCAAATTTCTTACTCCGAAGGGAGAAAAGGTAGCGTCTGGTTGAATATATGAATATATGTGGGGAGAAAGGACAAGATGCACCATTTGTCGTGTTTTATTTTTCCTTCCTTTTGGTGGTTGTAGGCTTCCTTGTACACGATTTTGTCGTCCGGCAACCCCAAGTTTTTATTTTTGGCTGTGAAAATAACGGACAGTAGAGAGTACAACATAGGGAGTACAGTATGCTACTGTAACGTTACACATGAAATACAGATACGTAACACGCAGTGTTGCTGTGAACAGCCCCTGTGTCAGCAACAACAACAACGAGAACAAAAGTACATTTGTGTTATTTGAGAATCGTACGGATGTGCTTGCTTTTGATCCATGGCAATCCGCTCAAAATTCACTTTCGTGAACCGGTCTGAACCGGTTGAAGCCGATTGGAACCAATATTTTTGCGCTGCTACGGAGCTGAATCCGAACCGAACCGGAAGAAAATAGCGGTTCTGATCCCTGGTTGCTTTCAGATCAGGGGCACGCCCTTTTCATTCGCTCTGTTGTTGAGAAGAGAAGGTTTGCCGAGAATCCTGCGTTTTGGTGGTGGTGATGGCGGTCGGTCAAGCTGGGGTATTCGTAACCGAACGATTGCGTGGATTGCGTGCGATCACACTCCTTGTAGAGACAGAGTCCTCTAGTGTGAAGTACGGTACTCACTCTAAAAACAGAACTTCACCACATATCACACGCTCCGTGTCAGACATTGTGCCGAATGATACAGTTATAGCTTCCGATATTTGAGAATAGGGCGAGGCGTTATACATGTATTGCAATTGATACGAGAAGGAGTACCTTCAGATTTTCAACTTTCGAATTAAGAAAACTATATCATTCTGAGTGGCAGTTAACTCCGAGCGTCCTGTACTTCCAAATTCTGTTTTTAGAGTATAGTGTAGAATTATACATTCTCAATCTGCTTAGCGAACACTCTAAGAACATAACTTCACCGCACAGCATGCTTTAAGCTATAGCCACCATCCCGGATGACATCGTTCTTTCCCCTCATTTCTTAAAAACGGTAGGCGTATGCCTTTTTGTGGCACTTATGCAGTTACGGTAATTGTCACAAAAAGGCGTACGCCCCGGACGTTTCACAAATTATCATTCTCTGCAATGGGTTGACCTTCACCGTGCTATGTGGTGAAGTTCTGTTTTTAGACTGCACGAGAGGAAGAACCCTTCAGTCGTTCGTGATTTATTCGCGAACGAAAACCAGATCCGGTAAGACCCAGAAAACCCAGAAGTCAGAAGAGGTACGATTTCCGGCGTCAGCACCTTTTTCCTGAGTTGCTTGGGTACTTGGGCTATGTTATCGAGACGTGATGATGGGACCCGTGCATTACCCATTCCCTGGATCCGTAATTTCCCTCGCTGGCCCTGCGCGGATGACGCATAGTGTGCTGTTTTGGCATTCTGACACTTGCTTTAAAGGTACTGTAAAGCAGTAGACAAGCATGATATGCCGGTGATGTGACTAGAGACTTTGTTGCTTCTAAATACCATATGCGGAACCATACGACCGACAATGCGCTATAAATATTTTTTTAATTTGCCATGAAAGATGCGGCGCAGTAGAGCGGTGCGACGCCTGGTGTCAAACAACCCCCTGTACAGCGGGCAATACTGAAAATTGGTATCACAGACTATGACATCGGAACTTCGTTATTTTAGTAACCATATTATTAGTTTTCCTGTTTACCTATATGCACTCTGAAACCCCTGTTAACAGTTTAACCTGTTAACCCATGTTTTTGCGAAGTAACCCAGTGCTGGCCGCTGGCCGATGGGGGCTCTCCCTACTTCTCTGCTGCGCCTGCGCGCTCCTTTTGTTCGCGGCCTCTTTCGAACGAACAAACTCTCTCTGTGAACCTCTGTGAACAAACAAGTCCCGACGCTGTCTGGTTTTTTGAACGTCTGACACATTTTTTTCAACGCTTCAGCATTTCATTTCAGTTCGCTTATCCGTTTATCCTCAGATGTGGATCGTTGTGTGGATTGCATGGGCTGATTTTATGGTGGATTGTGGTGGATTGTTATGTCGGGCCCAGTGTTATACGCAGGCAATGTGGTTTCCACCGTATGTGTCAGAAGTACGGATTCATTTCGAATACCTAGTACAGTGTTGCCCGTAATCTTTAATTGTAATTTTCTAATTAACTGCACCGTCGATTGGAATGAAACTTGCACAGTTTGGACTTGCACTTGGACCATCGAATAGCCACACTAAATGACATTTGATCGGTGCTGCTTTACAGTACCTTTAACTCTCTTTCATTTCACATGATCGTGACTTTCTTTAGGCCTTTCAAGTTACAGGAAACCGCATCACTGTTTATTCTACTGTCGCAGTGCCCACAGCGAAACAATGGCCTTCCCACGGGTGTTATGACGTTGGCCGAGTTCGAGCAATAAAATGAAAGAGAGAGAGAAAGAAAACAAAAACAGACGGTAATGGTAATACTACTCCAAGGGACGTACTACTTGTATACGTATTTTTCTTCTTTCCCTGTGCCCTTAGATGTAGAGACATAAAGATATTGCGACGTTGTAGAAAATCTATACGTCCTGCTTCTGCATCCGTCTTCGGATGTTGTTGTCCGAAAATTGCTTTAAAAGTATACGATCGTAGTAACTCAACTTCGTTGTCCTCCGTTCTTCCGTGAGAAATCATCCCCATATATAACATTCAATAAAAAGAGCAAGGTGCCCCAAGGGTCCGTTTCCGAAATGTTACTCCAGGGAATTCGTGGTATAAAAAGATTTTGTTCCCCTGAAACAAAAAAAAAACAAAACAAAAAAAAAATCCTCCGTGTGTGCCTCTGGCACCCGGTCCCGACAAACATCTGCCGACATTCGTGCGTCAACAAATTATGTAGTCTGCGACGTGGCACAATTTCCGTTAATTTTTGTTCGATAGAATTAATCGTCCAATAATACCTGAAGGTGCTTTTGGTGCCAAGTTTTGTGGTGATGTTTTCATCCACTCCGTTTCAAAGTGGATAGATTTGTGTAGTTTCCCTTTCTTTTCTGAATAATGCGTCCTGGAGTAGCCAGTTCCGAGTGGCTTGAGATTAACATCTCCACTTTTCTTTTACAAATCAATCAATCAATATCTGAAGGTGATTTGAATAGAACGGACGTCACCTGCATGCTCTATACAGGCAGTGAAAACCTCCATGCGTGCATGCTGTGCACCGGTAAACACCCCATCTCATCGCCATCATTTATTGGTGCTGTTGTTGTTGGTGGTGTTGTTGTTGTTGTTGTTGCACTGGTAAACACACAAAGCAGAACTTCATACAAGCTCGAGACGAGCGAACAGGCGTGTGTCATAGCGTAACGTTACGAAGTTCGCAGCGATGAACATTAACCTCATGACTGATTTGAAGACGCTAGTTTATTTGCGCAGCATCAACCGAGTGGCTGACGGTGTTCTTCTCCCGTTAGATTTCATTGAAGAAGCTTAGCGGTTGGGGAACCCGCGCTGTCGTTGACGGCGGTTGTGTCGGATCGTCTGTCTTTTAATATGGAGAGCTCATCTTATGTAGCGTTCTACTTATGCATGTGTAGCGCACGCGTTAGCGTTTCTGTCAGCAAACTTTGAGCCAGATGATGGTGAGGTTGTGGGAAAACGCCACACGAGAACCAAAATTAAGGGACAACTGTTGTATACACTTTAAAAACAGAACTTCACCGCATAGCAGGCCTGTGTGCCAACCCCTTGCCACGAAATGGTTATGGCTTCCGATTCAAAGAGGGAGGGAGGGAGGTGTGCGCCTTTTTGTGCCAATTATCACACATCCAAATTGACATAAAAAAAGCGTAAGCTTCCCTATCATCGAATCAGAAGCGATAACCCTATGATGGTGTGTGTGGGAGAGATTTACTAGACGGATTTCACATGGTACTATACAACAAGCACAACACACACACATAACATACACAACACAAGATCAACGATACAGGGCGATGCAAATTGCGGATATTAACAAATGAGAGGCAATGAATGATAAATGATCATGGATGGGTCAAAATATGGAAGGTGAAAAAGATATGTACAAAATATGAATTCGCCTATGACGGGACGCCGGCGATGGTGACGAGACCGCCGACAGCGCGAACAGAAGGGTGATGGCCCCAACAGCGCACAAAACCATCCTCCCCTAGCGCAAACAGTTCCCTCTGGAGGACGCTGACGACGCGAACCCGCAAAGATCTCACAAGCAGGAGGATCGGGACGTCGCGCCTACGCTGCGCCACAGCCTTACATCTGGCACCCCACAAGACCTGGGCCCCACAAGCCGTCACAAGCACACTGTACCGCTGGCTGGCACATCTCCGGTCAAGGGGTATTGGGCACATAATGTTTGTATGCCGCCTGACTAGCTGCCAGAATATGCGGGCTATGCGGCATTCGAAGAGCACATGACAGTTGGTCTCTACACTGGCGCAGTATGTGCAGATATTCGTCGGAGTGATGTTCCACCACTATGATTCGTAGCAATGGTTGGCGCACTGTGTGCTATGCGGTGAAGTTCCATTTTTACAGCGTCAGAACAGCGAACCTGCCACTTTCCGCTCCACCTAGCGAGCCACTCCCTTCTTCCTCCTAAAGACGTCACACTGCCTTCTGCCGCCGGCACGACAATAGACAACTCGCATACACTCTTAGAAATGAACTTTACCGCGTAGCACCTCATAATTGCATAGGTGTCACAAAAAGGCGTACGGTTTCTATTTTCAACAAATCAGGTAGTAAAACGAGATCCTGAGGACTATGGCAGTCTACAGGAGCATGTTGTACGGTGAAGTCCTGTTCGGTACTGTGTCACACATTTGACGCTTATCTAAAGTGACACATTATTATTGTGACGCTTTTTCGAAGTGATAGTACGTATACCAAATCAAGAAATACCTTGGCACGAAATGTGTGGAGCTGAGGGGCAAACTCAGGGGGGGTGGCCGTCCAAAGTCAGCCACATTCCTGGTAGACAGGAAAAGAGAGAAATAAAATAAAATAGAGAGGAAAGTGTACAAAAAAAAAAGAGACCTTAGGGTGAACGCCTCGAAAGAGTGTGAAGTATTGTATTAATGGAGAGCAAGAATGTGAGAAGAAAAACTTCCGGGTCGTGCATATATCGCATGGGATCTCTAGAGGTTGTATTCCTTAAAAGGAGGTTACAGAAGTTGGGCTAAAAAGCTATGACAGCCTCATCCGTCACGATTAAAGCCTTCGTACACTCGTGCGAAAGTTCCCTTTGCTCATTTTTTCATGCTTCTCATTTTTTATGTATACTGATTTTTTTAGAGAATTGTTGTTTTCTGTTTTTTTCGGTGCGTGAAACCGCTCCTCTGTATGAAGCATGATTTATATGGCGGGAGAAGTCATTATCGTCCGAGTTTCTGGAGAAAACTTCTCTTTTTTCTTTCTTTTTTTTCAAAGTCGAATTCTCCAACGGCTGTTTTGTTCTAGTTCTGAATTGTGTGCATTCTCTTTGGGCAGCTGCGACCGAGTTGTAGTATATATAGTAACATATTAAGTAAGTAAAATAAGATTTGTTTTTCTTGATTTAAATTAAGGGTTGATGGGACACTGCAGCATGATATTTTTCAAGATGAGAGGTCAATAGCACAGTGACGTAAGTGGCGCAAAGTTACGCCGCAGAAGAACTACGAAAATGACCATGAACACATATTCAGACAAGATGGGTTATTCACTGTATCGCCAATTCTTTCCATGCTGTCGACACATTCATTTTCAGAAACAACTTAGAACGGAAGCTGTGTTTCAGATCCGACTATGAGAAGCATGAAAGCTACACTAAAGCTCTTCTCTGAGCGGGTATACGATCGGGACCGGTAATACCGCGGTAATTCTTCGTATGTCTACCATTTTACTGTTACGTTCACAACGCTAATAGCAATTCCTCTCTTCTAGTTTGTATTGTCATCAAGCAGGAGAGCTCCAGTACAACTTCCATGCCTCTCATGGCATCACAGCGGAAGACCATCCACACAGACTGGCTGTCTTTGTAGACTGATTAGATGAGTTACAGAATTAGTGAGCTCATCTTCCTTGTATTGCAAACTGTAGGATGGGCCACGCGTAAACTTGCACACATCATCTTCCTTATCGTTTTAACCTACCATTCCCTATATCCTTCTCTGTTCCAGTTGTTGTTGGCTGATTAGATGAGTCACCTATAGAGCTAGAAGTCACAGTATATGTACTGGCATCATCGTGGAAGACCAGCCATATTGGCTGGCTCCCTTTAACGCAACAAACGCTGTAGTCTACAACCATCGCAACGCCAACACCCAAAGACGAGCTCACGGCAGGTCTGGGATTGATGTACGTGCTAAATGCCACCTCGCAACAAACCAAAACTCACAGAGAGTTGCTCGTGGGACAGCAGCACGAAGGATATTAGAAGCGAATGACATACCTACCATTGCTTTCTTCGAAGAGGGTCGCTGATGTTTGCCACCGCCTACCAAACTGGACGGCCCCAAGAACTGCTCTCTCCCTGTATAACACTCTACGGATGCCCGCTCTGACCCTGTTCAGTACCTCAACGGCGGTGCGAGCACGGCCACCGTGCACAGCTATGCAGCGTGCTATCCAGACCTGGTAGTTTATTTCTACCGCCAGGAGTAGAAACTGGCGTCTATCGCCGACCGGAACTGGGAGCGAGCTCAGTAACTGGACCGTGCCCCACCGAATGAACGGAATGCCGTAAAGCACCTCAGCCTTGTGCCACAAAAAAATCCGGGAGTAGACTGTTGCGAAAAGCGTGCTCCGACGTTTCAAAGGTAGGGCAGAAAGGGCAAAAAAGCCTGGTCAAACCAAAGCGGGACAACCTGTCCCTTAGAGGTAAAACGTCGTGTGCAAGACGCCACTGCAAGCTTGCACGGCGCGCATCCAACCAGCCGGCCGTAATATGAAGCCACGCGATCGGGCGAGGCACAGCCGAGCTCGCCGTTGGAAGGAGCTCCAGAAGAGCGGCACAGTACGACCTTTACTGTATAGTTGTCAGTAGTAGGACAACGTACTTTGATTCGCGCAATAACACAATGTTCTTAGCATAACGGACAGTATTCCCGGTGTCCTTAAACGATTAGCCTTATAGTATACGCGTAGCGAAGTTCATGAGGCGTTCTCAGGATGTCTTATAAGCATATACTTTGCATCTGCTTTTACACCTTCGTATGTTTTGTGCTCGACTTATGGAACCTGCGCTGCCTCTCACTTTCACTCTCTTTTCTCTTTCCTTTTTGTGTACTCAGCACCCTATGCCAGCTTTGGCAAGATAGACTTGTTCTCACGTAAGACCTCCACCCCACGGGCTCCTTTCAAAACTGCGCAACCTCCTCCTCACACAAACACAGTTCAACAAAGGTCCCAGCTTTGCAACGGTATATAAACCCAGGTGTGTCCTAGGGGAATGTCGTCAAATAGACGACCATTGGGTATACCCAAGTGTCACAATGTATACTTAACCACTAGTCTCCCCCGGCTTTTCTTCACGCTTTGTAAGAAGTTGAAATCCCAGGGAGTCTCACGTTGCAGAAGCATTTCAAAAGCAAAAACAGAAGTCGTCCAGGTGCCCCGTTGCATTTTGTGCATGTGTGTGTGTGTGCACGAGCAAGTTGCCGAGATATGTCTCTATAGAGAGAAGAATGCATGTAAACATTTGGTAAACTGTGTCATGTCCGTGACGAGCATAAAAGGTGGCGTTAGAGGCTTTATGTATTTCGTTTTAAGCTGATGATCTATACTGTGTGGCTTCGAGATTTGGAAGGGCGGGAGTCGGGCTACTAGGATGACCAACCAAAGCTGAATTTCTCAGATCGTTCAGCGTTTTGAAGGAAGCGTATACGGCTTCAACAACACTTCACGATATAACGCGCTGAAGGCCAAGCATTGCACAGAATGGTGCCTTTTATCGTTTCTGATTTGTGGAGAGCACGTGGCGTACGCCTTTCTGTGACACTTAACGGTGGTTGCGTAAGTGTCAAAAAAAGGCGTACGCCTCCCATTTTCAACAAATCAGGGGAGTGAACGATGTTGTTCGTGATGATAGCTGGCTATGGTGTTTGTCGAGGTAGCTTGCCGTTGTTGGCCGCACTCAAGTGGGCATCGTCACGACTATAGCCAAAAAAAGGAAAGTGGGAGAGGGGTGTTGAGGACTTCAAAGTGATGTATGGGCAGGATGACCGATACTGATGGGACGGAAGCACACTGTAGGTGAGAGGTGCACTAGAGTGGTCTTTCCGCTAGGTCCGTTTCTTGAAGAAAGCGCACGAGGTCGCGAGTTTTTGAAAGTCGTTCCCAGTGATGGCCACTAACTACTTCTACAGTAGTTTAACTATAACTACTAACTACTTCTACAGTAGTTTAACTATAACTACTAACTACTTTGTGATTGAGTAGTTTAACTAGTAGTTCAACTACTTTTCGGGGGAGTAGTTAAAACTACTTTTTTAACTACTGCAATGTAGTTTAACTACATCTATAACTACTTAACGTTGTCCACCAAATCCAATCCCTTGTAGTGTTCTTGGACACCTAAATATGAATCACAAGCAATAATAAATTTTGGCTCAAGCCATTGCTACGATCGTCAAATACAAAGCTTGCGGCGGGATTCTTTCTGTGCCTACGCGATAAACTAGGTAAGTTGCAGAATTATTTCACAACAAATCAAATGAGGCTTCACTAGACAAGCATTAAAAGTGAAAATTTAGTACACATGCACGACACAATTGCTCTGCACCTCCGTTCTCATCAAACAAGTAGCTCAAGGTAAAAGTCGGAAGCACAATCGTGCCGTAAAGCTTGCGGCAAAATCGGAAGTAGTTGGCGCCTTCAGTAACCTAACTACTGTAGTTAACTACTTAAAATAGTAGTTTAACTAGTAGTTGCCACTACATTTCTGCAAGTAGTTGATAACTACTTTTTAACTACAATCAGGTAGTTTAACTAGTAGTTTAACTACATGTAGTTAACTACTGGCCATCACTGGTCGTTCCGCACAACAACCTTCGGGGAAGAGGACGTCCGTCAGTATGCCAGGCCTGGCATGGGGAAGATGAGTTTCCCGCATAGTATGGTATGCACTGCATTCTGTCAGGATATGCGCGATAGTCTCCGGATGATTACAGTGTCCGCAACTGGAGTCCTCCCTGGAGCCGATCTCGAACAGTTGCGAGTTCGTGAACGCAGATCCCGTGCGTAATCGATGGAGCATTGTCTGCATACCACGGGGAAGATCTTTCGTGGGAAGAGAGGGTCGATGATTCTGCGTGATGTCCTGTATGCCAGGATGACGCACCTCAACTAGCTGTTTGACGACCATGTGCCTGTCAG
Organism: Ornithodoros turicata; assembly: GCF_037126465.1. Classification (NCBI taxonomy): domain Eukaryota; kingdom Metazoa; phylum Arthropoda; class Arachnida; order Ixodida; family Argasidae; genus Ornithodoros; species Ornithodoros turicata. The sequence continues at coordinate 85,274,605 of NC_088203.1, forward strand.
TGTCGGCCGGGACTGGTAAGGATGGGCTGGAGCTGTGGTGTGCTGAGGAAGCTAGCTGGTCCGCTCGTTCGTTGCCTCTGATGCCGACATGAGACGGGATCCATTGGAGCGTAATCTCACCTCCGGTTAGCCTACGCTGGGCACACGACCTCCTTATACATCGGGTTAGGATGCTACCACACACGGGGTTCATCACGTTGTTGAGGGCACTTCTGGAGTCCGTAAGCAAAACGGCCTTAGTCACCTTAATAATCACACAACTTCACCGCAAAGCACGCTCTCATCCAATCACCATCCCGAATTACGCTGTTCTGCCCCATGATTGGTTAAAAACCCGAGGCGTACGCCTTTTTGCGACACTTACACAGTCATGTTAACTGTTACAAAAGGGCGTACGCCCCGCGCTTTCCACAGTTCGGGAGTAATAACGGTATCATTCTGTGGAAAAGTTTGCTTTCACCATACTATGTGGTGTCCTGTTTTACGACTGCACTCTTAGCTAACCACGGTCAACTTTTACAGCCCGCTACACTGGGCCGGGTAGCCTATAGGAATTTATCGGAGTCAGGTCGGGCAGGAGCCGAGTAACCTAGAAATTCTTCGAACTTGGGCCGGACACGGGCGGGTAAGCCAAAGGAAGCCCGGGATCGGACCGGGCCTGGGCCCGAAAATGCTGCTCGCGCAGTGTTCTAATGCAGCCAATTCCGTCTTATAGTTATGGATGGTCGCATTGGTTGTTGTTGTTGTTGTTCACCTTTGACACTATTGAAACAGAACTTCACCGGATAAGATGCTCCTAACCGTATTATCCCGAATGACAGCATTCTCTCAACTAATTTGAGAAACGGGAGACATACGCCTTTTTGTGACAGTCACGTAGTTATGCTAATGGCCACAAAAAGGCTTACGCCCAGCACTTTCCACAAATCGCAAAGGATAATCACCGTATCATTCTGTGCAATGGGCCTTCAGCGAGTTAGGCGAAATCCTGCTTTAAAGGGGCCGTAAACAGGCCACCAAACATTTCTGAAATAATGATACCCCATGAAAGAACGCAGCTCATAATACCCAAATATACATTTCGTTCGGCTTGTGCCAGCTCATTGACCCGTATAACTGCTTTCAAAGATGAGTAACCAGCGAGCCTCTCTCCACAACGCATACGTCACATGGCTACGTAGCGTTTTGCCGTCCAATCGGGGGGCCGAGCTGCGCACATGACGTTTCAAATTACCAGCCAATAAACATAATTCGTTATCAGCTGTGAGTCGGAGCGCTCAGTTTCTTTGTGTGAAACGACGTTTCGCGCTCCGTGGTTCCGAAATTTAACGTCATGACATCATCAACATCTCCGCCTGGTGCAAACGTCAACACCTGGGCTGCTATCACGTGACGCGATTCGAACCCGGGTTCCTCTCAGTCACGACGTGACATGGCCAGCACGCTATCCACTGTACCACGCGAGCTGGTGACGCGATGCCGCGTGGCTCAAATCAAAGTACGGCAGCCCAGTTGTCGGAACCATTCGAAGATGACGAAGATGTTCCATCGCGCACCTACCGAAGATTCCGGAACTGTAGTCCCGGATATTCATTCGCGCTCGTGGTGTGCCCAGAAAACGTAGTGCGCGTATGATACCTAAATTATACGCATTTCTTTCTCAGTTTGAAGCTGCAACTGTTTAGATTTTGAATAGAAGAGGATTCACGTTCATCTAGTCCAATTCCGCATTTGAAATAAAATCATACGTGGAACACTCAATCGTAATTGGTGGGGAAAGCGCTACGTCAAAATGACGTAAAGTTAGAGCGCGGGGCGGAGCTAAAATGCGAAAGAGTGCAGTGAATATTTCATCCGTATGCAAGCGCCTTTTGTTTTTGACCGTTAGTAATTGCAAGGAGTTTTCACTGCCTAAGTTCCAATAATATAACACAAAGAAATGTGCACCTTTTGTACCTGTTTACGGCCCCTTTAAGAGCGTGTGGCTCATAACGAGTCAAGGCCACATTAACCTCATCTTCTTTTCCATTGAGCATCCCATTTCGCACATAATTAATGGTGATGCTGTTCCTGGTCTTCACATACTACACCCGCAGCTACCTTCGCGAAATAATTTCCCCTCAGCCGCGAACTTTGCCAAAATATCCCGGCGGAAGCATTCTCCTAAACTCATTATTTGCAAACTTCCCTATCGGCGTTAAGGTGTTGCAGACCTTCTTTTCCCGCGCCGCTCCCTTGAGTGGTGACTGGCGTGCCCATCCGCTATTTAACTCCCTCCTGACGCCTTATTTCCCCTCAGTCACTTTGGCTGTGAGAACGCAAACACTCTTGGCCGTGCCTCTTGAGATGGCCGTCTTCTATCATCTTTAAACGCTAACCCATTTGCTTGCACGTTGTTAGCCCGCGAAGGCGCCTTTTGCGTGAGCCACAAATCGAAGGACCTTAATCAAAGAAGGCCCTAATTTATGTGAGGCGCATGCGCTAATATGTGTGGGTTTGTTCGAAGAGGTATTCGTGGAAGTACGGAACTTATGTGACTCAGTGCCGTCTGAGTTCGGGTGGTGATTGTTGTTTTCTCGTATACAGGCGTATAAGCGCGATTCAAACGCATATACAGTTGGATGCATAATTTCTAGCGTCATTTTTTTATGTCATAATATTGGTCCAAGCTAAAGTTCTGTATAGTGGAAGCCAGACAGCCCCCTCCCCCCTTACACTCTAGAAGAAGAGATAGTGACAAAGGTAGTGGAGGTAGTGGTGATGACGGTGATTTTGTGTTCGCTAACTTTACCACATCGCCTGCTCAATGACAGAATTATACCGTTGTCACTCAGGTCTTGAGGAAAAGGCGAGACGTATATGCTTTCTTGTGAACTTGAGCGTGAATGGAAGGTGTTCTACAAAGGCGTCCTTTAAATAATACATGACACCGCATATAAGTATGCTTCATAAGTACGTCATGCGTATAAGTATACGTCACCGCATAAGAAGCTCACAACCAACCGTTGACGGGAATGACACAGTTATGAGGAGAGAGCGGCACGTATGCCATTTTGTGGCAGGTGACGCATATGCTAGACATTGTCACAAAAAAAGGCGTTCATCCTCCTATTTTCAGCAGTTTCATTTCCAATGACGGTTGATTCTGAGCGTGCTATGGAGTGACGTTCTGCTTTTATACATGCCGTTTTCACAGGAAACACGCTCCGCGCCAACCACTGTGCCGATTGATACAGTTATCGCTTCTGATTTGAGGAGAAAGAGGGTCGTGTACGCCTTTTTGTGGCAATTCAAATTGCCACAAAAAGGCGTACGCCTCCCGTTTTCAACAAATCAGGAAAGCGAACGATATAATCCTGCATGGCGGCTGATTCCGAGCGTCCTTTGTCGCGGAACGATCGGAAGTTGTGGCGGGGGCTTGTTTATCTTTACCCGAGAATGTCATGTATAGAGTATACGTATACGCTTAGATGAAAAACCGAGGAGCCATGCTGCATTGCGAACAAGAGTCACCTACTTAGTTCAATTTCACGTTTCGCGCTTTCAACCTGAGGATTTTCCAGTAGCAGTTACAGCATAAGATAACCGAGGCTCCTCCGCTGTAATTGCCCTAATTACTAGTATTATCGCTCTTATTAATCGGCAGCGTTACCATTTGTCCAGTATGGAGATTACGCTGTATCGCTGCGAAGCCAGTCGCAACGAGCACTTAAGGCAGAAAGATATGCTCTCCACGTACGCACATTGAGGTGCGCCGTGTATATTAGGGCAATTTCGGAATCAAAGCAAGCGGAACGGAATTGATAGCCCGGACTTTTCCACGGATCATTATCCGGAGCCGCTTGCACGTTCCGTCTCATTGCTACTTCCATGCTATATTTGCCTTTCGTGCTTAAAGAAAGAGCTACGCTTTACCAGGCGATATTATTGCCCGTCCAGCGGAAATATGGAGACATCCTCCCATCACTCGCCAGATAGATTACGAGAAAAAAAATTTAACTCTCGATGAGTGTATAGATTTCTAATGGAAAACGGAAGCGATGGCACGTTATAGACGCGGAGAACCACCAGGGAGTACGCTCTTAAAGCAGAATCTAATAGCGATTACACTCGTAGCCAACCATTATCACGAATGAAGTCCCCCATTTTTCACGATTTGTTGAAAGCGAGATGCTCACGCCTTTTTGTGCTACTTACGTAGTTTTGTTATTTGTGGTGGTGGTACTGCTTAAAGAGCTCGCCGTTGTCGACCTCACAGAGGCGGGCAACGTCACGACGGACGCTCTATAGGGGAATGTGCGTCCTGTGCAGACTTCTAATGGAACTGTGTAGGCATTTGTCTGAAAGCGTCTCAGGAAAATCCCGTAAAAAAAGTTGTCACAATCGTCGCAAAAATCCGTATGTTATACGCACTTTCCACAAATCAAGAGTGACAAAAGGTATCGCTCTGGGCGATAGACGAAGGCCCACCGAAGGAAGGTGGCACTCCTTGGAATATAAATTACCGTATCTTTATTATTTTTGCAACGAAGGGCAAGTAACATTGCCTATGTGCTGTCGAAAGGGAACAGTGGCAGAAATTTCTATTTTGTGTGTGACGTCTTGTTCTTCATATTTTACTGCGTACCATCGTGTTGTTATTGCTTTGGAATGTTTTGAACATCTTCCGTGAACATGACTGTAGCACTCGATATAAGACAGCGGCAGTAAGAAACAAGGACAAGGGCTGGTTGTCCCTGTTTCTTGCTGTCCCTGTTTTCTATGGGGGTGCTGCCGTCATGGATAATCAATCACCAACTAGCCCGTTTTCTCGTCTTAATCCTCTTTGAACATTGTACCTCCACCACCACCATTACAATACTGAAGTGAGCAATTCTAATGCTAAATGCCATAACATGACAATGAAAGGGGCAACATTTCCGTGTGTCGGAGGAGAACATTGGACGACACACCCGAAAACAAAGGGGCTCTGTGTCCACCTCGTCCAACTGTGTCCAACTCTGTGACCACTTCGTTTTTGTGTGTGGCGTTCAATGTTCTGCTCGGGCTCGAGGAAATATTCCCCATTTCACGTATCCATACCAACTCGCTTGCCTTCTACTGCTTTGTTAATCAAAAGCCTTATGAGCGGAAGTTCATACGTGCCGCATGTATAAATACGCACGTAAATACGCGAATTTAGATTAGGCAATTGATTTTGTAGATTAGGCAATTGATTTTGTTTTTTATAAATCGCTACTACTAACGCTTCAGACAGTGGAGAAATACTGCGCCTGCAAGCTATAGAACTTTTTTTTTTTACAAGAAATAGTCAAAACGGGAATGAGTACTATCGTATCATGTGATGTGATAAAGAAAAAATAAGGATGTATCATGTGCCCGTTGTTCTCCCTCTCACCATGTACGCGAGATGATTCCGCGAGATGATGTATGATGATGATGATGATGATTATCATCATGATGGTGATGGTATGGGTATTATGCTGAGCATTTCAGAAATTACCATCTGTGCTGTCCTATATATTGTGCGTCCTCGATTCTTACGTGTTCAAATATATATTTCAATCGTTTTTCTGGGGTTAATTTTAGGGTATTTGCGGAAAACAATATGTAGAGAATAGGGGAAAGAAAACTCGCGTGTAATTATGTTCAGCTTTATATTCCGCCGTTTTTATCGTTACCTGAAACACTTAACCGATTTTCCACTTCCACTTTCCTCCTTCCCCGATATCACCAGTGGTCGAGTAGATATATACTTTCATCCTCCCAGACTACATCCCTGCTCAGAACATTAATTAATGAAGCCGTCCTTCCCATTTATTGCAGCACCCCCCGTGTGTTTCTTTGAACAGCTACTCCCGGATGATGAGATCCATTTTTCACACTGTCCAGGCAAACCTACCTGTACCGCAGCGGTGGTGAGTAATTTTTCCTTTTTTTTTCTCTCTCTCTCTCTCTCTCTCGACATGCAGTTTTTTCGGGGACACCGCTTAAGGTGGGACCATTTTTATGCTATCATTAAGGGAACTGGAACACAAGATGCTAAGTCGGTATGTGCCGGCATGAAATGTGCAGTTTCCGGCTGAGGCATTAAATTGAAGCACAGTTACATCCACAATGGATATATGCAACAATGAAGCTTTTTATATGCACAAGCTTTCATGTGGGAGACAACATTTCTTCAGATGAAGAAATGTATGTACTTTCGTAGATGAAATATTGTACACATATTAAACAGAAAGCTTCGTACGTTGTTTTATATTCATTGTGCCTTCACCATTGAATATGTGTCTTAATTTTTGACATCTGTCTGCTAGAGTTATATCCGTAAAAATGAAAATGACATTGCCAGTAAGAATGCTCCCCCCTCCTTTTTTTTACTTGTGATGCTGCAGGCATTTATAGAAAGTAAGCATAAGGTTTATCCATGAATGAAAATGGTTTTCATGCATGTCATCATGAAGTGATGTGACATGGTCACTTCTTCTACACGTATTGAGGAACAGGTTCGGCACCCAACATCAGGTGTTAGGCGGTTTCATTCGTAGAAAAAAAAAAAAAGCAACTGATGAGTTCTGTCATGGACTCTACACCGTTTCCCGTGTGCGACGCTTCAAAAATATTAACGCCGCTCGCCATGAGCACAGAAGCATCTTCGCTTGCACGAAATATTTATTTTTAAAAAATACAGAAAACACACGGGAAACAACTCACACAAAGAAAGTAAACCATTAGAGAGAGAGAGAGAAAGAAGAAACAACAGTACAGGTCTGCTGCAAGGAGACACCCAAACTGCAGCAGACGACACAAACGACATCTGCCGGCGGAAACGGAAATACAGCTCCAATGGCTCCACTAACGGTGTTACATAAACGCAGTACGAGAGGGAGTAAAAAGTAACAAATATAAAAAAATGAAGCACCGCTGCCGTGACAAACGGAATACTACGTGGCTATCAAAGCGATATCAAACTGCCCCTCCAACGTTTTCTTTCTTTCACTTTTTTACAAAAATAAAAACGTCGGGCTTTCGCACTCACACAGAGGGCACCGTTCTTCCTTTTTTTATTATTGTTATCGCGCCATTTAATTTTGCTATTTCACGAATCGCGTCAGGTGGGCGATAATATCGCCATTTGGTTCGGACGACGCCTATGGACACAGGCCGTTCGAGAATTTTTCTTTCCACTCCCCCTCAAAAGTTCGCAAGAGCGTGGCGTTTCAAAAAACGTTTAGAAAGGGAAGCCGTCCGAGTTGGGTGTAGCTCTGCGAATTGTCGTCCGGTGTTGCCTTTAAGGAGGAGGACATTTTCGCTGGCGATTATTGAGTTTTGGGGAACATCCCTTCGGCGCGCGCTGCATACGTTCCGAGATCTGACTCATTTCGCCAATTTTGTCATGGGGCTTGACGTTGTTGACTGTGCGCCGTAAAAATATGCTCATTGTAGTTAAGTTTATCGAAATAGAATCACCACAGTAACCACGGCAAATCTCACGACAAAAAAACGAAAAAAACAAACGACAGAACTGTGTACATAAGATAGAAATCAATCGATCAATCAATCAACGCCTATGCACATTGAAAAACTGAAATAACGCAGTCGTCGAAGAAGCAAGACAGTAACTCAATACCTCTTGATTGTTGCTCAATGTTTCGTGATTATCTGCTTGTGTGTCAACCTCAGCTTGTATTGTACACTCTGCAACATAACACGGTGGGGGCCAACCATAGCAATGCCACAACTGCGTACGTGTCCCAAAAAGCCGTGTGCCTACCATTTCCAACAAACCAGGGAAGAAAACTGTGTCATTCGGGAAGACGGTTGATTGGGAGCGTGCTATGAGGTGGAAAGTTGTGTTTCAAGAGTGTAAATAAGTGTGTATGCTTGTGTGTGAGAGAGAGAGAGAGAGAGAGAGAGAGAAGTGGAATAACATAGCTATAATTAGTGGCCACCATGTCCATAAGAAATTCCAAAAGGGCTCCCATCGCTCGCCGTCTCAGCTAAACTAACCCAGCCAGTTCCCCTCAGCTTCTTCAAGCCTAACAGAACAGGGCCTGGTCGGACCAGGACACAAAGATCACGATGTGAACTGCATCGAGAGCAGTCAGTCAGGGTATGTTGCAATACAGTTTTCATTTCAAACTGATGCACCTATATCAAGGCAGCGCCGCGAAGCTCACTTAAGCCACCACCTTATCTTACACCTACAAGCACCGCCACGTAATTTCTTCTGAGCCATTTACTGTAAACACTTTTTTTTCCCTTACAACAGCGCTCGCACTCACAATGAAAGCCCGTCCCCCCCCCCCTTTAAACACCCTAAAGAGCCCCCCGTTCGTAAATCACCCAGAGCTTTTTACAGTGCACTCATCCCAGCGCGTATCTCCCCAACAAAGCGCCGTGTATATATATCACGCGCCGACCACCGGAGAACGACCACATACCAACACAGTTTTATATAAACACTCCGAACTGAGCGTCAACAAACCCTCCTAATAGCCGCACCTTTAACGCGGTTACATAAGCCAAGCATTGCAGCGCGTGATTTAACGTCAGAGCAGCATCCACTCACGGCGAACTCATCATAGTGGCCCTCTTAAGTGCCGTTATACGAGAAGAAACGCATAAAACGTGTCACGCAGGGGTGCGATGTAGGGTACAGGATACAACGGTGGCGTGTTTCTATGGGAGGAGTAATTCGTTTTCATTTGGCTCGCGGAGGTGGAAGGGGGGGTCGAGCGAAGTGGAATTCCCTGTCGCGCCCGTGACTTTTTGACTCTGACCAAATATTTTCCGGCTCCGCGGCTTCTAAGGGACAAATAGGAGGAAAGGGGAGAGTGATGTATGGTGGAAAGTGCCGTGCCTGGTGGTGAGCACGGACATATCGACGTCGCGGCCCCGCGGTTGGATGCCACGCCACACCGTGGAAGACATTGGTGGTAGAGTGTTACATGGGCGTGTAACACGAATGCATAAATACGGTTACGTTTCAACGTGTTCATAACAGCATTACCAACCGCAGTGTCACGTACTAACGCTTTTAACTTTATCGATATGATATGTTTGTACTGGAAATCTGTAAACAAGCAAACAAACAAAAAGGAAAGGTTCAACGAACGGCTAGAAAACTACGATTTTTTGGAAATTCGCATGATAGGATCAGGACCGGCGATAGGGGGGGGGGGGGGGGGACGGGGGACGTGTAAGGCGACCTTAAGTCCCGCGCTTGCAGAGGCCCCGCGCACGAAGCCCTCAACCAGGGATTACGTTTTTTTTAAACATCAAGTATATCCACTTTATCGCATGAAACAGGCCCTGCGATGTGCCTTTGTCTCTGGCCCATTAGACCCCTAGCTATGGGGTAGCGTTCCACTCCTAGAGTGGAAAACCTCCCCACTTCATCATCATAATATATATGTTGTTGTTGTTGTCTCTGGCCCCGCACGCCCCTAGCACTGGCCCTGGATAGGATATGTGTATGATACCGTTACCAAACGTGATTTGACGAGAGAGCAAGACAAACCGCTTTGCAGCATTAACATGAATGTGAAGTGTCACAAAAAAGGTCTCGCGTCTACAACAAATGAGATGGGAGAACGATATCCTAGGCTACGGAAGTTGGCGAAGAGTGAGCGTTATGTAGGGTGTCGTGTTATGTCCTGTTTATTAGAGTGTAACACGATTAGATAAAGCATGACAAGAAACAGCACCTATACGTTGTCTTGTGCAGCCTTTTGTTACCCTTTCGTCAGAAAGATAAGCATTGCCTTTTGAGCAGTGCATGGACGAGCTCGATATGACCGCGTGATTGCCATAATCTATTTGTTGTTCCTGTTATTGGATATGACCATAGTCAAAGCAATTCTGTCATGCTGAGCCTAGCACCAACACACCACAGCACTAGCCCCAGTTTGTCAACCCCGGGAGGCAGTGACACAGAATTTGTTATCAATGTGATAGTTCTTACAAAGCACCCTGGGATCCAGGACATCCTGGAAAATCATCGACTTGATCTCCCGCTGAAAGGACTTTCCCGCAGTACACAATTCCTGACCTTCAGGTTGCGAACAAGAAGCGCTTTCACTAAATCACAATTATTCAAGATCGGCTTTCCGGACAGCGCAAATTGCATACATTGTCAGCAAATCGAAACTATCGAACACATCCTGCTTCATTGCTGTGCGTATGCTGTGGTGCGGGAGAAATACCTTGGCCATTGCAGGAATTGCACGGTGGATGGGGTCCTATACATCCCAGAGGCTCTTTCACGGAAAGACTTGCCAAAATGCACAGCCTCGTCTGCTTTCTCCAGGAGTCTCGCCTCGCTCAAAGACTATGAGCACTGCTCGGACTTCTCACCAATTCTGGCAATGACTGCCCTAGACCTCAACTTTCGGTCGTTATCATTCCTTCATCTGTTATCACATCATCATCATAATCTCATTTCATCTTATCTCATCCTGGCTACAGTCGTGACGCTGCCCACATAAGTGAGGCCAACAACGGCAAACCGGTTTTCATCATCACCACCACCGCCGTCATGCTGACATAAAGTTTGTGGAAAAATGAAGTTTTTTGTTATGCTGAGAGGCAGACAGTCTAATTGATTTCAAGGCACTTCAAGCGTGGCCCCGGAAGGCTGAGGGGAAAAAAAAAAGCATAAATGAAGAACATGTTCCAGGTCTTCCTTCCAAGTTACCATAGTTGGGACAGCCTGAATAGTCCACCTGTTTTGCAAGCGGAGTAGTTGATCCGTAAGAGAGGCATTGTGCCGCATACGACTACTTAACGCCGCATCCTGACAAGGGGGGGGGGGGTATATTTATTAGAACAAAGAAAAAAAACGAGGAAAGGTTAGCCAACGGGACGTCTGCTTGCTATCCCGCAAAGAAAAAAGAAAAATAAACAAGGTACAAAATACGTAAAGTAGTCAGTTGCCGTAGTGAATAAAAGAAGAATAAAATAAATAAAAATAAAATAAAAGAATTAGGAAATAAAGGATAAACTAACAAACGGTTAAAAGAGGATGAGATAGCTTAAAGACAAACATGACTAACAAACGGTGAGAGAAGGATGAGTTAGGTTAAAGAAAAAAGATTACTTTAAAAAAACAAGATTAGGTTAATGCGTTGAGGGTGAAGGGTGAGGGTGGGGAGCCACTAAACAATGAGATGGCATGACTTGAGTTCACAGGCTGTTCATGAGACCTGTGTCGCTCAGGAACGTCAAAACTGCTTTGGTCACAGACCGCTGTGTGGGATGTCATACTGGACCGAGCACAGTGGTCAGAGAAAAGTCCGTGCATCGCAGTTCGGAGTAGGCGTCGTCTGAGCGGGGCTCGAGGAGTGTCGAATCTGTGACAGTCGATGAGAAGGTGGGGAACATCAGCTTCAACTGCGCAAGTGGAGCATTTGGGCGAGTGGAGAACACTCATTTTATAGAGAAGCAGAGGTACCCTGGCGACATTAAGTCGTAGTCGGTATAGAATGGTCCTGACAGGGAAGATTACGTGGCGTCCAGGTAGCGCACCTTGGGTAAAGTCTTGCAAGATGCCGCAGAAAGATCAGTTGTCTATGTCTTACACGATGCGTCGTAGAATGGAACAAGCGTTACCTCTCACCAGATCCCCATCCGTCTTCTGGAAGAAATAGTCGCACCTGGGGCGCAGCCAGCCTGCTCCTGTCTGTGAAGGTGAAGGGTTGAATGTGAGGTATGTAACAGGATGAATGAAACCGATGGGACCGAAGAGCACTGTGGATGGAGGGTGCGCTAGAGCGGTCTTTGCAAAAGGCTCGTCTCTTGGAGAAAACGCACGAGATTACGAGTTTTTGTAGATCGTTCTGCATAACAACCTCCGGGGTATATGGGATATTCGCCAATGTGCCAGTCCTGGAGTGTGCAAGGTAGGTTTTTCGCATAGTGTTGTGTGCGCTGCATTCTTTCAGGATATGTTCGAGTGTGTGAGGTTGGTGACAGTGACCGCAGCTCGCATCATCCCTAGAGCTGAACTTGCGTAGCTGCGAGTTGGTGAATGCAGAGCCTGCGCGTAACCTTTCTTAAAACAGATGGTGGTGATGGTGGTGACGTTTCTGAAAGAGCTCGCCGTTGCCGGCCTCAGAGAGGTGGGCAACGTCACGATTAACGCGCTGGGGGAATGTGCGTCCTGGGCCGACTTCTAAGGGAACTGTGCCGACATATGTCTTACAGCGGCTGAGGAAAACCCAGGAAAAACCCCAGAAAGAACAGCTGGCACCGGGGTTCGGAGCCGGGTACCTCTCAGTCTCGACGTGACATGGCCAGCACGCTAACCACTCAGCCACGCACAAAACAGAACCTATCCACATATAGCACGGTAAAGGCCAACCGTTGCACAAAGTAATACCGTTACCACTCCTGATTTGTGGAAAGCGCGGGGCGTACGCTTTTGTGAATTAACATAATTGCATAAGTGTCACAAAAAGGCGTACGCCTCCCGTTTTTAACCAATCAGGGGACAGGACGATGTCGTTCGGGATGATGGTTGGCTTGGCAGCGTGTTATGTGATGAAGTTCTGTTTTAAAAGTGCAACTGTAGACTCTTAAAACAAAACTTCACCGCATAGCACGATATTAGCTAGCCGTCATCCCGAATGACGTCGTTCTCTCCCCTGATTTGTTGGAAACGGGAGTCGTACGCCTCTCTGTGACACTTATGCAGTTGTGGTAATTGTCACAAAAAGGCGTTCGTCCCGCGCTTTTCGCAAATCAGGAGTGATAACGGTATCATTCTGTGCAATGGTTGGCCTTCAGCGTGCTATGTGGTGAAATTCTGCTTTAAGAGTATACTGTGTAAGGCAGACATCGTGCGTGCGGTCATGGACACTGATCTATATCGTAATGCAAGACAGACGCTACGAGACTGAATGGATAGTGAGGTTTAGTGCATCGTACGCTATCGTCTTTGCGTACGTAAGGGTACGTTGGTGGTTCTGCGCACGCAGAGCTTCACGCATTGCGCGGAACTCCCATACACGTCATTCCTTACGTACGCAGAGGCGATAGCGTACGATATACTAACAGTCTCCATTAACATCAATGAGAAACAGTTCACGTTATCATCGGTGTTCGCCACTCGTCCAACAGTATGTAGATCTATCGGGCACTGCTTCTCTTCTTCCTGGAAGTCCTAATGGAAACATTGGTCTCCTTTACACACTCTTTTGCTTCGCTGGACTTGGCCTTTGTACACTGACATTATCTGTCCATGAGGGCTTCCCGTCATACTAAGGACTTGGATATGGTATCATTCTTCACCCATCGCCCTTATCCCCTCATCATTTCACATCTCATCTGACTGACCAGTGTGCTATGGAGCAGTGAGCCACAAATTAAGTGGAAAATTTTCTCGCTCATTGTCACTACCACTATTTACTCTAGTCGTTGTTCTAATCAGAAGTGATAACGCTATCATTCGGTGGAGTGGTTAGCTATGAACTTCTTATGTGGCTCATTTTAGAGTATGTGCGAGATTCGTTTGTTTCACCGCTGCTCAACGGATTATTGCGCAAGGCAGCCTGGATGTGCTCTTCTGTTCAGAATATTTAATGAAGGGCTTAAGGTACACTGAGTCGCGAGTAACAGAAATTTAGATCGTAGACCATCGTCGGAAAAAAACTATGTTCCACAGAGCACTGTCACTTGCGTTTCCAAATGAACTATAATTTGCTCGCTTCTCTCTTTTTTTATTATTTATCGTTATAGAACAGCAAAATAAAAAATAAAAAACGTGGGTTCAATGACGTAACCGTTATTCACGACAACCAAATGTACATTTATTGTTCGAAATATGGAGAATAGTTTCTGTCATACCACCTGAGCGGAAGAACCATCCGGCGGAAGCGACAACTCTCCAATATCGCACGCGCCAGTTGAGTAACCACACGCACCCAACCCAGTCCCTCCCTCTCTGACCAAAAGCCGTGGGACGGCACCGATGTTCCCGTTATCCATAGAACGGACAACACCTGGCCTGTTCATGAGTGACCATCATTCTCTTTTTGCCTTTGCACGTCGCGCTTGTTACACCCGTGGATGCACACAGCCGCAGTGCCTTCCTCGCGTCGGAAGTCTGAAACACGAAAGACTTCATGCTCCACTTGAGAGACGTCAGTTGCCGTAAAGTCCGACGAGAGCAGTCACGCGACCGGAAGTTACGCACGTGGCCGTGTAATTGGCGTGACGAGTATTTAGTGAGAGTATCGTGACTGTTGCAGAAAAATAATTTATATAAAGATACAGGGGGATGGCTTTCGGTTGCTAGAATTTTTTTTATCTCTCTCTCTCTTTCTCTTCTCCCTCATAAATCGATTCATCCGTTCGACTGCGGTTTCCTGAGAAGTGTAATGGTAGTTAAGTTTAGTATATACAGAGCGTACAAAGACAAAGTACTGTGTTTCGTCCGCTGTGCAAAAAAAATATCGTGCCAAAAGTTTTAGAATGAAGATTTGTTTCAGTAAACTAAGGGAAACGTACTAAAAACCGTCATCACCTTTTTGATATCAATGCCCTATTCCACCGTTTCATTAACCAGTTGAGGAACCGCTGTATCCTTGGAATTTACTCTACAAGACGCTTCCGGTAATTGCGGAACGTGGCATGCATTTCTGTTTTCGTCTGACCGTGGGCATTGCAGAGTCCAGCTTGGGAGAACTGCATTGTCTTTTCTGAGCATGTATGCCCCGCCGTCAGTCCCGGTGAGAATTTGCATGACTTACGGTCTGCTCTTGCTGGGTCGGGTGCTTCCTCACTTGTCGTTATAGTGACATAAATGCGCATCTTCCTCTGTGGGGAAGTCGTAAGCGAGATGGCAAGGGGTTCCTGTGGTGCGAGGTTATTGAAGATCTGGACCTCTGCGTCTTGAATGATGGGTCTCCAGCATTCCTGCGTCGGGACTTCTCGACGGACGCATTAGGGACGTTTCGCTTTGTTCCAGGGATATTTTTCTGCACATGACTTGGAGTACGGATTTCGACGGTAGAGGCAACGGCCACCTTCCCATATTCCTTCCGCATTCCACGTATGCTTCCGGTGCGGGCCACAGGATCGCTCGGTTGAAAAATTGGCGGTCCTTTCGCAACCTGAGCATGAAAGATGTGCATGTGGGAATGACGGCAGAGGAAATTACTGATTTCATTGTGCGGTCCATAATGTCGTCCAGTACGGCTACTAAGGTCGCCGCGGGTCATGCGGATCCGGATCCGGCAGTGGAATGTTGGGGTGCTTATAGGAGACGGGCGGAGCGAAAGACTCGGCAATCTGGCCAATTTACTGGCGTCCAAGATGCGCGTCGTGCAAACGTAATGGTACAGAAGGCCCTGAAGGCCGTGGACGTACGTAGATGGCGTTAGTTTCGTGCGTCCCCGACCCCTTTTATCAGCCCTGCGAAGGTATGGCGGATTGCTCGCAGTCTCGGGGAAGCTCCTCCAGCGAGGATCCCGCTGTGATTTCTGTCTCTCTCGATTTCCAAGCCTGAGAAGGAAATGTGCAGTCTTTCACGAACATGTTTCTCAGCTACAGCGCGCTATTAGCCTAGCTCATCCATTTTCTGACCCCGAGATGAGGACTTTACGACTCAATGCTGCCCTAGCGTTCTCCCGGAAAAAGTCGTCACCTGATCCGGACATGGTCGCCTAAGCAGCGCTCCGTAACGGGAATGACACCTACCTTTTGGTACTCTTAGAGATCCACCACAAATCATGCAGAGTCCCTAAGTGGTCCCTGGTCACAAGTCCCTGAGTGGTCTCAATCCTGAAAGCGGACAAACATCCCTCGGATCTGGCGTCTTTTCAGCCTGTCAGCCTTACCAGCTGCCAGTGATGGGCAAAGTACCTCAAAATTATATCAGCCAGCTGTGTTGTGATTGTGCAAAATAGTATTATACCCTGACTGATCCAAGATTACCCGCCTAGTGTGATGTTCCGGTACTAATCTTCTGCTATAACAGGCTAGGAAATTTCAAGGGGAAAATGAACAAGCCAATAGAGATTATATATTTCTGGGCATTCCTAGCTGCTTTTTGAAATACAACATGTTTAAAAAAAGATTATGAAGAAAGTAAAAAAGGATGAAGCAGGATCTAAGCCTTCATTTTTATACGACTGTCGAATGTTCATCATGTAATGCAATCACACATTGTGATATAAAATGATTATTAATTGCCAATGAAGGAAACAATATAAAAAACGCATAGAACCCTGCATTGGGAGAACCGAAATGACAACTGACCAAGTCATTGTGCTGCCGGTTGCAGTGTCATAATGTGTGCGTGTCTTTGCATTCCATTCGTTTCACATAATCATAGAAGCAATGATACTTTTTCAACATTTCAAGCCTCTCAACAATAGATTTGCTTCAACAAATATGCTCTTTAAAAGCACAAAAATCCTTTTTGGTAACATGTCAGACTGGGGCTATTGGTACTGCATCCCACTAAAAGTGCAAAAGTGATGGCAAGAAGACGAAAACACACAGATCGCGCTATCTGTGTGTTTTCGTTTTCCTGTTGTCATTTTAGCGCTTTTAGTAGGGTGTATTTTTTATAATCTTTTGTGATTTTTTGTCTGGAGTCCAAGTTTGGGTACTTGAGTACTTGATGGGAAAGTACTTGCAAAAAACTACTTTAAGTACGGTACAAAGTACACGGTTTAAAATGTACTTAAAGTAAAGTACAAGTAAACAGAAATGTACTTAAAGTACTCCTTGAGTACTTGATACTTCAAGTACTGTCCATCGCTGCCAGCTGCATAGGCAAAGTCCCAGGGCTGACGCTGCTTGGACCCGAGTGGTGGCTTAAAAGAAGATCTGTTTCCCCCAGTAAATGTCAGGCTTCCTCCGGCATCGTATAGTTACATGGCTTGGGTGATGGATTTGGTCTCTGCTGTTGAGGAAACGAAGCCGCGGAGGCATATAGTGTTGGATATCTTCTTGGACATCAAGTGGGCGTATGACACCGCAAGTCACCCCGGTGTTCTCCATCCGTTGCTCCTGCACAAGGTGCCTGAGAAGATGCTTGCATGGCTTTCCGACTTCCTCAGACACAGGAAAAGTTTTATCAGAACAGGCGAGGGTGAGACAGAGAAGACTGCTGTACCGCAGGGTGTTCCTCAAGGAAAGTGTCCTAAGCCCTTTATTATTTAATATTGTCACGACTGGAGGATAGCGACAAAACGACACACGAGACAAGATTTCCACAACGTCGCACTTTCAACCAATTTAATGTCGATACACGAGGAAACAGTGGCAAAAATTCCTATACCCCACCCTCTTTCTTTCTTCTTGATAATGCGACCCCTCTCATCCAAACCTCACTCCTTTTTCAATTAAGTAATTCCCCCCGTTTCCGGGAAAAGATAGCTGTGGACGCACTGGCGCATAGCTTTTGTCTTGCTGTTTTATGCGGCACGTTTCCATAACCTGTCCTAAGTGGATATCCCTAGTTCTGAATAAAACCTGGGTAGCCCCAAAGACCGGAGCGCAACCGCACTCCATAACATGCGCCGGCAAATGTGAAGTATTTTCCTCACAGTTTTTTTTACCTTATTCGCGTGCTCACGTAAGCGCTCATTTAGACAGTGGCCTGTCTTCCCTATATACATTTTTTCCGCACTCCAAGGGTATGGCACAGCCCACTCCCTCCGTACACGGAACACGTTTGTTTTTGTGGCACACCTTACAATTTCCCCCTTCTTTCTGAACACTGTTTACCATCGCTGTAAGAGAGCCTAACTTTTTCTTCACCGATATAGCTACTCTTTTCAACCTATGAATCGTGGTTTGTGTATATGTCAAAGTGACACACGGAAGCTCGTCTTCTAACTACCCCCCTAACGAAGTCGTGAGGGAACCGAGCCTCCCTCAACCTTTCGAATTGTTCGTTATAGCTGGTTTCCACTTAGTGTGTCAACGGTTTCGTCAGGGCATTTCCCAGCAACGTGGAGATATTATAACAACCTTATAACAACCTTAGAATGTCCAGATGTAAATGGGAGAACCGCTCTCTTCATCCTTTGCGAAAACTTCCAGCCGAGCTGGTTTCCTGCTTCCCTTTTAGCGACGGACAGCTTCACATCCAAAAACTGTAAACTCCCATCGCTCGGTAGCTCCATGGTAAGCTCCAAGAAAGAAAAGGGCCGTGGTAGTAATTTTTGCCGCCACGGCTTGTGGATTGTAGCTTTCGTGTTGCTGTGTTTCCTGGTGTGTTGACATTAAATGGGTTGAAAGTACGACGTTGTGGAAGTCTTGTGTGTGGTTTTGTCGCTATCTTTCAGTCATGTACACACCGTCCCCACACTACGTCAGTCAATAGACTTGTATTGTCTTCCATAACGTAAAAGCGCTAAAACCAGGACGAACACAGACACACACATCATGTTCGGGTCGTGTGTGGGCGTAATAAAAAACTGTCGTCTCTACCTGCAGCTATTAACAGAGATAAAAGAATAGGTTGTACAGTTAGGCATCTGGAAGCTCAGGTACCATGTGCACAAGAAGTGGTGTATGAGATTCCATTAAGTTGTGGGAAGAGATACATAGGACAAACAGGGAGATGTCTGAACACCCGCCTAAAAGAACATAAAAATTGTAAAAATAGTAAACAAGGTAACTTGTATATACACACAAGAGAGTGCGGCTGTGATGGCATTTTTGATAAAACAGAGGTAAGAGGGAGATATAAAAAGCAGAGAGATCGAGAGATCTGGGAGGCTTGCCTGATCAAGAAAGCGGGCAACACGTGTGTTAGCTCGGAAAGTGTTTCGATATCTGAAAGGGAAAGGGAGTACCTGTTGCAATGAATACAAGCACTTGCCATGTGACATGTCAGTAAAGTTGTTGAAAGTGAGCGCTCGATGTTGTGTGTGTCTGTGTTCGTCCTGGTTTTAGCGCTTTTACGTTATGGAAGTCTATCACCAACAAGCCCAAAGGGATGTTTTTGTATTGTCTTGTTGTCTTGTCTGTTGTCTCTTGTATTGTCTTGTATAGTCTTGTATTGTCATGACCGACCGCAAGTAGCGTCTCCCGAGGGGAGTCAGTCTCTCCATATATGAGGACGATGTGTGTGTTTGGACTGTTGGAAAGTCTCGGCCCGCAATTCAACGCCGGTTGCAAAGTGTGCAGTAGACGCCGTCAAAAACTTCTTATTGAACGCGGGGATGGATGTCTCTACCGAAGAAAGGCGCTATCCTTCATTTTACCCGAAGAGAGATGCGTATATGTTCCAGCTCCGGGTCGGCGACTGTCCCCTTCGACAAGTCAAGTTTCGCAGGTTCCTCGGTGTTAGCTTGGAGCACAACCTCTTGTTGAGAAAGTACATTGACTTCATCATTTCAAAAGCTCACCGCTGGGGAAATTTGCCACTTTGCCGGTATGCGCTGGGGCTGCACAAAGCGCGATCTTGTTGTGCTCCACAAAACGCTGGTTCGTGGCTCCATGTTATGCAGCTTGCTGGGATTGCGGCGCCACTCTCTGCTACAAAAGCTACGTAGGCGGAAGCACAGTAAACTCTCGATACGTGTTAAAGCAGCAACTTGCCGCATCCCTGTCTTTCGTGTTGCCACTTCAGTGGCGGTCCACGGGCGTTCCCAGAATTTTTTTCCAAGATCGGCAAAGTGCTTCCAGTGGGGGTAAGAGTTCAACCCCCCCACCACCACCACCACATATTTTTCTGCAGGCGGACGTTGCGCACTGTATGGGTGTTCAGAGGTTCCTATCATGACATCGGAGAACAATCATTACGATCTATGACTAAAGAGCGCACTATTTTCACAAGCGACCTTGGAGTTCCAGGGAGGTGGGGGGCACGCCCCCCCCTTTTTTCCCTCCTTCTCGGTACGCCCATGAGTGCCACCTTGGACACTGCCGTGCCCATCCCTCTCGACGTACATTCCTGACCTCTTGAGGCGAAACAGCCAGATCCCAGTTTCGGTTCGCAATGATTCGAAAAAGAAAAAATAGGTGAACATCATACTGAACACGAACCACCCACTCGATACCGAATAGAACATTCGCATTCATTTTGCTCGAGTAATTAATTCGTAAATGCTGACAATAGCAAACCGAAACCGAAACGCGAAGACCAGAAAACAGAGCTCCATACTATACCGTGACGTCACATAGCATTGTCATCTGCTTCGCAACCTGCATTCTCCCTTGCCGGATGCCGGATGATCTCAGCAGTGTGTAGGGAGCCTACATAAGTATGTAGGGTCCCTAGCAGTGTGTTGCTTTCAGTGCCCTCTCGCTTCACAGAGACGAAGCGCTCGCTTCGTAATAAATTCGTTTGAATAAAACCTGCACAGTTTTGGAACGAGATATTTCGTGCACATGTTCCTGACACCCCAAAGGTTACGGATATACCACAACCCTTGTGGTGATTCTGTTGCGGAATCCCACTTTACACAATCGACTTTGGAAATGATGGATACAAAGTACAGAGGCCGCGCTGCTGTTTTTACAGATGGCTCTTCTATACGTCGGATGGCTCCTCCGCTGCCTTTGTCATACCCGACGAGTCCATATCATGTGGGTTTCGCCTATCACATCGTACTTCGTCGACCTCTGCGAAGCTACATGCCGTCTTGCTATTTGTGAAGTCTGCTTTCAACTACCATCTTCGCTCCTGGGTGATACTGTAGAACTAGCGGGACAGAACAAGAGTCCGTGCTGAGCAGCTGCCAGGAATCAACTGGGCGCGCTCATTTATTCTTCGTCCTTCCTTTCTAGCCTGGCCACCAAGGGCGCTACAATACACACTGACTCAGCATAAGCCCTGCAATGGGTAGGAAGCATGAGCATCCGCAGCTCGTTGGCCCGGTGATAAGTGATTATCCTCACGGTGCTCAAGACTCTTGGGGAACATGGACACCGGTTGACCGTGCAGTGGGTCCCCGGCCGCACTGGCGTTCAAGGCAACGCGGTGGCACATCTGACTTCTGCTGTGGCCCACCGTAACCGCAGAGCTGTGTCTATCACCCTCTCCAACGACGACAGACGCTTCTATTTGTCTGCGTCGGTGTCACCCTTGGCCCGACGGCAATGGTGTCATGACATCACTCAATGGTCGCTCCTCTATGCAGTGGACCCGTCATTCAAGATGGCTTCCCTCGCAGGTTTACGTCACTTGTGCTGCGTTTACGACTCAGCGTCGCCTTCACCCGTGTGTTCCGTGCTAGGCTGCGTTACAGTAACACGATGATGTGCTCGGCTTGCCACACCCCAGCTACTGTGACGTCCCTCGCGCGCCGTAGCCGTAAGGAGGGACGGAGCACAAAATTACCGAAGAAAGGGGGATACACTCAACGCATGGGCACCCGCAGAGGCGAGAAGGAATAACAACCACACACCTCGTCAACAAGAAGACATGATTTAATGAATAAAACTAAGCACTACGCCATTATTCAGTTCGTATGATGGATAATACAAATCGCAGCAACAACACACATGATATCAAGCGAACATGGTATACTTTAAAAGAACAGTTATACAAAACGCGCGGTTAATGAACACGTGAATCGTGTGCAAACGTAGGAGACACAACAAGGCGGCAAAAGTGACTGACCCTGACTTTGCGCATCCCGACGACACCACATCTTCACCAGGCCATGGACGATGGCGTGGCAGACGAGCTCGGAAGATGACTTCAGCAGTGACCTACGCGGCCGGCTTTCCATGCTGTGGCTTTCGGTTGCTGCTTCCGTCGATCTTCATCCGCCCTGGTCTCCATTCTTGGTCCACGGCCGGGTCAAACAATAGCGAAGACGGCGACTTGGCGGCAGGCCTACCGTCCCACTTGGAGGCTCGGTCCCAGGAGCTCGGCTACCGCCCTCGTCGATCCGTCTCTTCGCTCGCCACATCGTCGTCGGGTGCACCTCTTTCCGGTCAGTCACCGCCAGCTGGGCCTCTTGTTCGTAACTTCGGTTGCCCGGACGTCAGCGCTGGTGGAAGGAGACTTCGGGGACGAACCCTCAGGTCGAAGGTGGGTTCCAGGCATCAAGGCGCCGCCGTCGTCCATCTCCCTCCGGGCATCCGTCCGGGCTCCCGCTCTGGATCACATCTCGACGACTCTTCGCTGGTTCGGACCCTCCACGTAAAACTACGGTTGTCTGTTTCGGCGACTGTCCCACTCTCTCCCTCTCTCGAAGTCACCCATGGTTTATATAACCTTCCCGCGCCATGACACAGCCCGGGTCAGTCACGTACGCCAAACCAAAAACACATGTGCGTCCGAGACTGCATTCGAAGAACGCTGTAATTGCCACTGCTTCCGTTAACATACAGTTATGCTGCCCTCTACACAAAGCCGCCTCTAGGGGAAAACAACACTGTCCAAGGGGGAGCAGATGTCACCCCTCCCACGGAGAGACACTGCGCACATGCCAACTAAAGTTTTATGGTTTTCAACTGTGGGGGAACACGAGCTCTCGCAACCGTTTGGAAGTAACAGGGCGCGCTGTCCCTTTGGTGCTAGATAATTGGAAAAAGTCTGTGAAACCGATTTTGTCAAGAAACTCGGACCGTCACACTCGCTTACCCCTGAAAGAAAGGATTTTCATAACGTGAAAATCCGCAAAATACACACCAAACAGTACAAATCGTTACGTCGGCCACCACAAAAGTTCGGCTACATTCTTCACAAAACACGCACAATGCACAGCCGAATCACGAAATAAAATTCACACACTCACGAAAATGTCCATTGTCCTGTGCTAGGTCCAACAACAAAACTGAACTGAAAACTGGATAATACAATGAACCTGCACGGTCGCGCAACAGATGAAACAATTAAGAGCAGGCGCAAACGCCTCGATAACCATAGAACGAAACAATAGATTCACCATTCACAGATTACACGCAAACCACACTTCAGATACGTACTGTCTCCGACTTATATGACGCGCAATATACACACATAACTATCACACAATGAGCAACAAATATTCACAACATCATCAAATTACTTGTGGACAACTTCCCACAATGAGCCACATTCGAACAAATGCGTCATAGTTCAGTCAAATCACCTCGCTGCATCCACAATAAGTCGGATGTGCGGCCACCGAACTTCACATGGTCATCCGGTCTGCCTACTTGCAGCCAGGCTATTCTCTACGCTACTGCAACATATCTTCGCGAATGCATGAGACGTGTTCTCTACATTTCTTCTGCCCGAATAACGCCGTGACGGGCGCTCTATTGCAACACTACAGTTCCGTAAACTGTACCTTTCCTCCGTGCGAATAACGTCGCGACGGGTACCCTGCAATGCGGCTAAACAAATTCTAACACTTCATCCGTGCGAACCACGTCGCCACGGGTACTCTACGATGCTCAACGATAAATCTCACAACTTCAAATCCATCCGTGCGAATAACGTCGCCCGGGTACTCTCCGACACGCAGCAATGCAGCTAATCAACCTCTAACGTTCCATCCGCGCGAACAACGTCGCAACGGGTACTCTACGACGCTAAAAAATGCAGCTAAACAGCTTCTAACATTCCATCCGTGCGAACCATGTCGCCACGGGTACTCTACGACGCTCAACGGTGCAGCCTGCAACCTGTATAATTTCTTCCGCACAAATAACATTACAGCGGGCACTCTATGACACGCTACAGTACAGATCTAAAGGATGGCATTCCTCCTCCCCGCTCGAGGGCAAAAAGGGGTCTCGAACGGTTTCCTCTGCGGACTCACAGGAGCGATCCCACCGCTGCCACCAATTGTGACGTCCCTCGCGCGCCGTAGCCGTAAGGAGGGACGGAGCACAAAATTACCGAAGAAAGGGGGATACACTCAACGCATGGGCACCCGCAGAGGCGAGAAGGAATAACAACCACACACCTCGTCAACAAGAAGACATGATTTAATGAATAAAACTAAGCACTACGCCATTATTCAGTTCGTATGATGGATAATACAAATCGCAGCAACAACACACATGATATCAAGCGAACATGGTATACTTTAAAAGAACAGTTATACAAAACGCGCGGTTAATGAACACGTGAATCGTGTGCAAACGTAGGAGACACAACAAGGCGGCAAAAGTGACTGACCCTGACTTTGCGCATCCCGACGACACCACATCTTCACCAGGCCATGGACGATGGCGTGGCAGACGAGCTCGGAAGATGACTTCAGCAGTGACCTACGCGGCCGGCTTTCCATGCTGTGGCTTTCGGTTGCTGCTTCCGTCGATCTTCATCCGCCCTGGTCTCCATTCTTGGTCCACGGCCGGGTCAAACAATAGCGAAGACGGCGACTTGGCGGCAGGCCTACCGTCCCACTTGGAGGCTCGGTCCCAGGAGCTCGGCTACCGCCCTCGTCGATCCGTCTCTTCGCTCGCCACATCGTCGTCGGGTGCACCTCTTTCCGGTCAGTCACCGCCAGCTGGGCCTCTTGTTCGTAACTTCGGTTGCCCGGACGTCAGCGCTGGTGGAAGGAGACTTCGGGGACGAACCCTCAGGTCGAAGGTGGGTTCCAGGCATCAAGGCGCCGCCGTCGTCCATCTCCCTCCGGGCATCCGTCCGGGCTCCCGCTCTGGATCACATCTCGACGACTCTTCGCTGGTTCGGACCCTCCACGTAAAACTACGGTTGTCTGTTTCGGCGACTGTCCCACTCTCTCCCTCTCTCGAAGTCACCCATGGTTTATATAACCTTCCCGCGCCATGACACAGCCCGGGTCAGTCACGTACGCCAAACCAAAAACACATGTGCGTCCGAGACTGCATTCGAAGAACGCTGTAATTGCCACTGCTTCCGTTAACATACAGTTATGCTGCCCTCTACACAAAGCCGCCTCTAGGGGAAAACAACACTGTCCAAGGGGGAGCAGATGTCACCCCTCCCACGGAGAGACACTGCGCACATGCCAACTAAAGTTTTATGGTTTTCAACTGTGGGGGAACACGAGCTCTCGCAACCGTTTGGAAGTAACAGGGCGCGCTGTCCCTTTGGTGCTAGATAATTGGAAAAAGTCTGTGAAACCGATTTTGTCAAGAAACTCGGACCGTCACACTACGACTCCCCATATAATCGAGGACTGCGACCGGTACGCGTGTGAACGACCGGTGCTTCGACGCCAACTTGAACTCCTTGACCACAGACCATTCAGCTTGTCCAAAGTCCTTTGACCCATGGAACACCCCTGCGCATCCTCATATTAATTACTTCATCACCTCATATTAATCTCTTTGAAGTGGGGGAGGGTTCTGCGGCTCCCGCATGAAAGCATCCCATGTCTCATCACTTTTCCATCATTTATTGTTGCTGCTGTTGTTGTCTATTTTCGCTACCATTACAAGCTCCAGTTTTGATAACGTACCGTTTCTGCTTCAGTTATCACTGCCTTTACTGTTACACGCCTCCAAGTTACCGCAGAAGCACTACGGCTCACAAGAAACGTGTGTGAAATGGTAGTCGACATGGCAGTGCTATACGCGCGTTCCCCCCCCCCCCCTCGATGCAGAATAAAAGCATTCCCAAGAATACGCGCCAAAACGTAAAGCAGGCTTCACCTGATACGCTAGAGCGTTAGGTAAGGCCCACCTTTTTATATATTCCGAACACTGCTTTGCTAATAACTTCATTTCAGTTCGACTACTTGCAATGTTCTCATGCGTTTGACGGATAAGCTATAAAATGAACAAGTTCACCGAATTAGAAGCGTATGGGAATACTTCTCTTGGTTCTAAGGAATTACGTCTTGCTTAATCGCTTAATATGAACAAGCCTAATTTTATGTCCTCCTTACGTCTGCATTGCGCATGCCCTATAAGAAAATTCAGGGGAACGCGTCTGCCACGGGAAGCCTACAAATAGAAGGTAGCGACATTTCTGTAGAAGCAAACGTCATTTCGGGACGGACATGGTAACTTCGACATAAGCGCCATGTTGTCGTACTTACTTCATACGGTAGATGAAAACTTAATAATAACACTATTCTCTGAAGTTTACATATCTAAGTCTCACATTTTTACTGTCTATCAACCCATTACATTTTCTAATGACTTAACATTTTGAACGGCGAATTATTATCATCCGTCAGCAGTCTCCTGGCGAATTCCTTTTATCTCATTTTAGTCTGCATGTGATCTCCACGACAGCTGCTGGCATTCTGTGAACAATATCCCCCTCTCCCTCACCTATCGTAAACCTCTAAAAAAAATGGGAAGGAAAAAAAAACAGCTCCCCAAACGCGCTTCCCAACGGCAACGATTTTCTTGCTTCCGTCCAGTTCCAGATTAGCCTTTTCGAGAATCGAGGGGGGATTCCGTGTCACGTGATTCCTCCTCAGAGACGACGGCAGAGTTCATCAGCAATTCCAATGAAGCGTCCACTATTAAGCGCTCGACGTGGACACCTTGAACCCGGGAATCTCATTTGGAAGGGAAATCCGAGGGGGTTCGAACTGTGGACCTGCAAGCTGGTCATTTCTGAGTCTCCCGGAGAATATGAGCGGTCAGCCGCTCTCTGACATGTCCGCCAGCTGACCCAAGTATTAGCTTTCCCGCCTCCTATTTTTGCTTGCACTTCACTCTCAGATAATCTCGATTATCGCCCTGCTATTCATTTCCTTCTTTTTTTCCCTTTCTTCCGATGGAATCGGAAGAACTTCCGATGGAATCAGCTAGAGTTAACGTATTTTTCGTCATTGCCGTGGCTTTCCTTTATCGAAATGACAAAAAAATATTAAAAATAGCCGCTTACGTCAACTCATTCGGCGGCGGCACGACAAACTGCAAAAGAACAGTAAAGTTTGTACGGGAGAGGCATACCCTGCAGTAACAAGATTGCGCACACTCTAAGAAAAAAAGGGTGTGAAAAGGTGGTAACTTCTGTAGTTACCACCGAGGTCAACATAGCGTCTCATAAAAGGTGTAAAAGGGTGGTAAAAGCAAATATCCTATATACAAATTGCTACAAAAAGGCGTGCGCCTCCCTCGCTCACCGAATCAGAACCGGTAACCCTATCATTCGAAGGTAGTAGGTGGAACCAACCTTTTAGGTGTAACATATGCGACAACTATTACCTCCTAAAAGGTCTAACTGCTCCACCCTTCCTTCTAAGGGCGCAGATTTTGAGTGAAATATGCGCCATCATTTCCAAGTTGTATACATTATATACAGAAAAGTGTGTGAGCATAAATATCCGGGCTTATCCTTGCCCCCTGTATTAGCTATACCCTTCATTCACAATTTACAGCAACAACAATAGATAAATTCAGGTTGGTGAATGGGGAAATTCGCCATTCCCCATCGAGTTCAAGGCATCCCAATGACGTTCATCGTACCTGGAAATGTTATCGTGTATAATTTGTCTACTACGATATGCTCCCCGCGAAGGAGATGGAACGTCTGTATAACCCTGCACTGAACAACGCACGAGACATTCGAGGCAGCTATACTTTACCATCGACTATCCATACTCTCAACCGTCCATCTGGCGCCCATTCACGACAACCATCATATATAGCACCGGGTCCAGCACATGATCACGTCCACATCCACCTCGAGACTTTTCTTCGGCTATTAGCTTCCCACACGAGGGTGAGAGAGAGAGGAGATGCGCCATATTTCTTGCGTCCTCTATCAAATATTCACACGCACCTCGCGCTGCCACGCTTAGCGATGAAATATGCGCTCTCCATCGAATATACAGGACGAAGAAAAGGGGATGAGAGAGGTGATAGATAAAGTGTATATACAGAACTCCCCCGCGAAGCTGCTTCATAGGTCGACCAATGATTGCCTCCTTTTTGGGTGCCCAAAGCGCTGTGATGAGTCTCTCGAGCACGGATCATCTTTCATAGATGATGAAACTTCGCTTCAATTCGCGCCAGATCTTCCCGCGATTCCTGCATTTTTTATTGTAATTTTTCTATCCGTAGAGTGACTTTTTCTTTAGATTGGAATTTGCCTATTTCATTTTCCCGACTCGATATGGCATTATCGTCGCGGTTTTTAGAGCGAGCTCTCAAATGATTTTTTTTTAAATAAAAAGCTCGTGCAAGAGGCTCGAGTAAATAGTACTATACATTCGAGACGATGCAACGCAAAAGGATTCTTTGTTTCCTTGAGTCGCATTGCTTAACGAGACAAACATAACAATAATTTGTCTCGAATTATCACGAATTGCCACGATTTCTACAGCCGTGTGCTGTGCTAATTCGAGGGAATTGAAGTCGTGTTCTACTCTCTTAAAACCTGTTATGATCGAACGAGAACCGGCGTAATCAGTATGGTATAGACGACCGTCTGTTTACAAACATGTGACGTCACGAGAAGACCGGTTCGAGGTTATATTTTGCTGTGGTGGGCAAGAAGCGGGAAAAACGCGTCGGCTGATAAAGCTGATAGTGCCCACCAGCACGCTTTGCCGTGCGGCGTTACGTAATCTCTGACGTAGGGGTGCGGTGTCGTCAATAGCCAATGGCAAAACGTAGCTTCACCGCGTTTAGCACGCTCGTTGCCGACTGTCATCCCGAATGACAAAGTACTCTTCCCTGATTTGCTGAAAGTAGAGCGCGTACGCCTTTTTGGGACACTTATGTAGTTATGTTAATTGTCACAAAAGGGCGTACGTCACGCACTTTCCACAAACCGTGCAGGGGGTGAGAACGGCATCATTCTGTGCAATGGTTGGCCTACACCTTATTATGCGGTGAAGTTCTGTTCTGCCTCCTACACTCTACAAACAGAGACGTGGTGGTGGGTGGTGGTAGAGATCGGACTGCGTACCCCGCTTAAGCGTGCAACGTCACGACTATCAAGGGGGGGGGGGGTCGTACGTGCGTCCTAGTACGACATCACCGTATAACACGCACAGAGCCAACCACCATTGAGAATTATATCGTTCTCCATTCTTATTTGTTGAGCATGATAGGCCTTTTTGTGACGATTTAGCTAAATGTTAATTGTCATAGAAAGGCGTGCGCCAAGTTCACTCCTTAAATAACAAGAGATAACTGTGTCATTCGGCGCGGTGGTTAGGACGCCATGCACGATAGGCATGGAAATTTTGTTGTGTATGCAATTATGTTAATTGTCACAAACAGACGTACGCCCAGCGCTTTTCTCAAATCGGGGGTGATAACGGTATCATTTTATGCAATGTTTGCCCTTCAACGAGTTATGTGCTTAAGTTCTGCTTCAAAAGTGTAGTTGGCCAATATAATTATGTGCAAGGGACGCCTTTTTGTAAAAATTGGGCTCTCACACCAGTTAAGCTCACGATGAAAACTAACACTTCTCAAACGCAGCTTCGGGTACGAGTAGAGAATTCACTATCTTTATTCTCATTCTTTCGCCACCTGCGCGCAGACATACATCAACGGAAGCATCAACGAATCCAACGACCTTCCGTTGCCTTCGAAACGTGTTGCTTTTGTAACCGGTAAATCCGTGTCATAGCCCAACGCAGTCGTGTCCCGTTTTCTTTATAGCGACCATCGTACAAGCGAGTCAGAGCTTGGAGCAGAGGCGTCCAAAACCTACAGTCGACATCTTGATCCGAAGCAATCAGTCTTTATCTGCCGAAACAATCGCCGCCATGGTGCTTTCCTTTTTACGCCATCATCCCCTGGCACTTGATCGATGACTTGGTCACTCGCCAGACCCACCGTGACTCCCAACTTCTCTCTCTTCCGTTTTGTCCCCTTTCGCCCTTTTTTTGATTTCCTTTTTTTTTTTTCCTACGTTCCGTGTCTTTTCTTCCGGAACAAAGCCAGTAATGTTTAGCGGCTTAGCTCCGTATGGTCCACGAAATATTTTCTCTGTAAAAACCAAGGCCTACTAAATAGAGAGATAAAATCCTATAAATAGAATACTCTCTATTTAGTAGGTCTTGGTAAAAACAGAACTTCACCGCATGACACGCTCAAAAGCAACCGTCATTCATGGAGATTTCGTTATCTTCCCTGATTTGTTGAAAATTAGAGGCGTACTCCCTTTTCTGACGCACACACTCTTGACTTGACACACACTTGAAACAATGCTTCACCGCACAGCACGCTCCTAGCCAGCCATCATCCCGAATGACAAAATTATGTCCCCTGATTCGTTGAAAACGGGCGGCATACGCCTTTTTGTGACAATTATGCGCACATAAGTGTCACAAAAAGGCGTACACCTCCCTTTTTTAGCAAATCATAAGAGAGAACGATGTCAGTCGGGATGAGGGTTGACTACACTCTTAAAAACGAACTTCACCGCATAGTACGCTCCTAGCCAACCATAACCTCAAATGATATCGTTATCTGCCCGGATTTGTTGAAAACGGGAGGCGTACGCCTTTTCTGTGACACTTATGCTGTTCATAATTGTCACAAAAAGGCGTACGCCTCCCGTTTTCAACAAATCAGGGCAGATAACGGTATCATTAGAGATTATGGTTGGCTAGGAGCGTGCTATGCGGTGAAGTTCATTCTTAAGAGTGTAGGAGCGTGTATTATGGGATGAAGTTCATTCATTATGTTGTCAGTTACGTTGCTCTTCGCAAAAAGACGTAAGCCCCACTTTTTCAATACAGCAGGGAAGAGGTCGATGTCATTCGAGGTGATGGTTCGCCGCGAGGGTGTTGTGCGGTGAAGTTCTGTTTCTAGAGTGCAGTTCTTTCCCTTCTCAATCCACCACCTTCACTTATTTCCTTCCTCTTCGATGCGGTCTCCCGTTTGCTGTTGTCGCTACGCGAGCAGACAGTTAGTTCACGGACTCAAGCTTAGCATGAGACTTATCCCACGCGGCCTAAACTTTGGTATTGTGTCCGCAACGCCCCCACCCCACCGCGTTGGACCGGCTCTCTTTTGACGGATGACCATCGACTTGCCTGTCCAAGTGACGCAAGATCGTTACTCAATAAGGGTGCAATCAGGGTGTAGTAGAGAAGCGTGAAAATAAGAAGGGGGAAAAAGGGTGAGGGAGGGTGCAATTCTTTCTCATTAGTGCGCAGAGAGACGCGCGGTGTAGAAAATGAGCTGGACCGAAGAGTAGTTGGCAGGACGAGGTACGGTCATTCATCAGTCATGTGATCAGTCATCGGAGTGAGTCCTCCGTGACGTAATCAACCGCGTCCAAGTACACTGGGACTCCCCGTGGACGACTTTTGTGGGGAAGGGTGGGGATAAGCTGGAGGTACGGCACACAGCGGTGAGCTGCAGCAGCTCTCAGCGACCGCTACGTTTTCCTTGTTTGTTGTCTCTATAGGAGAGTGATACATTTCGGCGTTGCCAGCAGGGCTGGCTCTGCATATCATCGGCAGTCGGAGGTCACGTTCCAAGTGGGTCACCGCACTCCATTTGGTAACGACCCCACTAACCTTCACCACGTAACACGCAGAAGGCACATCATGACACAATGTGTTCCAGTTTTCTCATGTGGTGTGTACTGAACTTTTCATAATTTTGCTACACAGTTATGACTTACTTAGTTATCGCATCTATCTTTCTTGCTGACATAAAGTATGCACCGCGAATTTGGAAAGGTAACTGAGCATAATACAGTTCGACGAAACGCCGTTCGATGAAATAGCGTTCGACGAAGTGAACTGACCACATAGGAGGGAGGTCGGTTAGCTCCTCGTAGCCAGTCATCTTGACACACCCGCTCCGCGAATACACTGATCGTTATCCTGCTTGAATAAACAACAATTGTTGTTGTGTACGGTCTTGGATAGTCAGTTGTAGTAGCGGATAATAGACAATTCAACGGCAGAAAAATCATCAGCATAACAAAACAATAATCTTGGGCGCACATTTCCTGTGTATTCCAGTTGATGTGTCTAGGAAATTGATTTCAATCTTTCGAGAATATCGGGGTCCAAACAGAGTGTCACCTCCAACTATACTAACGGAAACAAGAGGGCATTTCCGAGACAGTCAAAGCAAACTTATAAACGACATCTCCAGAGAAGAAACACTGGAATGTTGTACATGGTCCGTCTGGCAACGAAGCGTTCAAATTCGATCACCACCGCCTCGAATTCCAAATAACTTAACTGGATCTCACCCTGTCTTACAGCGAAATAAGAAAACAAAAAGAAACAAAAAAATAAAGCTGCCCCGAAAACGACGACGAAGAAACGGCACAATCGAAACGAAAATTCAAAAATCTAGAAAACATTGCGCGAGTCCAGCACACTGAATACTCCAGGGCGCTTCTAAACTTCGTTTCACATTTAAAACGGAGAACGAAAACAAAAAGGAAAAAGTACTCGGTGAAAACGAACAGGCTCTGACGACCTACAAACGGACAGCGCACGCTTCGTAAGACAATCAGACCATCACAAGAGAAGAAGAAGAAAAAATGCCCCCTCCCTCCCGCATTGGCATTCATTCCGTCCTGTCTCAGCCAGGAGCCACACTGCCCGTCCCTTTTTCCTGAATTCTCGTCTACTTAATAATCCTCCATATCCCTTTAGGCGTTCGCCCGTTATATATACATCCCTACCCAACCCCTACTATGTTGTAAAGTGCCCTCTCCCCTGTCTTTTCCTCTTTCCAGCATCCTTCGTCCCCACTCCCCTTTCCGATTTGTCTTTGTACTGCGCGACGAAAAATCCTCGAGGCATGTTCGATTTGCGAAGGCATAATACGGAGTGCAAAATAAAAAGTC
Source organism: Ornithodoros turicata (assembly GCF_037126465.1). Taxonomy (NCBI): domain Eukaryota; kingdom Metazoa; phylum Arthropoda; class Arachnida; order Ixodida; family Argasidae; genus Ornithodoros; species Ornithodoros turicata. Next base: position 85,307,252 of record NC_088203.1, read on the forward strand.
AAAAAACGGCATCACCGTGCGCGCACGGCGTATTCCATGACAAGAGAGAGCTATTTAGACCTGCTCTTCTATTCACGACGGTGCCGCCTTCGTTTCACTTTGTTTTTAGGGTTAGGGAAGAGGTGTTAGGGAAGAGGGCGTCGGGAAAGCGAGGGAGGTGCATCCTCCCGGCGCGCATCTGTATTCGGGCCTGCGCTTGAACGAGAAGAAGAAAAGTGTTAAATTTTGCTCACTTTTGTTTAACGCGCTTTTCAGTGTGCTTTATAATCGCCTGCGAGATGCGCACCTGTGGAGAACAGAGCGTGGAAGGGTTATCCGGGTCTAATTGAGTTTGTGGCCTGGGGAGTAAAGGGTTGGATCTCGTTTTAGCATGGCCCCAGCCGGCTCAGCATCGCGTCCCACGTGTCTCGAAGGCAGATCGCCCGGAAAATGCATATGGAGAGAGGTGCGCTCGAATGCGTGGGTCTCACAGGGACTTTTGTCAACTGCCTTGCCAGTATTATCTGGCGGACCGGTACTATATACCTGCGGCTAGTGTTATACCTCAGGATTACCTTGCAGACCACCTTCGAACCTGTGAAGTTATTTTGAGTGTCAATAAGTACTGTGGCGACATTTAGTAAAGGGTTCCAGCCCGTGTTTAAATAACCCTTTGTGGTTGGTTGTTGTAGTATTTTGTTATCGTCACAATTATACGTCTCCTGTCTCATGTTGTGGTTACTTTGTACTATTTTCTTACACTGTGAGTACACAGGCATTACTTCGTAGTTCCTTCTGGTTCAGCTGTATTTTATTTTTCTGTACCTTCGTGGCATCGAGGCAGGGCCTGCAGTATGCTTGAATAAAAAAATATATAAGAAAGTAAAATAGGTCTCTTCTTCCCTCTCTCTATTACTGCTCATGAATACGGTACCCTACTAAGAAAGTTCGGATTCTCGTTTTCTACGACTGGCTCGAGTGAATATATGGAGCTGTAAACATTAAAAAATAAAAATAACGAAAGAAAAAGAATTGAACGGTTGCCCCAATCCGAGACTATCTACGATTTTACTTTTTTTTTCTTTTTCCTTCCTCGTGAATTACCTCGGATCCCATTATACACCCGACGAAGAAAAAAGAGTAATTTTAGTCATTTTGGGGGGGTACATATGTCGCCAGGACCGTTGGCTCCTCTCAGGATTCAATGCATGGGACTAAATAAATATTACAGAGTGGAGACTGCGTTTCAAGTGTTATCCTCACAGCCTTGTCTACGTGAAGTTGAAAATACTTTGACCTCGAATTAAACTGATATCAGGAGTTTAAGTTCGCACCAGACCTTCACCGCCTAACACCCACTGCGCCAACCATTTCGCCGAATAATCGCTTCTGATTTGAGGAGAGAGCGAGGCGTACGCCACTTTGTGACATAAGTGTCACAAAAAGGCGTACGCCTCCCTTTTTCAACAAATCGGCAAAGAGAATGACACCATTCGGAATGACGGTTCGTGTAGCGTGGTTTTTAGGGTACAGGCTGTCGGTTTAGATTCGAACCCGCCATCATTTATCTCACATCCAGAAAGGGCGAGAGTTATCTTTAAAGCCCCTAAAGAGAGTGTAACGCAAGTGGCTGTCCATCCATGTCCTTCACGGTCCACGGCTTTTCTTCTCCCTGTGGTTCTTGGGCAAACTTTTGTTCGTCCACCTCATTAATTTTTAATTTTCTCTCCGTTCTTCTCGAAGAGGAAACTTTTGGAGCATCGCCTCCTTCTTGAGCGGCCAGGCGTTCAAAATCGATAAATTATTCGTTAATTGCGAAGCGACACGCCGCACTCAGACATCGCAGCCAATCTCGCGCAAAGACAGAGTTTGTTCAGCGGCGCTGAAACTGGCTTCATTATCTCCTATACCGTCTTCCCCTTTTTTTTAATTGTCTCTTTTGTCGTCTTTAAATTGGGGAAAGTTTCGATTAGCGAAAGTCTCTGATAATTTCTTCTTCTTTTCCTTTTTGCGTTACGCTTATTTTGTGTTACCTCTTCTTTAGTGAAAGATGAGTTTGTGCCGTAGTAACACTGCAATATGTCGATGGTCTGCCGGTTTTGTACCGGCGGTTCTCCTATAGCTCATAAAATGGCTCATGTGCTAGCAAATTAGTGGAGAAACCTCGCACCAATAAAATGTAATCGCGACATAACCAAATTGAACCAGCAAGAAATTCAAATTGACGAAACAATAAGGATCTAATTCAAATTAAATGTTTCGTGTATTTCAGTCTCGCATGGCTGTGTCGTGCGCTCTTAAGACAAGACTTCAATGTACAACACGATCTTACCCAACCGTCATCCCAAATAGCGCTGTTCTCTCCCCTGATTTGTTGAATGCGCGTGGCGTACGCCCCTCTTATGCTACTTATGCGTTGATGGTATTTGTCACAAAATAGCGAACTCCCCGCCCTCTCCTCAGATCAGATGCGATAACTATATCACTCGGCGTTATGCGGTGAAGTGAGAGTGTGAACTAAAACTCCTGTTATCAGTTTAATTCAAAGTCATTTTCTTTTTTTTTCATTTATGTAGGCAATCATTCTGTGCAGTGGTTGGTCCCGCGGATGGATTTAGGAGCGTCTTTTGTGTGTGTGTCCACCAGTGTTGCGGAATGGGTCGATCTATTCAATTCCAATTCCATTCCGAGGAGTGGTCGCGAGTCGAAATTCCATTCCTTTTAATTCCTCGGAATGGAGACACGAGGCTCATTCTCATTCCATCCAAGGAAAGGTGCATTCCCATTCCCACTCCGGGGCTAAAGCGATGCACTATATGTTATTAACTGGTGCACTGGTAAGTGCAAAAAAAAAAAAAGAAAAGGAACGTGTGGCGGGATACTAGATATCCCACCAACAGCGAACGGACGAAAAATTGTATACTGCTTTATTTTGATGAATTTTATGTTCCTCTGTTTCCAACATTAACATCTTAAAACAAGAACCAGCGCCGCGACGAACGTTTACGAGCAAGATTGCCAGCACAATAGCGTCCGAAGTGCGGACGTTTTTCTTGCGTTGTAATTCGACGACCTTCGGTTGAATGGTTGCCAGACACTTACTTTGAGTGGCCTCTGCTCAAAACCCAGCGTGCTGGAGGCCATCAATTTAACACCATTCACTGGCCATTCCATTCCGGCCCCAAACAGGTCTAATTCCATTGAAATTCCGTTCCCAACAGCTGGTGACTTCCCATTCCCATTCCGTTCCGGTGCGCTAAAAACGGGGCAGAACTCCGGAATCATTCCAATTCTGGAATTTTAATTCCGCAACTCTGGTGTCCACCATAAGTGTTTTGTGGATTTTTTGTTTGTCCCCTGGGTATTTTATCACTTTTCTCATTTTATTCATGTGGTGTGCTATACCACCGAAATGAGTGGAGAGTATAGAACCTCACTGGACTCTTAAAACAGAAGTTGTGGAGGTGGGGGTGATGGTGTGAACACATCGCCGTTGTCGGCCTCACACTTGAGACAGACCTTCACCACATAGCGCGATCAAACCTAAACATCCCGAGTGATACCATCATCACTCTTGCTTAGAGTAGAGAGCGCTAATAGTAACAAGTTCTTTAGGGTATATGACTACAGTAAACCCCCAATATAACGAAGTCGATGTGACCAGGACAAAATTCGATATAAGCGGCAGTTTGATAAAAACAGGAAGTACCACAAAAACAGTGGCAGGAGCCTCGGAAGCGCAGAAAGACGTTTAAGCGATTACAGAAACCTTGGCGGTGAGCACCTTGGCAACCTTTGAAGTTAAGTTGTTCATGTGTAAGTTACTATAAGTTGTTCATATGAACAAGGGGGTATATTAAGTTAAGGGGGTATTATTATATATCCTGAGGGGGTATATTAAGTTGTTCATATGAACAACTTAATAAGTGCTGTAATGCTCGCCTTTCTAACTAAGCCGAGTCAGCAGGTAGGTCACTTCGAATATTCGCAACGAAACGCATGCATCTCTGTCGGAGAGCGTGGGACTTCGAATAAAGCGATAATTCGAAAAAAGCGATTTCGTTATAACAGGGTACACCCTATACGGAAGGCGATGTGTTTTATACATTTTCGCTGTGTTCCTCGCAAAAAAAGGGGGTCGGTACCCGGTTTCTCTATTTCTCTCACCCCTTTCTTTTCTTTTCTGCAGTCTGCTCCAGGTCTTTCTGGAACATCGTTACTGTATAGCCGCACGCGAAATTATACGAATGCTGTATCTACGGCTGAGGTTTCCTGTTAATCTCATGGGCGTGTCTCTGTGTCCAAAACAGCTGCTTCGCTTCATGCTGAAAAAAACTTCTGCCTGTCTCGCGTAGTGTACGGTAAGTATTGGTTATTACCAAGTGCCTTAAGGGTCGTAAGATAAGGCGTCAAAAGACGTTCCCATTTACATAATGAGACTCATTCAGATTGTCGATCCTATCGAAGGAAAATTACGCCAATTCTTTCTATCACTGATGTAAGAAGAAGAAGAAAAAATGGTCACCCACAGGTGTAGGTGACTCTTCGAGCAAGGTACGCAAGCGCCTCGCGTGGACGGATGATGCAATGCACGTCCTGGAGCATCAGCCGTCGTTGCTGGCAGCTGCAATGTCATGCTGAAGACTGAGAGGTGGTTGGTTCGAATTCATTCTTCCACCTGCTATGCTCTCTGAGGGTTTCGATTTATTTTCCAGCAGACCTTCCAGGCTGATGTCTGGAGAACTGTCTCAGTGAGTGAGATAATAGTTCAAATGACCGTGGACTAAATACACCGATGGCCCTCAACGCACTGCACAAGAGACTTCGTCCTTAAGGCAGCAACCGGGAAACACGGTGACTTCGGAGGGTGTCAACAAGGTCGGACGATTTCAAAAATAGTATAAGTGCGTGCATGGCCGGCACTTGGTGACTCACAGGCAGGCACCCAATAACGTTTTTGGTGCTTTTTCCAGTAAGAGATGCTACTGGTCATCAAATCGTTTGAATGAACAATAGCAACGAAAGAATAACAGTTACCAGTATATTTACACGTAAGAACAAAATCGGTATAGATACGAACGCGTGCTACAGAGGCGAGTTCAAGCATAGAAGACAACACAGGAGTAATACGCACAAGACGACATCCAATCAGTACACATACGTATACATGTGGAATGGAGGCATTCTGTGGTGCTTTTGCTGTGTCAGTTCCGCAATATTTTCCTGTCTCTGCCAAGCATCGATTTCTTGTCATCGTCACTAGCCATTGATTGATTTGAAAAAGAAGCAAAGTGGAGATGTTAGTCCCAAAAACACTCGGGACTGGCTACTCACTAGTCATTTTACTTTCGATAAATATTTCCACATACTGCGTTCTCCAGGGAAGACGATTAAACTTATGCATCAATATTGTGTGAATGTAACTCGGTTATTTTTCAGAATAACTGTAACTGCCGTCGACTTTCAATTGCCATTTTGTAAGTGTAACCGAAGTTTTGTAATTTGATTATTTTACGAGTATGTAGTTCCTATTGTAACTGAATTACCTCTGGAACGTAATTTTTTATATGTCTGATGCCTACTATATTGCGACAAAAACCTTTCCATCGCAAATATGTTAATTACTTACACTGATCTGAAAGCGGAGACGCCTGCTCACTTATCCTTGCAAGAAAAAAACGGGCGTCTTTGTATTTATTTTCCTAAAACAACCTCTGGCATGGTTACCCTATAGACGGAAATATTCTGACAGCATTCGAATCGAAGTTCCCCAGATAAATATTGCAGAAGTGTGCCGTAGAAGAGATAGTTCCGCTCTAATTGTTATTAATCGCCAAATCACGAATCCCGCGATGATAATGTACCCTTAGGTGATGCAGAAAAGAGACAGGGGGTGATTATAGGCCGAACTAATTTCTGTACGATGGTTTCCGATACGTGTGATAGAGCAGGGCGCAATGTTCCCCTTTGGTAATTGGAAAATGTATTTTGCTTTAGTCTATCATTGCGCGCCTTCCTTTGGGAGAGTGCTTCGAACCTTCAAGGTTACTCGCGTGCGTGCTCTGTCCACGAGGTTTCCAACAATCCTCAGTAAAATTACTAACCACTACGACCACTACGGCCACTAATACACGAATACTAATAAAGAGCGATTTTCCGAAAAATTTACTATCCGCATGCTTTGTGAACGTTTATCGAGTGAGAAATCCCTCCGCCTGTAAAATGACGCGGAAAGAACCAAACTTATTAGACTGAGCTGCACTGAACAACAACAACAAATAAATTAATGATAATGAATGGGGAAATTCGCCACGTACTGAACCGAGCGTGTTCCGCATATAAAACGATGAATGCAGTGAATGTAATGAATGTAATGTAATGAATTTAATGTATAAGCGGGGATTGGGAAACGCATGCTCCTGACTGCCGAATTTTACTCGTATATGTTTTGCATTCGACAGAATGATCCCAACGAAATGCTGGAGCGAAATGTTGTATAATTATAAACTTCTCTCGCATTCGGAGACTAAACTTTGTTTTAAAGTCCGTGTTGGCGCCGCGAAGCAACAGTGGCTATGAGCAGCAGGAGGGAGTGGGGGACAAGGGCTTAGTAGACGTCCTGGGCCGTCTTCAGGGGGAACTGTGCCGACATTCGTCCGGAAAGTCTGCCGGAAAACCCAGTGAAAACCTCAGACAGCACAGTCGGTGCCGGGATTCGAACACGTATCACCTACCACTCTCGGCGTGGAAAGCGATCATCCTATAACCAAGAGGCCAGGGGAGCTGGTATAGGAGGCAGAACAGAAGCTATCGGAAGTCGCTAATGAAAGTGATGCTGGCTAAGGCACAATGGCTCTCTGTCGCCTCGCTGCTACAACGCATTGACCCGGAGCTTACCTCTGCTTTCCCGACATCATTCCCTAGGTCGTTTGCGTCACTTTACCACCGGCTCCGGCTCAACGTGCCCTACAGCCGACGTCTTCTTCACACGCTTGGAAAGACGGATTCACCTACCTGTGGCACCTGTGGGTCTGTTGAGGACACTGAACATATCTTATTATCCTCTCCACGGTATCAGTAGCACAGACAATCTCTACAAGCTTCCTTAGCTCGGCTGGATGGCAGACCATTGATGTTGTTAAGGTTCTTGGCCCTTGGACACCCGACCATCAGTTCCACGCCATGCAGGCGTTTGTGGGATTTTGCGTAGACTCCAATTTGGTGGACACAGTGTGACTGACAGTGTGTGTGGACAGTGTGTGTCGGTGACTGACTGAGTGTCTTTGTCACTCATTTGTTTTATTGCAGATAGCCATTTTGTGTTTTTCTAAGTGATCTGGAGTAGCCGGCTCTCGTAATGAGTGCTTATTTCTCTTTTTTTTTTTCTTCTTTTCTTATCAGCTGAACTCAACTCGAAGTGATGCTCGACGACCCATACGAATGCACTTTGACTCGCTCGGCAGAAAGTAAGTAATACGCCGAATAATGTTAAAGGGTTACTAAAGCGCAAATGTTTGTACGCTTTCCGTCTCCCTCTCCTTATCAAGGAGCGCGACAATGCGGAGGGTTTCGGATTGGTCTCCTCGAACGATCCCCTGCTATGATTGAACCAATCGTTTGAGGAGACCAATGAGAGCCCTACATTGTCGGCATTCTTCAGAAGGAGTGGAAAGGGGAAAGCTTAGGTACAGGTTCTTTCATTCATAAATCACGAACTACGCAAAAGTTGAGTCTCGTTCCCGTTGTGTTCGTGTCAAGGTAACGGCATCTTTCATTCCGCGATGATAATTTTTTGAACTCTAGTGCCTCTTTAATAACAATATTTAATGTCCTTAATATTAATGCCTTTAATATTATATGCCTCTTTAATAACAGGTGTGTCACTGGAGCACTGGTGATGCCAAAATCAACACAGTCAAAGGCGATAAGAACATGTCGTCTCCATCAGGAACCTTCCGGAAGTCTTCAATGGCCTAACGTTGGGACGATGAATTGTTCCAGCACCCAAGAAGGACATGCAGAGTTAATATCTTAGGGACATAGCGTATTTGCATACTCCTCTCCTTAATTCGACACCCATAAAATAAGCCTTTTTTTTTTTTTGCAAATAGGGAAACTAGTGTGTTTTGAAACACTTCCGTTTTACTTTAAGATTTCGGACAGTATTCGCTGAGAATTTCGTAAAGTGTTCGTAAAGATCAAAACTAAATTTCAGAGTGCATTTAATGTCGGGAGAGCTAGGAGACCAAGAGCGTGTTGCTCGTGTGGACTTGCGTTTTTACTTGTCTCGTCCGAGACAAGTCCGTGACGGACAACTCCAAGATGTCGTGTTCGTGACGAGCAAGTTCAAGTCGTCCTGTCCTGAAGGACACTTGCACGACAGTCCGTCGTCTATCGTCTTGTCCATTTGCGTTCTTACCACGGTGAGCATTTAATGTATTGTACCAACGCCTTTCTGTTCACAAAGCTTACTCAATGTAAATGTCGCCTGTGAACCCAAGTGTTGAAGCCTATCACTCTTAAAAATGAACTTCACCGCATAGCATGCTCCTAGCCAACCATCAACTCGAATGATATCGCTATGTGCCCTGATTTGTTCAAAACGGTAGGCGTACGCCTTTTTTGTGACACTTATGCTGTTCATAATTGTCACAAAAATGGCGTACGCCCCCAGTTTTCAGCAAATCAGGGCAGATAACGATATCATTCGAGATGATAGTTGGCTAGGAGTGTGCTATGCGGTGAAGTTCATTTTTAAGAGTGTAAAGGTTGTTCGATTGCACCTTGAGACTGTGGCACTTTGGTATGGTACTTTGGTGCCTTACGTTTTCACTGCCCCCACTTAGAACCTGCATGGTCGCTTCTCCACTTTCAATAAAGATTAATGTGATTTTCGCAGTATTTCAAACGTACACCGCACGATGTTCCTCGTGGGAAATATGCGCGTCAGCTTCACTGATATATACGAGAGAGGTATATTTACATGTGCACTAATCACGACCACATATTTGCGGGATATTTACTCTGGAAATGCACGGCTTGCTACCACGATAAGGGAATGGAACATTCTGCTAGGGTTATATACCTACAGTCTTTCATCAAAATCTATCTGCTCTATATCAAGTAAACTAAATTATTGTTACCGTAATGAACCTCGGCGACGCTTCACTATGGGTTTTACGCAATCTTTTTTTTTATTATTTTATTCATTAGGTCTGCTGCATTCTGCATACGACCACTAGTACGCTAATACTAATACACGTGAAAGCGATTTTCCGGAAAATTTACTCTCAGCAGGCTTTGTGAACGTTAATGGAGTTTTCAATGCTGGAAGTGGCGTCTTACGATACAAGCCGTACTTTGCAAATAAATATCAGTTTCGGCTAACAGATTCCTTAATATTGTAACGCGCAGCTTAATTGTCACTGCATATAAGGCGACAGGTATGTGGCAGCAAGTATCAATTGTGTCGGTCAGTCTTGGTCACAACACGTAATGTATGACGGGAAAGGGCTATCTCGCTCCTGACTTGCTGCCGACCATCTGTCTTCATAAAGTCCGCGGCAATCTATCTGCTAGGCACCTCGTGCGGTCAGTGACAGCCTCGCCCCTGACACTCGAGCCATGTTACGGCCAACGTGGCGTACAGGCTCAAAGGCGCGGACGCGAGATCAATCTGCCGACGTCCGCTATAAATCATTTAGTCAAGTGATTAATGCGCTAACCACGTGGTTGACTGGCCAGCGCGCAGAGGCTTTTGGTTATCGCTGATTCTTCGACGCTCTTTGCTTTACTGGCTTTCGTGTCCCTGCAGGGAGAAGCTAAGAGGACGTTCAGTCAACCGCGAGTTGCATATATTGGCGCAGCAGTCTGGTTGACAGAAGATAATATCGCAACGACCAATTTTTGTTTGATGTGGGTATTTTGGAACTGGCGCGTTCAGACGTATCGTCGAAATTTGATTTTCTCTCTCTCTCTCTCTCCTTTCTCTGTTGGCAACTTCACTTGGTCTTCAAACAGTGAGAGCAGACCTCTTCTTGTTCTTCCGAACACTCTTTCCGCACCTTTTCTGTTAAAGCAGCAACTTTATAGGGCCATATAGGAGCATATAGGAAGCAGCAACATCGTGTAGTTCCGTTCGCAGCTTTATAGCACCACGTGGTAGTGATCGCGTGACCAAACATTTACCGACAAGATGACAGGCAGCGAGGTGAACCAGGTTCGAATCCCTCTGTGCACCAACTATGTGCTGTGTCGCTGCTTGCACTGGGTTTTCCTCAAACGCTCTAAGGCAAATATCGGTACATTTCCCTGCGAAGTCATCCCAGGACGCACGATCCCAGGAGCTGCATGCTGCCACCTGGCTGGCATACCACACGCTAAACGAATATTGAAAGTGAGAGAACTGCAACCACTTGAAAGCATTCTCGATCACGGGCTTCTATCGTCGTTGTCAAGGCGTCGCCAAATGGGTCCATTGATTGGGTAACACCACGTCCTTAAGTATACCGACCGACATTATTTCGTATCCTCGGACTGCTGTTCTTTACTTCTCTTGAATTTCATGCAACGCCCAGTGATCGAATAACGTTATTCACTTTGCCTTAGGGCACGTTTCCATTCGTTTGCTTCACAGCGCTCGAAAACAGTGGTTAAAAAGGCGCGCTGTTTTTTGCCTCCTTCTTCTCGCCATCACAGTAGAGCTCGATAGCTCGAATCGCGTGAGGTTCCGTTCACGACATGACGCGCCGACATTTACTTGCTGTTTACGCTTAATGTATATTTGAAATTAGTCAACTGCAGGGCAAGCATCGCGCTTGTCCCATCCTACAGTTTCCAGCAGAAAGATGTATTGTAGAGAAACTAGTGTGGATGCACAAGTTCAAACATTAAGATAATAAGAAAGTTATTCTCCAATAACGCAATGCGGCCACGTTACGAAAAAATCCTGCTGTGTGCCAGACATGCGGCAAAAAGGCGACAGTCTCGGCACCCACGCCAATGGTGCATTCCACACGGAGAGGCCCACATTCGGGGCGCCCATAACATCGGGTCAGAGTGTACCTCCGCTTTCGGGATGGACTCTCACCTCGCTAGGCAGTCGGTTTCCTTCGAGCATCGGAGCTACTCGCTCGTACTCGACATATAGCCCTATTGATTAGTATTAAATGTGTTATGTTGCTGTAACCCACTCGGATACACTTCTATCCTAAAGCAAAACAATCGCACAACTTCCACAACGTCACTATCGAAGCATCTTGATTGGCCAATCGAAGTCTATCTCTGTAAACAGCGGTGGTGAAGTTGGCGTGAGCTCAACTCCGACGAGCGCTTTTTTCCGGCACCGTAGGATGGGAGGAGGATAGAACAGCGCTACTTTGCGCTAGAATATTCTAGTGCACCATAACAACGCTGTTTGCTGGGCTATAAAGCAAAGTGCTCTATGTGCATGGGAACGCGCGGGCCTTAATTTCAAGAACAACTGCACGCTTCTATTTGTTGAAAAGATATCTCTCAAATACTTCACAAGGGGTCAACGCTGGATGGAACTGCTTAATGCCTTCTATGATGCAGTTTTTTTTTTTACCTCAATTTTTTTAACATTACCGCCAGCTATGGGGCAGGGTATCGTCCCTGTCGATGAAACTTCCCACTCGTCATCATTTAAATAAAGTTGTTGTTGTTTTATTTTTAATCAAAGCAAGTACCACCATGCTGAAAAGTATCAAGCAAAGCGTGGCGCCCAATCACTCGAACACATATCTCACTCAAACTTTCAAAATTGCATTGTTTCCCCTGAACCTGCGAGGCAGTAGCGCCAGCAAAGCCACTCGCTTCCCACCTGTTCGTCTCACTCATCGCCTCCTCATCCCCCGCATAGACGTTCCTGTATGATTCATGGCCAGTGCAACGTGCGTGGGAGTCTTACAGGACGATAATGCGGCAAATCCTTCGGAATCTCCAGTCACAACTGTCAGACGGACGTGCGTGCAAGTTGACAAATCCGTCGTCCAGCAGCTGCCCTTCAAGCCCAGCATGGACACATTGCTGCCGAGGTTTCTGCTTGTCTTTATTTCTCCCGTGTTACCCGACACAATGGCTGGATGAGACTATGCAGTTGCGTGTTTTAGTCGAAAACGTCGATTCGGGAATCAGTACAGAATTTATAGCTGAGTCTGCGGGATAAATTCTGCACACAACACGGGATAGCATGGAGGGGGCTCTTGCAGTTCTACTCAGACGTTGTGCGACAGGCTCTACCGTATTAATCACATACTGTATTGAAGAACGGTGCTTTCATGCTTTGCTTTCCTATTTTATTTCCTTGAAGGTCAATGGTGAAGTACTACGCTTTCCGAAAGATTATTTTTCCTTAATCCACGAAAATTACCGCTTCCATTCACTATAAATATATTCTATAATAAAATTCAATTATCGATTAGGTTTTCATGCTTCGGGCACCACCATTGCAGCTTCGCTGATCTGGTCTCCAATGCACTCGCTTGCTCCGAGACCAGGATCCCATTTTCGTTTTTTATTTTCGTAGAATTTACCTCTTTGCGATCGTTTATGCGGGTGTCACTTAAGAAATTTCACGTAACGTTCTGGGGTAACGGTGTGCTGCACGGGCTAAATTAATTGAATTAATGTAATCAACTGAGGATTTTTATTAATTGACTAATTGTAAGTATATTAGTTCAATAGGTAAGATAAAATAGTTAGATTAAAACTCATCAAAGTAAATTCTACGCCCAAAAAATTCGTAGACCTCTCTCTCTCTCAATGTTTTTTCAACTCTCCGGAGGAAAAGGTAAACTTTTGCGGTTTTCTTGAGAGACGCCTAGTGACACCCCTGGCTTCCCGCCAACGGACAACCGACATTCTTCCCCCCTCTATGTTGAACAGAGGTGATCCCACGCTCGCTTTCCGCATGCCACGAAACACCTCTCGTCAAGATGCTGCATTAATCCACCGAATGCGCCTCGATGTGGCCTTTACAGCTCAGTGGCGTTACCGCTTGAGGCAAGTTGACTCTCCCACCTGCTGCCAGTGTGGTGCTCTTGAGGATCTGGAGCACATTCTTCTTCATTGCCCTCACTACGAACCTTCCCGAACCACACTCTCCGAGTCTCTTCGTCAGCTGGACTCTCGCCCTTTCTCCCTACCGAAATTGCTTGGTCCCTGGCCCAATCCAGCCCAGCAACGCTCTGCGCTCAAAGCTCTTCTGACATTTCTGGACACCATCGGACTTCGATCGTTATTGTGAAGGGGCTCGTTATTTTATTCCCCCCATTCCATCCAGCAATGGGGTAGAGTATCGCCTGTGGCGATGAAACTCCCCACTCTCCAAGGTCGAAAATAAAGTTGTTGTTGTTCTTGAGAGAGGTGATCAAACTGATTTCCGTTTGAGGTTCACCAGGTACATTTGCCATGTTCATAGCCTATTATTCGAAGTCGATCACTCTCATCAGAAAGTCAATTTTATTTTTTGTACAGACTATTAAAGTACGTACAACGCATTTGAAAAGCGTGGTTACAATTACTAAATACCGACTCGAAAAGTGAGCCATACAGTGTTAAGCTAATGCGGTGGGAAACAGGATCAAATGAATACCATTATTAAAATACCTAATGGTGTACACAGCGCCTCACTATAAAAGCGGATTGTGTAGAAGAGCGGGAGAGACAACTGTACAAAATAAACAAGGTGGTAGACCACAAAAACCGCTGAAGTGTGGTCTTCACCTGCCTTAGGCGTTCGGTTCTATGTCGTTGACTTAGTTGAGCCATTATAAAATGAGGTCATGCTCTTTCTCGATCTGTTTTCAGCTTTCTGCATTGCTTATGCAACAAACTCGTTGGGGGGTCTGCGGAAGCACAATCTACTTTTTGAAAGCTCGAAATTAGAAAGGATCGACTTCCATCCATATGATGTCAGCATGCTTCGAGTAGCAATTAAGGGATGAGGGAAGAATAGGTATCTCTCGCCTTAGTCGTCCAACGTGCCTTTGACCGGCTATACCGAAAGCATCTGTAACTACACTGTAAAGCGTGCTTTGACTGCATAACTTTGGAGTAGTGCGGAGAAGACGCCCACACAAACTGACGCAGGACGGAGAACGTGCGGGAACTGAAGTTGAATGGTAAAGGCCCGCGCCCTGACAAACACTTTGCTCGAACTTTCCCCGACTTACGCCGTTTCTTAGTCGTGTCACGTGTCACATTTGTCCACTCGCTATCTTCGCTCCAAATGTTCTCTTGAGTCGGACGTACGGCGCCGTCACCACCACATCCGGCCATTTTAAAAGCAGATTTATGCTTCCCGGAACAGTGCGCGCCTCTCCAACAATGGATGCTTCCCCGAATATGTACCAACGTGAAAAATGATGTCCGCTTCTAATTAACATTTTTCGCGAAGCAGTGTTCATCGTAGCGCGCTCGCTTACAAGTTTTACAAATTAGCGCGCGGTATAGCCTCGTTGCCTTTTGCTTCGTGGGAGAGGGGACCTTGGGCAACGGAATGGGGCTGGTAGACATGTTTGCGTGACAAAATGGCCTCCCCGCTGTCCGCGGGGCGGCGCCACCCATCAACAAAAAGAACGCCGCTATCCTCAGCCATATCGTAGTGGGTCGTGAGTGTCAAGGAAGCTTAGTGTTGTTGTATGTAAGAGCTTGTTCGTTATGCATCTATGTTTTACTTGAACAATTGAAAGTCGTCGCTGCCCTTGAAACAACTACTTAAAGTTATTTTACTGGACATAGTCGCACGCCATCTTAATGCCAGAATTTTGACACGAGGAAAATGAAATTGGCTTCTTCTCAGAAAAGGTGACGTTGTCTCGTTATTTCTTTTTGTATTTTCTTGCGTTTTTACTTTCTCATGACGCCCACACGTTACCAACACGTTAGTTCAATCTCGTCAATCTCTATCGTACCTCAGTTTTCTATCATGATTGACGGATAATCATTGTTGTGATGGTAGGTTGTCCCACACTGTATACCTCAGTGATCTTAGAAAAACCTTACGTGAATCTATGAGTCCGTAGATCACTCTGGAGATTATTTGAGAGACGTTTGTATCGTTAGCTAGATTTACCTTACATTGTATGATCCACAGGCTGTTTGCATCAAGGTATAGATGATCAACATTTATTTTATGCAGCAGCCCACTTAAGCGTCGGCGTGTAGCGACGCAGCGAAAATTAATGTACAATGTTGCTTTCGTAAATTTACGCGTTATTTGTGTGTTCCTGCCATACGAGGAATCATATTTTCTTTGCGCAAGGGTACATAAATTCCTGTAGATAACGCAAATAAATCAAATGAAATATCTGCCATGAAAAGCATAACGGCCGTACTAAACTGACGCCCTCGCGAACCTCTCCTTAACCTCACTCACGGGCCTCGGAAACCACCTCAGTCTCACTCTTAAACCGCGTCGTCTCTGTATTGAGGCGCTTCGGAATCACATTACAGTCATGATCGAAAGAAATGGGAAGACGAAGCAAGAATGGCAGTTATGTCGAACGTAGTGTGGGAAAAATTTATTCAGTTGGTGGCGTAATTACAGGTGGTACGAAGACATGGATTTTAAATCTAGTGTGTTGTAGTTGCATATATATATTGGCATCAAGGTGGAAGACATATGTATTGGCATCATCGTGGAAGACCAGCCATATTGGCTGGCTCCCTTTAACGCAACAAACGCACTAGTCTACAACCATCGCAACGCCAACACCCGAAGACGAGCTCACGGCAGGTCTGGGATTGATGTACGTGCTAGATGCCACCTCGCAACAAACCAACAGGAAGTCGTGATTGATTTTCCTGTCACAGATTGTAGCAAATTCTCAGGAGCTCACAGTACCAAACATGAAGCTCAATCTTTACTGTGTGTCCACTGTTCTCAGAAAATAGCACGGCCACAGTTCATCCACTCGAACATAAGCGTTTCCCAGCTTGATGCAAAATGAACGCCTAACCAGTAATCCCTACCGAATCCCCCTCTTTCCTTCCCCTCTCTACTTCTCCCCTCAAAATTCTACGTTTCATTACGAAAAACCCTCTCCCAATCTCTCAAAACCGCACCACAATCCCCTTCCCATAAGCACTCCCTTACTAGAAAGAATCAATCAGCCATCGAACTAATTGAAATAAAAAGCGCACGAACGAACC
Source organism: Ornithodoros turicata (assembly GCF_037126465.1). Lineage (NCBI taxonomy): Eukaryota > Metazoa > Arthropoda > Arachnida > Ixodida > Argasidae > Ornithodoros > Ornithodoros turicata. The sequence goes on from NC_088203.1 coordinate 85,323,407, forward strand.
GAGAAAAGTAATGAAAGAGAGAGAAAGAAAGAATGAGAAGTGCACAGTCGAAGTGGAACGCGTTATTCTCAATTAGACGGGGCAGTGCGTCAGACATCTTGACTCTTTTCCACTTCGGGAGGGGACGTCCCCTTTAATACATGGTCACCATTAAAGGTTAGAAGATCATTATGATGACCTCTCCAGCGCTTGCTCACTTAACTTCATTTACTTTCCTCTTTGTGCTGCCCTTTTTCCCTTTCTTTCTGTTTTCATTTGGTATAAGTACGAAACGGAGGTTTTATAACGGGGCGGCTGAAAGAGGCTCTCGTTTCATCATATAGTGGTACTCAGTCTCCATCATTTGATATAACGGCTTTAAAGCCCCACGAGGAGCTAATGAGCTAATGGAAGCAGCGTTTAGCTTCTGTACGATACTCTGCGTGATATTCCACAGTCGCGAGTGATTTTTTTCCCCGCTTTTTTTTTATGATTGGGATTTTTGTGGTTGATCTGAGTAGCACCGGAGAGCTGATCCATACACGTGCTCTGAACAAATTAAATGTTGTAAGCTACAGTACAAGGAAAGGTGCCAGCGAGAAATATCCGAACGTTCTGATGTGCGTGGTGCATTCTTAGATAAAAGGGTGCAGTAGTTACACCTTTTATTACTTTTTATCCCATGTTAGCGCCGCGAAACAACTGTGGCGTACAGACGTGGACAGATGGAGAGAGGACAGTAGAAAGAATTGGGGGTTTAGTACGCGTCCTGTGCCGACTTCAGGGGAAACTGTGCCGACATTCGTCTGGAAAGCCTTCGGAAAACCCAGGGAAAACCTCAGACAGCGCAGCCGGTGACAGGATTCGAACCCGTGCCACCTCCCAGTCTCGCCGTGGAAAGCGATGATCTTAACCACTATGCCACGGGAGCTGGTATTTACACCTTTTAGGAGGTGTAGGAAGGAGGAGGTAATAGTTGTCGCATATGTTGTGCCTAAAATGTTGCAAAGTTCTACCTGCTACCTCACTCTCTGCCACGAATGATAGGGTTACCGCTTCTGATTCGGTGAGCGGGGGAGGTGTACACCTTTTCATAGCAATTTGGATATATGATAATTGGTTTTACCACCCTTTTACACCCTTTATCAGATGCTATGTTGACCTAGGGGGTAACTATCGACGTTTCACGGCTCTCTTTTTCTTAGAGTGTGCCCTGAAAGGTGTCATCACACAAGGCAGACTGAATCGCTCCGGGAAGACACTATCATAAGCTGATTCTGCTTGACTCTTGATGGTAACATTTCCCTTAAAGGGCCTATCGCATTCGTCGCGGTCGATTCCGAAACTATGCAGTGCCATTTTACTCCTGGTTCATCACCGACAATGACGCCATAAATCCGACGAAAATTAGTGGAATTGTTCCTGTGCAGTTCGATGCAACGCATGGAAAGAGCAGACGACGGATGTTGAGAGCGTTCGGGAATACCCTCTCTGTAAACGTCGCATGGACAAGGCCAATCAGCGAGCGCCTTCTGGCGCGGACAAGGCCAATCAGGGAGTGGCAGAGAGGCCTCGGCGTCCGATCGCCGGGCGGGAGTAATGGCGTCTGCGATCTGCGGAGACGCCTGAGGTCGGCTCGAGGAATGCTGCTTCTTGTTAGCGTCGTGCGTGTTTGTATACAGCCAGGAGCGTAGCACCGCGTTCCACGAAACATGGTCATATCAGCATTCGCACTGGTAAGCGAAGGTCGGCATATATTTACCGACGTCTTTTCACTTAGTATGTTGCCGTGCGAACGCGAAGCAATCACCTGCGCTGCGCTCTCATTCGTGTGCCCGCCTTACGTCATTCTCGCTCAGCTGCAGAGGGAGTGCGAATATTTGAAACTCGTTTATTTAATAAGTACGCTGTTTTCGGAAGAGAAACTTGGCCAAGTATAGACTGTGAAGTCATATCGAACATTACCGTGTCGGACTCATAACCACCTTTCCGGATGCGATAGTCCCTTTATGATATTTGCTTTTTGTATGGATAGTAAAAAAAAAAAAAAAAGATTAAGTGCGAGTTACATGCTATACCCTATTAGATGCGTACGGGTGCCTAAAATTGTATATGTTTTAGATGCCGAAATTGTTTGTTAGAATGAGTTAAAAGGAATATGAAATTTGTCGCACACCCCATAACTTTTTGAGTTTGAGTTTGATTATATATAAAAAAAAGGAAGATATTGAATTCGTCACCTGACGAATTCTGCTACTCCCACAAAGGAACTTTTAACTTTAAAACCCGTAACCCATAACTTTTTAAAAATTTTCGTTAACATTAACTTCAATGTTAATAATACATTACATACTTTACACAAATTACATTGACATTGCACTATACACATTACATAAATAATACATACCATACATCAATAACATAAACATTAACTTTTTTGTGAAAATGGTTCTGTCAAATGCCAGACGCTGATACCTCCGGACCTGTCCTCCACATTCCCCATTCCTCTCGCATCTTGACTACTGCACTTGACACACGGCTTGCGGACGGGCGCGGCGGCCAATCATGAGCCTACCTTGCGGTGAGCGGTGACGTAGTCGTTGACGTAATCGGGCACAGCGGTTAGGGGGCCAAGTTCCTCCGCACGCTACACCTGCGCCGCCTGTCGAGAACAAAAATCGTTGAGTTGTTCCGGTAACAAGGAAGACATGAGTATCATGTCTGTCATGTCTGTCACTGCAATGATTTTGGCTGCTATGTCTTTGTCTATAGCAGATCTGTTTCAGTAAGTAGGGTGCAGCAGTTCTCATTATAAACCGTCTCGCTTTAGTGGTTTTCTAGGTAGTAGTTGCTCATTATGTCCGCTCTCAGTGGCTCATGATCTCCGTGAGGATATTGTTCGTCTTCAGCGGTGACAAATTCAAAGTACGAAGACGTCGTGCGTCCGGCGACGGGACGCCTATGTATGTAGTACGTTATTACCTACGAATGATATTGAATGGTGTGCGCGCTGGTTGTGTAATTGTAGCCAATATAAAGAAACATAGCGGGAAAAAATAACTTACAAAAACTGATTGCTAATGCGTTGCTCAACAAATCAATCCCCAACCACGCGTAGATTGCGAGAATTTCGTGACATATCACAGGAAAATTAAATTCTGAAGTAGTGAACAATTTTGCTTTCGGTTTCATTTCAGACCAGCGGCACGGTCGTGTGGATAAAGCACTTTTCCATTTTTTAATCCGTTAGCCTTAGAGTCCTCGCTATGAAAGAATCGCGGCGTGGTCTGTCCGTAGCCACGGTGCGACGCGCATGCGCGGTGAGTGGAGAGGGAAGGAGAGGGCGCGTGGAGAGCGCGACGCGCGACGGCGGCAGTGCAGCTGTGTGGTCGACAGGTTCAGACGCGTCTGCGTGGGCGCGCCATGGGTTATGAAAGCTGTGCGGAGGATCGGCGGCTAAAGAAGGCTGAGGGTGCAAGACGGCGCCGCCAAACTGAATCGGAGGGAGCCCGAAAGGCTCGTTTGGCTGCGGATGCTGTTTCGCGTTAGCGTCGTGTAGGGTCGTGTGAAGGGTTGTGTAGTGTTGTGAAGGGGAGTTCCCAAAGGGTTTTCAAGTTTTAATGCTAACGCCTTTCCGTCGGATCCACTAATGGATCGACCCTGATTTTTTCTTTCTATTTCTCTTCTATTCTATTCTATGGATAAAATCAGCCGCTCGTTTCTAGTAGCCAGGGTCGTGCTGAAGACTGCTAGGTGGTGGGTTTGAATCCCACAACCAGCTGTGCTGTCTAAGACTGGGTTTTCCGGCAGACTTTTCCAGACGAATGTCGACACAGTTCCTCTTGAAGTCGGCCCAGGACGCATACTTACCCCCCTGTCCCACTCCTTCCTGCTGTCCTCTTTCCATCTGTACACGTCTGTACGCCGCTCATGGCCGTCGTTGCTACGCGGCGCTAGCCCGAAGTAACAGAAAATTGCATTTCAGTGCATTACGTTCCCTCGTAAGTTCGTTGTCTGTCGTTCACTGAACTGCAATGGGAATCAATTCCTTGTAGTTACCTTGCTACTGCCAACACTACACTCTTAAAAATGAACTTCACCGCACAGCACGCTCCTAGCCAACCATCACCTCGAATGATATCGTTATCTGCACTGATTTGCTGAAAACGGGAGGAGGAGCCTATTTTGTGTCCATTATGCACGGCACAAAATAGACTCCTCCTCCCGTTTTCAACAAATCAGGGGCGAGAACGTTGTCATTCGGGATGATGGTTGGCTAGGAGCGTGCTATGCGGTGAAGTTCATTTTTAAGAGTGTACAGCTCACTTCTGCTAACAAAACTTTTCGCTGCAAAAATAAAGTTACTCGGTTTTACGAGGGACGAGGAGCGCTGACGAGGACAACTCCGAAGAGGAAATGGACAAGACAAGCGCTTGTCTTGTCCATTTCATATCCGTAGTTGTCCTCGTCAGCGCTCTTCACTCATCATTCGACATGACTTTCGTGTGTGAAGTCGATCTTCGGCTAAGCTAGCGCATCAGTTGCCTTTATTATGCAAGAGCAATTAGCACGGATCAATTAACATTTGGGAAGCTACGGGTCCAATTCACTCGGCGACTAATATCGTCGCTCAAAGCATCTCAAAGCTCAGATCAGGTATCAATTAGTCGATTTTTTCTTGCGAATATTGATATCAAATTTTGATAATATATCGATACTATATTGATATAAATATCGATATTATATTGAGATAAGCATCAATATTACATCTATAATATATCGATATTTTAACGATTTTATCGATATTTTTTTGTCAGATATCGATAATTATCGATGTCGAAATTGCCGATATTTTCGCACCATTAGTGTCAATGTTAAGGGAGATGCACCTGTAATGGCTGGTTATCCACCCCGCATGTTGAGGGAGAGGGTGAAAGCGCCACCTATGTAGTAATTTATTTCCGTATTTTTGTTACTCACCCGTGGCCAGAAATATTCGCGAGCCAATAATGAAGTGTCAAATTACCTCTGCTTCTGCCCTGCCCTCGCACCCAGCGAGTGCAAGGTAATCTCCCTCCTCGTCAAGAAAGGCATCGTTTTATCCCGCACGGAACACAGATACGGTTGCAGACACTCAGGAGTTGACTGCTTCATTTTTCAGAGCACATTCTGGGCCCTGCTAACTCTACTGACACAGGCAAACGAGTGCGGACCACATCCAGCTTAGCTGAAAACAAGCCACGTTTCCATAATACAACATGATGCCGAATTCTCGAGTCGCTTTCCCAACCTTACTTAACTTATCCCGAAGCAGTTGCGCTGCGGCCATTCATTATTCACTGAGCGACGGACGAGCAGCAGCGAAGGTGCGAGTCCTGCCTAATTCATAAATGGCAGCAGGAGTCGGCGTTAAGAAAAATGCCTTGGCCGAGAGGCTTTGAGCCCCGACAGCGGCGCTGCGGAATTAATGGGAGCCCTACCGAATTACGACCGGCCCCCTGGCGAAGAGTTATAAATATTAGAAACTTCGGCCGCCACTCGAAGGCGGCTTCATAATATAGCGAGAGGTGGCAAGAGTTTATGCTGGGAGTGACACAATGAAACTGTTGCGAGAGGCGAACTTTAAAGGGAATGCAAAATTTTCGCGTAATGACTGATGCCGTTATCTCGACACCAACACAGAAGGAACGCGGGATTGCGTCCTTCGCGACTGATGAGTGAAAGAAATCGCCACTTTAAGCTTTCTCTCTCTCCCCCCGCTCCTTCTCAAGAAGCGGGACAATGCGGAGAGGCCTCGGATTGGTCTCCTCAAACGCCCTCTTCGGCTATGATTGGACAAATCGTTTGAGGAAACCAATGAAGAGGGCCGGTTCGGCATTATAGGCCTTCTTCAGAATTGAGAGCATGGCATAGATGCAGGACATCTGGTGAACTAACGCCATAATGTGAAAAGCCTGAGCCTGGCCACAACTAGCAGGACAATAAACGCACGACAACAGATGAAAAGAGTATAGCCACGAAATATGACTGCACGAAAAACATATTGTCGTTATACCATAGCAACGCCATAGAACTCGCTCAATCAATTTCTTTTCCTCTGAACCGTCAGCAGTGGTTATATTAATTAGTACGAGAACGAAAGTAGGAATATTCGCAACAGTAACAGTAGAAATGAAACTAGACTCGGTCTCATTATGGTCGGCCGGTCTCGGAAGTGAGCTTAGCTCGTCAGGATGCCCGCCGCTTTCTACGCTGCGAAAATTTTAGGTTCTTGGCCAGCACACCAGCAAGCGGTCGCATTGCATGTACCCGGGGTTGCCACCTGTCCGGATTTCAGTCGTACAGTTCGGAAATTCGAGGTTTGCGTTCGGGGTCCGGATGAAGGTGTAATCCGGACATGAAATGTTCGGAAATTGGCGAAGTCGGAGTAAAAAATCTTACGCCTTGAGTTTTTCGTTTGCGTCATCGTCGCCAAATATTGAGCGATAACTAAAATGAGCTAAAATCAAAGCTTCCTTGAGCCACATGAAGATGCTGTATAGACAACCTCTCGTCTTAGAACCCTCTATACCCTGCGCTTAGCTTTCAAGTCTCAAGATTTTGATACGGTCCCTCACAATCCACTTCATACAATCCAAGACAGGGCAAAAAATGAAGGGAGGCGTGGGAGGGACCAACAGTAACAGCTCTCCATAGAACCCATAGTTTAAGATGGTTCACACAGCACTGGGCACAATGTAAAATAAATTGACTGGACCAATAAAAATGCGACGTTATACGTTCCAGACAACCAATCAGGTGCCTTCCTGCTTAATTTGTCTCGCCTTTCGGCGTGTCCTAGCTATCATCGACTTCTACTGGTTTTCCGCCTGACGCCCAGTTATTTATAGTCTGAAATAACTAAATGCAACGTTTGACTAAACATGACATTTCATACATCATATTGATTCAAAGGTCTACGTATATACAAAGTTCACTGCGTTGCGCTTGCTACCACACTGTAACAAAGTACGAAGCCGCGAAACGAACGCGCTCTTATAGTTCCTATAGTAATGAGTGAGTCTCACGAGTGCATACTACTGCGTGATGAGCATCTGATATTGCTGCAAAGCGCGAGAATCAACTTCCCCCCACCCCCCTCCTTCTCCCCGCCGTGTTCGGTATACTTGCCGACGAAAAAGGCAACCCTAATTGCAGGCTCTGCTGCGGTTACTTGAGTCAAGCAAGTTGATCAGTATACTTTGTAATTTGTGACTTCTATACATTAGGCCTACGGCACTATTGCGTCCGTATATGTTGTGCCTTGTGATTGCTGTGACCGACAAACGTTGTTGTGACTCGCACTTCGTCTTCTTTTACCGACGGAACTCTTCTTCTTAACGACGTTATTTTTTCTCTCTCTGTCTGTCTTCTTTGCTCTACATAGGTGTACTAGGGGTACTAGCCAGCCCGGCTTAGTCGCGACTCACCTCCTCATCTTTCCTTCTGTCATCATCATCATCATCGGTCTCATACGTTACGTACAGACTTGAATTTAGATTCTCATGTGAGAAATGACAATGCTAAAATGTGTATGGCGCAGTATATCAGCATTAACTTGAAGCTCTATACAAGAAATTATGTTGTACATCTTTCCCGGTTGACCTTCTATGTAGTATTCTGGTGAAAAAGAATTTAACTTAGAAACGCGAAGAGCACTGACCATTTCGGTCGTAATTTGAGGTGCATGTGGTATAGGTGCTGATACTTTTACGATACCGGTACGTTCTTTGCTGGTACGTGTGGCACGGAAGTGAAGGGCAAAGCGAACATCGTCTTGCGTGAACTATTTACGCTGTCTGTCAATAATAAGGTAAAAATCAATGCACGTAAACTAAATGCGTTTTGTTCCTACTAAAAAACGAATCATAAATCTATGATGAAAGATGGAAGTCACTGAATGGAAGTCACTTTGTCCTTTCTATGTTGTTCCAGCCTCAGAACATCAGTTCTCTCATATATCTATGTTCCGATATTTACCCTGCGCATATGAATATTGAGACCGTTGACACATTTGAATCGTTAGGAGTTTATTTTTCTGGTTCGATGAACTGGGTAGTCCATGGATCTCGTACGGTCAGAAGCATCCAGTGTACTGAGTATGATATGCAGGATAACTTACCAGTTAAATTTACAGCCGCAATGAGTGTTTTTTTTTAATGAAATCCTCGTAATTCAAAAGAAGTTCATCCGTCTCGTTGAGGGCTTCCCATGTAGGCATGCGACTACGAGACTACATATCCATTCCATACACCATACCATACTACCATACTTCCATACACCTTACTTCCATACTTCCATACTTCCATACACCACGTGTACAAATATACAGGCTATCCTGGACACAAAAGCAATTATAGAAAATAACGCAGCAATAGCTAATTTGTCACCTGGTTAGTACTAGTAACTTATGGCGAGCATATCTGTAATAGAGATGGACGATGGAGAGTGTTGTCACCTTTATGTGCCACAAGCAATTTTTCAAAAGCAAATGCAGCTGCAGAGAGCTTTCCTGTCGATGTGGTTCATTACGAATACAAACAAATTTATGTTTTGACGAACAGATCTGCGGGAAATTTAGGAGAAAGTTAATGCCGCTCTGTTGCAGACCCTTACTTGCACGAGAGAAAGAGAGGATTTAGAATGCCTGTATACCGGATATGAAAGAAACTGGCATGCAGTTCGGAGTTATACGATTGGAACATCTGTTCGATAAGGCCGTGACTACTTCGCGCGCTTAGCGGGACCTCGTGGACATTGAATTCTTGAGGATAACTTTCATGTTGAGATCGTGAGTGGAACGCAATGTTCATGAAAAAGGTACAACGCGGCACTGCGGACAATTTTTGCCAAAGGTCACAACAGTGCACGTATGTAGTGGAGCGTAAATCGTGATTCGATAGGAAACTCCTTACTTTAAAGAAGCTCTGAGACCCACTCCGTAAATTTTCCGTTTTGGGCTGTGGCGTATACGCTATACCAGTAGGTCAACTGTCTGCGCAGCTCCACAGTTTTCTTCTCTTCCCTATTACACGGTGAGCCACCTCATTGGTCCCTCTCCCAAATCAGGAGGTAACAGCTCAAGGTGAGGCGGACGTGGTTTTTTATGTGGACCCATGCGGAGTACCATGCTGGTCTACGAATATCCCCTCGTTGGTGTCTTGTGTGTGGATGTCACGTGGTTTCCCCACACTTTACTCTCTCTCACGTGTAGAGACAAACTGTCGCAGCGTATTGTGCAACACGCAACACGCGCTCTTGCGCAAGAATAATGATCGTACCTGACTTGCTGCGCATGCGAGAGGTCTTTGATTTGCACACCCTCTAGAGTAGAAAGCCCGGCCATCCCATCCTTCAGAGAAACCCGTAAATAAATGAGTGATGCTGACGTCACACCGTGACGTAGAGAGTCCACCGCAAGTAGCAACGCGCCATATCCATGGCAGGCGAATGTTCAGTGGCAAATGAGACGTCGTGGCTGCAATTATTGCAATGTTACGTCACTACGGACCTGATTACGTCACAGAAAAAGATAGGGCCAGGCCTCCAACATCACGCCGCTCCGCTTACAGTTAGTTTTGTTAACAGAACTCTAACCGAGAAACGTCATCATGGCGTTGGTAGACAGACTGATAGCGAAACAGATCGGAAGGGGAGGGATGGGTTCCATGAATGGGCACTTGTTCGCTGCCTCCTATTGAAAGAAAAGTAGGACCGAAGGTCGCGTCCGTTTCAGGGACCATCGTAATCCTCTCAAGACCGTGGCTTTCGAGCGCGACCTTATTCGCCCCTAGTTTCCAGCGTAGTTCAACTCTACCAAATTGGTGGCGCTGTCGAACACTATGACGTCATCTGTTTACAAACGGGGAGAGGTGTATTCCGTGTTAGCTCCGCGAAGTAACCGTGGCTATGAGCGGCGTACAGACGTGGACAGGTGGGGAGAGGACAGAACGAAGGAGTGGGGGACAGGGGGGGGGGGGGGGTTAGTATGCGTACTGAGCCGACTTCAGGGGGAACTGTGCCGACATTCGTCTGGAAACACTGCCTGAAAACCCGGGGAATACCTGAGACAGCACAGCCGGTGCGGGGATTCGAGACCTCCCAGTCTCGACGTCCAAAGTGATCTTCCTAACCATCATGCCACGGGAGCTGGTGCTCACGGTTAGTCTTTCGAAGCTTCTTACAGCGGCAGCTCACCTTCACGCGTCCGCGTCGACGTTGACACAAAACCCTCCCCCCCCCCCCGCCCTCTCTGCGTTCGTGCGTGTGGTGTGGTCTCTCTCTTCTGTTTGCGGAATGTGTTGCCTAGAGGCGCCGAAATTAGCTAGTCAGGACGAGACGTCCCAAGGCGTCGCCTGCACAACAAGCTGCCTCCAAAGAACGGCGCTGAGCCAAGCAACGAGAAGGGATGCAACGAGCTTAGTTGAATGTATGGTTGATGGCATCGGTGAAATCTGCTTCTTCTTCTACCTGTTTCCTGAAGACTTCTACCGGTTTCCTAAACTCAAATCCCGCCTACGTGGTCGCCATTTTGGGAACAATAATGAATTCACATGTGCTGTGAACGAGTTTTTGGAGGGCTAGGACGCCACCTTTTTCCGTGATGGGATTGCAATGTTTGAGCATCGTTGGACCAAGTGCATTGATGTCAAGGGGGATTATGTAGAAAAATTGTGAAAAGCTACGATGTTCTCTACTACGAGCTACTCTTGTTCATCAGTTCTCTCTTGTGAAAAGCTGTCTTGTTTCTGCAACTCCTTCTGGGTGAGGCTTCGAACTTTTTGAACGTCACAGTCGCGCAGTCATATATGTACATAGTCACAGTCATGCAATCACATATGTACATCTTAGCATTGTAGCATTGCGCATTTCTCATCGTAATGAATTCTAAATCGTGTAATAGTGTATACTAGTGTTGACGTTAAATAAATTTCCTCAAACAATAAAATACAGTCAGTAGAAACTCTGTCGTAAAATTATTTAATCACCATTTGTCGACAATGTAGCGACCGAAGTGTCTACACTAGAGCACTGCACGGGCTCGGGCTTACCCGAAAACCCGAGCCTGACCACAAGGTTACCCCCGGGGACATCTTCGCGGCCCACTTACAACCCAAATGCAGCCGTACGACGCGACACCTAACGTCAAAGCACTCTACGCAATTGTCTTCCAAGACCACGACGCGTCCACCCACTCCCGCTACTGACCCCCGGTAAGTGCTCGGAGGAAGCTGCTTCTACGCGCTTATCGACCGAATAATAACGCGCTAAACAACTTGCACATGCACTGGTCAAAAAGCCAAGAAAGAAAGGTTCTGCTCCCACTTGAAAAGACATCTGTAACGTCGCCCCATAATTCGGTTTGGAGAGCGCGAGAAAATGTGCGGTCAGGTGGCTGCAGCAACACTTTACCCGCGCGAGCCCAATCAATGGTAATCGCATCAGCCAACCCGGCCAGTGTGTGTATGAAGGCGGTGAAGAAGAAGGGTGGTCGGAAAGGGAGACACAGATGGTCAGAGGAGGGCTCTCAATAAAATATGAGGCGTTGGTGGCCGTACATCCATCTCGTTGCTTCTTTTACGTTAATTACGGCCGTATATACTGTGCCCGTTCACTGCGCGCATGTCTAATGGATGTGACAGGAGAACGGCGAGTTCATTTGTTCCTTCCTGGTGTGTTACTTCGGTTGAAGACTGAGAGACTGCTTGAGGATTGAAGACTAGCGGTGTTTCTTTATCCTTTTGACGTAGCATATGCGTCTACCATATAGTCTATGGGCTAACTTGACTGAACCTGCGAGACTTGTTGTATTGCGCGTGTAACGCCCTTGAGAGTGAATGTATGAGAGATGGAGGTGGTTTCTTTTTCTTTCTTTTTTTCTTCCTTTTCTGTATGTTAAGATGGTGCCTAATGGGTAACCTGTGCGGGCTTTCGTTGATCTTAGTAGGTCACCACGGCGCGGTAGCAGTGCCGCTGCGGCTAACAACCGAGTCCTAGCAGAAATAAATAAACGTCGTGCTTCGTTGGTAGCAAAAATAATTGGTATCGTAAAACAAAAGCTGTTTCTTTTTAATGTTTGCAGACGACACGCTCACACGGATTCCCCCCTGACCGCGAAAGCAACGACGCGAGCAAGCTATGGGGCCCAAAGGTATTCTGTGGGGATTCTTTAACATGTGCTGAAACCATAGTGCTGGCCAGAGAGTCCAACCGAAACGTTTATCGGTTCAGTTCGAGTTTAGGTTCGACGATAAGGTTTCAGTTGTGGTTCAGCTCCGGAAGGCAACTAATAATGGTTCGAACCGTTTTTTTTAAACGGTTCGGTTCACGAACCGGTTTAGGGGCCACGGGTGGGAATGAAGCATAACAGGTAGATTAAATCGCACTTCCGTTTGTGTGGTGGTGCTTGAAGTGGGCAGGAAGACGTCAACGGTCGTTCAAGCTAAGACATCGCGCGATATGAAAGACAAGATTAGTAGTGGTTACGACAGGATCATAACCACATGAAATACCGGTTTGGGTTGACTGTCCCCGCACGTAGCTTATGTCGCGGTGGTTAACTAACCCACCAGGTTGCTCGTCAGGAAGATAATTAACAGTCAACCAATCTTGCAACCTTGGCCTAAGTCATTGAAATTATTGTTTACCAGTCGTGAGATGCGAATACACGTTAATCAGCAAATGACGCTTCATGGTAGGTGGATTGGAATGGTGCGATTCAGAGCTCGGGGTCTTTATGTAAAAGGCGAGTTATCGTGTCATCACTGACCGCCGCCGTGCTACCATGTCACCGTTAGAGTGAAGTGTCTGTGGAACAAGACAAAGCACGGGCAAGAGTAAGTGCAAACAGAGAGTTCGAATCATTTTCGCCCAATAAGAATGAAAAGAACTTACCAATCTGGTTTTCTTTGTGCATTTGAAATAAAAACGGTAAACACAAATATACTGACATCGTATATAAATATCACCAATTATTGGTGATTTTTAAATACGATGTCAGTATGATTGTTTTTACTTCTTTTATTTCAAATGCACAAAGAAAACCAGACTGCTATGTTCTTTTCATTCTGACCAGCATGAGAGCGGCTGGCCCTTTACCTTCTAAGGGACTTATGCAATGTCACACACGCATGGTGGGAGTTATCCTACAGCGTCGTACACACGGGCACATGCTGTAGTTCGATTGATGGGGTAACTTCGCCAATAATCCTGACGGTTGCCGTGGTACATGGAGTATCCCAATGAAGACTACTGAGGGATGCTCGCATGTTTTCTGTGATGGATAGTCCTCTTGGACCACCCTAGTCCCAGAGCAAGAGAGTTAGCACACCCCTCCCTCTCCTGTGCCACCATCATCATCTCTCCCCTCCCCCTTTCACCCTCCCCTTTTCTCCCTCCCCTGGGTGCACCGAGCCGCCACTTCAGAGCAGGCTGACCGCACTTTCCCCCTACATCACCACCCACCCACCCCCATGCTGTAGTTGAGCTCACATAGTTTGCTTTCACAGTGCACTGCACAAAAAAGAACAAAAGAAGAAAAACAAAAAAACAAAACGAAGAAGATAAAATTTGAAAGACCAAAAGTCACACAGCCGACGACGTATCCATCGGCTGGTTCGCGTACTCGCATTTATATACAGGATGCCTACGATAACTGTAGAAATGACTCTCTAGTATATAGCGCTGTCAAAGAAAAACTGACAGCTCTCCTATCACGTTTGTGTTACAAACAGGCTGACACACACACACACACATAAATGAGATGATGCTGTGTTGGGCTGATCTTACAATGCAGCACCTTTTCGGCTCATTTGCATATCAAAATTCGGGGATGGATATTTTAACGCACGTGCGGGTTTCAGGATTTGTTAAACCTTAAATGGCTTGCGACTGGGATAGTCTCTCAATCTGCCATCTCGCTTCTGCCCGAAATCCCCTAATTAAAAAGTTAATTAATGAACTTTAGGTAATCAGCCATCTTGCAGTTGCACACTTTCTTCGGGAAGACGTCCGCCTGGCCGCGGAACTCAACTGCAAAAACAACATCTATGCTGCTCTCGTAGCTTTTTTATAAAAATTCTGGTCAGTCTTACTTGACGCACCCTGCATATTCATGTGTATGTCTTAGACATTAGTAACCATAAGACTTTTCAGTTACCACCTTTATTGTTATTTCGCGACTCGAGAAAATCCGGAGCATTCCTGCAGGGCACGACTTTTTCGGCAAGCAAGAGGAAGGCTACGAAGCTAATAAAAGAAGAAAAAAGACGAAAAAAGTTTTGCACAACATGCCCTTAGTTCCGTATGAAACGTTATTTGAACCGGCTACCGGTATTTTTTAACGGTTCAGTCCCGGTTCAACTCCAAGGTGGCATCGACTGTTTCGGTTCGGTTCAGTTCCGGTTCGGCCAAAATTAACGGTTAACAACTGTTTTCGGTTCGGGTTCGGTTGGACTCTCTGGTGCTGACACATGGTGGTCGCGGGAACAGTGCTACAGGGAGGTCTCTAACTGTCAAGCACCCATTCGCCCGACCGGGTGCCAAGAAGGTCGCCTTACGAGAGAAGAAACAATTACAAGTACGGACCATAGCCAGCTAGCTTCAAAACACACCTTCAGTAGTATGGTAATGTCATGGTAAAGTTCGTCACGTGCACAAGAGGGTGGCGGTGATGGTGTCGATGTTACCGAGCCGTTTGCCCGCCTGCCCAAGCAAGCAATGACTGATGGCCGACGGTTGCCAAAAGGTCGGATGACAGTTGGCCAACGACTCTTTCGGCCATCCAACGTTGGCGCAGCGTTGCATAGTGATAGGCAGAGCGAGGATAGGAAAGCCGTCGGCCAGGGTACAGATCCGTATCAAGAAACGAGCTCGTTGGCCAAGCACTTGCCAAAGCTTTGATCAATCTCGCCTGGGGGAGAGAAAAACGTAGAATGGTCTAGCGCTGCATAAGTTCGACTTTCGATGGACCAAGGGAATTTCTCAAAACTAAAGCAGTAAGAAACAGAAGCATTACCTTCATGGCGAGTTAATACGACAAGCAATTCATCATTTCAGTGTCGTTTGTGTACGCGCCAAATTAAACTTAGACACGCCTCACCCTTCATTTTGACACACACGCGAACAGGTCTCTCGAATTTGGGGAATCTCGCTGGACAAGTTATGTATAATATCTCTTTTTCCTTAGGAAACGTTGTGGGAAATCATTACCTTACGCCGCGAGACAATTGAGTCTGAAAATGAGGGACGCCGCAGGAATGCTTTGGTCTGTATCTTGGCACAAGCTTAGTACAACGTAGGCTGGCCAATGCTTGGCAAATCGTTGCCTAAGGTACAGATCCGTATCCAGAAACAAGCTTGTTGGCCGATGATGTACCAAGCAAGGCCAGGTAGGCCAGCCTAACTATAGCCTAGCTTGGCCCAACCTTTGTTTGTTGCTTGGGTGGTGGGTATCATGTTGCTCCAGAGGGATCGTGCATCTTGGACAGACCATATGTGGAACTTCTGACAATTGCCTTATGGTGACCGAGAAAAACTCAGTGAGAACAACCCGACAGCACATCCGGTACCGGCCGGGATTCGATCTCGGCTCCGACTACCGGGACAGTTCCACGGCACAGTTCTGGCTCGCTCTTGTGCCGGGGATAAACCCTCAGCACAACTGGCAACGCGCAATTCAGGAGCGTCTGCTTTTTCTACGGGGCCAAATACGCGCATTCGAAATGTTTCTGTCATTGCAACTCTGCTACGCCTTCGATAATGCAGTAGCACAGTACGTGACCTTCACAGGGCGATCTCGGTCACCGTATGTTCATACACTGATTAACCATTCTGCTGTACCTCTCAAACCCACCTCCAAGAATATTCCCTGGTTAGATCTTGCTGGGCTCAAAGCGGAAGGTTACATCCATAGTCTGCACTTCAGCAGAGAACTATCTTCCACGCCAATGGCAGGAACACTGGGGTGCATACAGATCTAAGGGGAGCCAGGGTCGGATCCAGACCCTCATCTTTTATCTTGGCCTGATGATTTGGGGGCGATCCCACCCTGCATCCGCCACTGAGGAGAACAGAAGGCGACTGGAAGCCCCCGTGGGGCGTCGACATTCTGCAGGTCTCCTTCCTCCACTTCTCTGTCTGCGCAATGTCTCAATGAAGAAGGAGACAGTAGGACATCTTGTCGACTGTGACATTACCATGAGTCTGGGGCGAAGACGGACCGGACGACATGAACTAATGGGACAAGCCGAAGACTTCGTCCTGTTCGCTTCCATACCAGCTCACTTGCATTATTTCCCTTGTTCTACATAGGATATCTTCTCGCAAACACAAAAGGCGAATAATTTTGGAAGGTTCCTCTAATGACTACTGGGGCGAGGTTCCTTTAGGCGTAGAGAAAATGATATGGTCCATTTGACTCAATGAGTGGTTCTTTACAAGGAAGGACCTATGCTTCTTTTGAGTTGTGCATGTGTTGGCAGTGTACCCTGCAAGAGCAAAGCATAATCGCTGCACACAAGGTTGTACGAACGTGATGGTTGTTTTGTGTTGGCGATCTATATCGAACCAACACAGAAACGTCCTGTAATTGTCCCCAGGATGTCAACCCCGGACGACGATGACATCCTCAGGAAGTTATCAACTGGTCCTCCCAGTGTTACCTCCGTGTTAAAGTGGGACTCCCGGTCATATCACCTGCACATCCTCAGGGTGTCGACCTGGAACACTCGCAGGACCTTGTGAGGACTTCACCTGCACCCACCTGTACTTCATTTTTCTGCGTATAATTTATGCGGAAGCAGACGCAGTCCTGATAACTTCTCTTTTTCCATACACTTAACT
The DNA here is from genome assembly GCF_037126465.1 of Ornithodoros turicata. Lineage (NCBI taxonomy): Eukaryota > Metazoa > Arthropoda > Arachnida > Ixodida > Argasidae > Ornithodoros > Ornithodoros turicata. Next base: position 85,340,267 of record NC_088203.1, read on the forward strand.
TCCGCAATACAATCTCGCTATTTGTTTCTAGTACAATGAGCGCAGCCGTTTAAAGAGAAAGCAGACAGAAATATAAAAAAACTTTAAAAAAATCTTGTCAGGGGCACGAAGTCCGAGAAACCCACTCCGAAAGGTTCTAGAATTCTCTTCCGAAGCCAAAACAGACACAGTTTATCATACGAGAGTCCTGCTCGCGTGTGACACAAAACGAAGGGTGAGCTATTCATGTTTCTTTCGATCACGCAAAGAAAGAATACTCAAAGTGAGAAATTGATTGAAGTATTAGGTCCACATCAGTGCAAAGTCTATGTTTCTTACTCTTTTTGGTTTGAGACGTTCAGGTAGGAGCTGTGAAAGTCAAAAGCAGTGCGACGGAATCGACGTTTCAATCCATTCCACGAGAATGCGCACTATTTATCATAGACAGTTATCCTTTTTTAGATGTAGAGAATTTTACCCTGGACCACCCTTTATTTCAGAAAAATGTCAGTCAAGTCCAGGATCGGCCCAAAAAGAAAACAAATGTGTTTAGAAAGTCTGAACAGGAAAACTAAGTAATATTTCTCGTCCCGCTAGCTACCCACAGGTACGGGCACAGGACGTACCTGAATGACTCTTCATGGACAGTTCGAGAGGGCTATCCTCAGGACGTTCTGAAGATAACCTCGAAGGACGAGGACATGATGACACTGTGGGGACGTCCTGAGGACCGCGTGTGTTCTTTTGGGCCCATCCCCAAGAACACACTGTCATCCCAGGGCTATCCTAAGGTTGTCAGATGGGAATAGGTATGGCATCCCTAGGATGTCAAAATCTGATCCTCAGAATGTCATAATACTGCCACTTTGGCATATGAGATGACGTCCCCGAGGCTGTCCCTCGCCCATCCTCAGGGACCAATTTGGGACAGTTTAAGTACACATGAAGGACAATGCTTTCCGTCAATTTTCTGCTTTGATTTGTTTAATTTTGCTTTTTCTAGCACGCGCATCCGCCAAGTGCTTACAGAAGTTACACCAAACTGCAATCACACCAAAGATATGGGAGCGTTTTTCTTGTTCCAGTGAGAAACAGAATCTTGTGAAGGACACTAAGTCTGAGAAATCCTCGTAAGGGTGGGACAAGCCTTAAGCTTCTGAGGGAAACCCAGGAAAAACCCCAGACGGCACAGCCGGCCCGCGGATTCGAACCACGGACCTCCCAGTCTCCAGGAGCTGGTTTCCCTCAGATGTGTAATAGGCGTATGCCGGCACAGTTCCCCTGAAGTCGGCCCATGGACGCAGCTATCCTCCCCCCGAGCGGATTCCGCTCGGTCTTCCACTTCACCCTTTCCTCCTCTCCACCATCTTTCCCTTCCCGAGAAACATGCCGCCTAATCAGGCAGGCAGACCTCTCGGGTTCCTCCCAACGACACTCCTCCTCCTCCTCCTCCAGCCTTAAGCTTGCACACTGAGAAACCCACTCCGAAATTCTCTTCCGAAATCAAAACAGATACCATTTGTTGCTTACAACGCGTCCCTTCGTAAACACGGGAGTCCTGCTTCCCTGCTACGCAAAACGAAGGGTGAGCTCTACATGTTTCTTTAGATTACGCAAAGAAAAAATACTCAAAGCGTGGTATCGATTGAAGTATTAGGTTTGCCTCATTCCAAAGCCTGTGTTTCTTACTCACGTTGGTTTGAGACATTCAGGTAGGAATTTTGAAAGTGAAACGTAGTGCGACAGAATCGCGCGTCTCTGTTCTTTCCACAAGAAATCCTTCATGTATGATAGACAGTCATTCCTTTTGGCGGCAGGGAATTTTATGCTGGGCCACCCTTTATTTAACAAAAATGTCAGTCAGCTCCCAGGATCGGCCCAAACAGAAAACAAATGTGCTTAAGGAGTCTGAGCAGGTAAACTGAACAAAATTATCTTCTCGACCCCCTAGCTACCCGCAGGGACGGGCACAGGACGTACCTGAATGACTCTCGTGAAGGACAGGACGTACCTGAATGACTCGGACAGTCCGTGAGTATTATCCTCAGGACGTTATGGGGATCCACCTCGAAGGAAAAGGACACGATGACACTGTGGGGACATCCTGAGGATCATGTGTGTTCTTTGGGGATCACTCTCAAAACTATACTGAGGAGGCACTGAGAAATCTCCTCAACGTTCGTGAACGCAAGCCCTGATAAGCGAAACAAAACCGCAGGAGATACGCTGTGAACGCGGCGATCGGGCACGTCATCACACTTTAAAAGTTATGGATATGTTTCCCCCAAAGAGGAAAAAAAGGAAAGAACAGAACAAAAGCCCCCTGCCAGAAAGGTCAAAAAGCCCGAAATGCAGGACATAGTTCTCATGTCAAACACCTTTTCGAGTGCGGTGGTCTCTGTGGAATTCCAACACCCCAACCTGCCCCAACTGCAAGATGCAAATCCTGCGCAAATCCCTGAGTCAAAGCCCCCCCCCCCCCCCCCGAACCCCCTCTCTCCACGACCAAGATCTAACTGTACTAAAGCGATACATAGAGGGGTGGCGCCATCATTCCGCAGCGGTCGAAACCAAATACAAGGCGGGAAACGAAGTCGAATTTGAAGGGATTAGGACTTGGGACGATGGGGGTGTTTCGTACACTGTCGATGCTAATTTCCGTTGATATGTTGATTCTTAAAAGACCACCGGTTTATTAGAAATTAGAAGTCTATGGGAGCTGGAACGCTTCTCAGTAGTCATTAAACTGGGCTGTTGTTCAACGTGTACTTTCGTGGCGGAGAGCCATGGTTTTCCCCAAAACTTTGCGCTCAAATAACATTTTGAATAAAGTAATCAGCTGAAATGTGAACTGCATGTGATTCGTTGAAGCAATGGCTGCTGAATTCACATGTCACCAATGCTTTCACCTCTGTCTGAGAAAAGGTTTACAGTAACTTCATGTTGGCAACATGTCCCTGAGCTTGGGTTGGAAGGACAAAAGTACTTTCATTTTACTTCCACGTTCAATAGAGTAACTTGTTTTGTCACTGTGTCTATTATATGATTATTATCTTTCTACTACACCTCATTAATTCTATTATTCTAGCAAACATTGAGAATACAGACATGGTGACAATATATCACTATAGCTAGCTATAGTCACTATAGAGATATAGATAGCTATAGTCACTATAGCTACGCTTAGTGACTCTAGGGTACGGTACAAATCCAAAGGAAGACATGGCAATGTGAGATAACATGATTTCAGTATCTGGTAAAATAAATTGGCAAGTCGTGAAGTGTCTATCAATAGCAAAACAGCCGAGTGTGAAATATTTGGGAAATATTTAGGATACGTTGAGAGTGTGTTTCTATAGTACATCCATACAGATGCAACATATGTGTATGTCATGTAACGTTCTAGTGGATGAGGCAATCAAAGATAGGACAAACACAACGTAAGCGTCACAATGGCCAGTCGTGAGCTTTGTCACTGGAACCTTTTCTTCAACTGCCATCATTCAATACATTGATGCAAAAATCATTTAATATGTGTATGTATCATACAAAATTCTATGCCGACAAGGTCTGGGACCCTTACACCATTACAAAGTTGGAACGCACGCAAAGGCTCGCCCTTAGCTTTACCTGTGGCTCATACGATATGCGATCATCTGTTACTGCTCTATACAAACAGGTTAGTATTGAGCCATTGGCACACCGTCGGAAATTGCATAGACTGAAGCTGGTTTTTCAGATTTTAACTGGCGAATTGAAAATTGATTATCGAAATTTGTTTTTGCTGAGTTCCATTCAACAGAGCAGGATTCGCCATTGCCGGTATGTAGACACATTTCAACCGAGGGTGAATTGTTATCAGTATTCTTTCGTTCACTGCACCGCTATTGAATAGAATGCTCTTCCAAACAGTGTTGTATGTGCCCAGTCGTCACAGTCTTTTTGTGATGGATTAGATGCTATATATGCGACTTAATGAAATGTTGTACATTCATGCCTTGGCCGACCTCAGTTGGCTCGCATTATAGTTAGACAAAATTAAAATAAAAATGGCAAACAGTTTATTTTACAGACATATATATAAAAGGAAAACAATACACAAGAGAGGCAATTTACAGTTCATTATTTTTCTTGGCATGTAGTGAGATCATCCCAGCACCAACTTGAAAACGATGACGACTGCATTGACGAATATCAACGGAACTGCAAAGGAAGCTGAACATTAGCGTGACGCAACATAATTACAATGTGCATAGGACTTCAATCCTCACTGTGAGGTGAGTTATTATTCCATTTCACCACACTGCCAGCAATGGGATACAGTATTGATGAAACTCACCAATCATCAGCACTCAAATAAAGTTGTTGTTGTTCAATGTGCGTAGTCATTTTTAATCCCGCATCCCAGATGCTGTGCTATTCAAGTCATAAATCATGATGTTAAATAAATACATAATAAATTTAATAAATAAATTTGACACTCTTGACAACCACCAACTTGTTGGAGATGCTTTAGGGGTGTAGTGATCTTATGATTTATTGTGGCTTCAGGGCTCCATTACTGCACAGATTCTAGGGACCCGGAAAACGGTTACGACTAGTGGGCTTGTTGGTAGACTGAACTGTAGTTGGCGGCAGCCCTTGTGCCTTTTATTTACATGTAGCTTGTATCACACTTTCCATATCCACTCCGAGGCCAGCCCCTGCCATCCATTTGATTCACATCTCACTCACACAATAACACAAATGTAATGGGACAGGGCACTGCGACTCCTGCAGTGGAACACCTCATGATGTCATCTGATCACGAACATGTGCGGTTGTTATGTATACTGACGTACATACTGAGTATGATGACGTACACAGATAACTGCAATTTTGACACTTTCTACATGTGCCACATCACAAGCTGTCACTATGACATATACCATGTGCGACCGATACTTACTTCGCATGACAGTCCTCACTGAATGGATCAGGTTCACCAGTTTCGCCTTGGGACCAGCTTCGTACCCTGGATGCACTTGTGCTTTTCCCCAGTTAACTGTGACACAAAATATCGCCTGTGTTGTACGATTACCAACAAAACTACGAAGATGGGATAAGAAATATAAGAATTGCGCCTACTTTTGTCTAGGAACCGCTTTTCGTGAAGCACTGCCATTGCGTTTATGCATAGTAAAACAGCTTCGAACAAGTTATATATCGTTATTGCCATTACTTTGCGGAAATTCTCGCAGAATAGAAGAATCTGCCGGAGAGAACCCTCCACGAAATTCTGTTGTGGCGACCGGGGCGCCACGTCAACGAAACTTTTGGAATTAACAATTTAACAATTATTAATTGGCAACATAACATCGCAAAAATGCGTTTGGATCCCTGTCAATGAAAGCTAGAAATTCGACTCGGGGTTAATCAAACCACACGTTTCAACAAAGTTTCACGACTTCAATATACGGTAGAGACGGAGACAACGGAGAGTCATGCAGAGACTCCAACGGAATCGGCTGATGAATGGGTGCAATGTTGTGCGGGAAATGCATTTATGTACACGCATCGTAATTTCTTGAAGACCTGGCAATAAACTTGGTGTCAGCTCAGTTTGACGAAGTGCGGAGTACGTTGAGACGCTTCAATTCCCACCCTCAAAGTGATTGTTCCTGTTTTTATACCGTTACGAAAGCGTTCCTGCAAAAGCGTTCTTGAAAAATCTTGCATGTTCCCTTTGGCGTGCCGTTACAGACACCAGTAAAGAATGGACGAAATCGCCTGTCCCAGATGCAAGACGACCAAGTACAGAAACCCGTCCTTGAAGTTGATGGTCAATGTTTGTGGACATGCTCTCTGTGAAAGCTGCGTAGAGCTCCTTTTTGTAAAGGGCGCTAACGCCTGTCCACAATGCAACATCGCCCTTCGACGAGCTAACTTCAGATTACAGGTATTCGAGGATGCTGTTGTCGAAAAGGGAGTCGACATCAGAAAGAAAATACTGAAGGTCAGTTCACCACTAGGTATGTGAATGACACAGGTTGCATGCACACGAACTTAGTTCTGGCACATCATCTTGAGGTTCCCAAATAGTGATCGGAGCATTTATGTCTTCATCGTTACTTACATCGTGATTTTACAGGATTTCAACAAGCGTGAAGAAGACTTTGAATCTCTACGGGCCTACAACGACTACCTGGAGGAAGTGGAAACAATCATCTATAACTTAACGCATGACATCGACACGGAGGGAACACGGCGTAAAGTGGAGCAATATAAGCGCGAAAACAAGACGCAGATAGCAAAGAGCAAATCTAAACTCTCGCACGATGAAGAGCTCTTGGAGGAACTCCTGGAACAGGAACAGCAAGAAACTGAACTTCGGCGGCAACAGCTGCAGGAACAGGAAAGAGAGGCGCAGCGAGAGAAGATAAAGCAGAAGGAAATGTTAATCGACGACCTCATGTTTTCCGATCTTCCAGCGAATAAGATTCTTGCAACTCACGGTGACAGAAGCAAGGCTGTGGCAAACAAACCTCTACCACCAAAGCCTACTACAGCAGAGTTTTCAACTGGAATTAAGTTTAGACATCGAGAAGCATTTCTACCTGTCCCAAAGGTGATGTTCCGCAGTTCTCTTTTGCTACCTCACGTACCTAAAAAAATTTGTGGTTTACGAATAAGCAGTGGAGCATGGGCATGGATATCCGCCTGTGCAGTAGAATGCCGTCACGCATGGTGTCGTCGAAGCGAATATGTTATGTGGTCGAAACTGTGCATTTTTGCCTAACCAATTGGAGTGAAATACTGTGGCGAAATTGTACAGTAGATGGAATAATTTTCAGGACAACTTCAATTTCTAAAGTCACCCACTAGCGAATGATGGCAAAAGAGTTTCTCCCGTTTGTGAATTACAGCATAGTTTTGTGCATTTCTCAAGCATGTGCCGTTGTTGCTTATGTTTCCCTGCGACCTCGTTAATACACGTGTTGTATCTAGGTTGCCACCTTTCACAGTGAAAAATATAGTCTGAGTGAGTGAAACCAAAAGGAAGATGGTTCAGTGAGGGTAAATGGTGAGAGAGAGAGGAGAGGGTGAAAGAGAAGCATATTAACAGAGAAAGTGCTCATTCAACAGTGTGCACACAAACTTGCTGTTTGTTTCGTTACAACTGTTCGAGTTACTATAGCATAGGAGGCAAGACTTGGAAACGGGGGAAAGTGCTACCAGTGGTAGTAAATTTTGAAACATGTACTTTGTATACTTCTCCAGAAAACTCCTTGTGTGGTGAAATGCCAGCAAAACGCTGCCGGTAATGCCTTTCAACCGACAGCCAGCACAAGCAACATATATCCGGCTGGGCTGGTAAAATACTGGTCGGGCGGCATTCCTAGTTGTATGGCAAAGCAGCACATTGGTCTCTTAGGAGTCTGCTGTTGTACATAAACATTTGTAATACTATGCTGACTGTGGTTCCCAAAGATACACCCGGAAGCAGGTCATACATAGTCCTCTTTGGTTTTTGTTTTAATATTTTTGCTCGTTAATTATTGTAGAAGCAAGTGAAACTTCAAATGCACACACAAAAAATTATAATAGCGACTAGTTTGATGGGCTTGATTTTTAATAAGGCTCATTAGCTGTGTCCAGCGATTGAACATTGACATGAGAACGTACATCATACACTGAATGTGCATTGAAACAAACATGTACATGAGAATGTACGTTAATATTAAAATGTACCGACGGGAAAACAATCATCATAACCCTGACATCAGTCATAGATATGGTGTATTTTTCTGCATGTGACAATGCCATGTGTGGTCACTGTGACGTTTCGGACGTGCAGAAGTACAACGGGACTAAAGTTTACGGCATTTACGTATTTCTTCAACAGAGCAACCCCCTGCTAGCTATTAGGAAGGGATCGAATAAGAAACAGGTGGCCGGCTATTCCATGCCTCTCTTAGTATGTGCAGGGGCGTTGGAAGTCCTTCATGGCAGGGGGTGGGGAAGCCCTGATCTAACCCAACGTAACCTAACCTAGAGGGGCGATTGATGTTCTTATTAGAAACGACTTGTCCATGCGATCCGATGTCCGATCGAATCTCTTTTCCCCCTGGTTCTGATGAAGAGCAAGTGCTCGAAACGTTAACTGCTACTTTTAACCTTTTTTCTCTTCCCCCCCCCCCCAAACTGTTCTCCCCCTCCTTGGTACTTTAGTTCTTTCGTTGTGTTCCTCTACTTTTTGAGCAGGTGTTTGTTTTTAGTCTGCGCAGTAACAGAGCTGATAGTAAGTCTGTCTCGGACAACAGGCACAGATGGAAGGCGAAGGACGCTGTTTGGTTTGGGCTGGTTTGCATAGCAAAATTCAGAGATTGGTATTTCATGACATGCACTCGTTTCAGAATTTTTAAGACATAGAACTGCTTTTAACGAGCATTGTCTTCCATTCTGCTATCGTTTTTTCCCAGAATTCCCTAATTAAAGGGTTAACTAATGAATTTTAGGTAATTAGCCACCTTGTAGTTTCATACTCTCTTCGAGAGGATGTCCGCCCGACGGTACAACTCAACTGCAAAAACGACACCTATGCTGCTCTTATAGATTTTTTTAATAAAAATTCTGTAAAGGATAAAAAATGCCCTATATATCGCACACATATGCTAGATATTTGTACGCATGCTGCATATGTGTTCGGTTCGGTTCAGTTATAACTATTTGCTTCATATTTGCTCCGGGTATGTACTACACATTTCGTATTCGCTTCGGATTTAAATTAGCCATTAGCACGGGCCTAATATTTTCCATTGTTGGCAGAAAGAGTCTGAACAAGGAAATTTGGTGGACGTAGGACATTCTTTGAGTGCAGATCCACGTAGTGTGTATTGTGTTTATGTTCACCGGGCCCAAAGTTCAATGGTGAAAGCTGTATCCTTCGTCCGTCTTCATTGTCACTGTTGCATTTCTGCCGTTTCATTCTGCTTCTTACCGCTTGTTATCGTTGCAGGTTCAAGAAGGTCCACTGTATACATACACTGCACTGGGGGTGGATCTGTGCGGACCACAAGCACCGAGTCCAAAAACCCTCACGAACTACACGGCTAACGTGAGGGCTGCGGCCGATTCCGAGAAGGCAGGGGGTTTTATCTCAGACTATGCTTGTCAAAGGGCATTGCAAGATGCCTTCTGTGGATTGTTCTTTCGACCCACCACACCTCATCGAACAGAAGAACAGGTGTCCTAATCAGCGTGGGATGAAATCTGCAATAAGGTTATTTTCTAGAGACTTTTTATGAGCAATCTCTCGAATAACAAATAATGTGTGCGCTGAGCAATAGTCATTTAGTAATGCAACTACGCAAGAGTGCTGTGTACGACTTCGGCACCCATCATTTTGTGGTGTCACTTATTGTGGACGTTGCACGTTCTGCATAACTGCATAAAGTGGCAAAATGATCACCTGCAGATGCAATTTTGTATGCATTTTACGTGGAAGTTGTTTTTTCTTCCACATATCATGTCACCCGAAGTACGAATAATTCTTAAAAAGTTACAGCAGAAATTACGGCTGTGTGTATTGTCATGGAAATGTGATAGCATTTATGAGCTCATTGCGGGCATTCTCTGACGATGGACAGTAGAGGCCTTTGGAAACTGAAGTAGACGACGTACTTGGCAACCACTAGCTCATCTATGCCTTTGATGAAGACACAATCTATAACACTTTCCCTACAGGGGTATGGGAATTTTATCGTCGGTGGCTAGGTGCAAATCGTAGACTTCCTTCATGAAGTCTGCGAACCAGCTGTTCTGGGGCTTCTCCATGTCTATAGTGAAGTCCCCCATGACAATCATGGGCATGTTGCGTTCCTGCAAGTTTTCCATGAAGGTGATGCTTGCAGAGTAATTGAAGAGTTTAGTTTGAAGGAACCTCTTGATCCTGCCTTTAGAGGATCCCTGTGTAATGTAATACCAGCACGGTGACGCACCACTTCTATGACGCATAAGTGGGGTAACTTCGCCTATCGTCCTGGCAGTTACTGTAGTGCAGAGAGCATCCAAATGAAAGCTACAGAGGGATGCTCGTGTGCTTTCTGTGGTGGGTAGTTCTCCGCGACTACCCGATTCCGAGAGCAAAAGGGACTGCACACCCCTTCCTCCTGTACTGCCATCTTCCCCTCTCCCTTTAAGCCTTCCCTCTTCCCCTCCCCTGGGTGCACCGAGCCACCACCACCGAGCAGGCGGACTACACCTTCACCAAACATCATTCCCCTTCCTCTCTACGACGCGTACGTCACTAACTGCTGCGTCAGCAGCGTAGAGCCTCTGAGCAGCTTTGAGAGTGACTATCTTGATCGCTAAGATAGTTTTGTCATTTCTCGAGTAGATGGCGGCACCGGCACTTCGGTTGTCATCTCTCTTTGCATGGGAAACACATCAGAAGCAGGGGCGGATGCAGACCCTCATTTTGCGTGTGTGTGTGTGGGGGGGGGGGGGGCAGTTTGGTTATCGATGCGTGCAAGTGGGGACAGGAGAGGGGGAAGACTAATGGTTAACCTAAAGTTCCAGGGGCGATGGCGATGGGTTGATTTCACAGGGAACTATGCCGACATTTGTCTCGAAGCGTCTGAGGAGAACCCAGGGAAAACACCCAGACAGCACAGCTGGCATCCGGATTCGATCCCGGGTCACCTCCCAGTCTCATTGTGGAATGCCGTCGTAGTTACTAGGTAGGAACCAGGATCTGGCCATGGGAGCTTTAACAGCGGTTTTGTAGCCACACTTGAACATGTGATATCAGAGCAGCAGCAAATGAGTGCAGGGCTCATGATGCGACATACTCCGCCTCAACAAGTAAACTCTGAGGGTTCAGTCATAGATGCTATCGCATTTAAAATTAGCTATGCAGCAGTGTATGTGCCCAATCTGCATGGTAGCAATTTTGTAGGCTACCAGCCAATTTTTTTTTGTTTTTTTAAACAAATCTTGTGAGAACACACATTTAGTGATGAAAGATAGAAGTCACTGAAAAGGTTAATCAGCTGTAAGACTCAAACCCACATCTTCTGGATTACCGGTCCAGGGCTCTACCAATTGAGCTAAGATAACACAACTCCTGAGCGACTTCCAAGGGCGTGTCATCTGAAGGGACAAATCAACCACTCTCTCTCACTCATCCCCCTTTCACTCTTACATTTTTCTTACTCATACACACAATGGTACGACGGGATCGACGCAAGCAGCAACTGTTGAACATGAGAGAGCTGATGTCCTGAGGCTGGAACACATAGAAAGGACAAATACATACACAGCCTCAAGTGCCTAGGAAATTAACGATGAAAGGAGGAGAGGTGTGTTAGGTTGGCTCAATTGATAGAGCCCTGGACCGGTAATCCAGAAGATGTGGGTTCGAGTCCTACAGCTGGCTAACCTTTTCAGTGACTTCCATCTTTCATCGTTAATTTCTTAGGCACTTGAGGCATTGTGTATGTATTTGTCCTTCCTATGTGTTCCAGCCTCAGAATATCAGTTCTCTCATGTTCAACATATTTAATATTTATTTCGTGTTGCATCAGCATAGAGGCACAGCTGAAATGTAGCTTTGTTATACGTTAAATAAATGAAATGTTCCTTAGACACATTTATAGTTTAGAAGTACTGAGAGAGTACAAGCCATTGAAACATGGAGAAAAAAGACAAATTCAACAGAGCTGAATGCAATGCATAGGATCGTTTATAATTATGTTCCTCAACTTTACCATCATAGGTGAGAGTGTCGGGATTCTACATGAACTCCTAAAGCGTACGACTCCCACCCCCGTGTTTTTGTATCGGTGTAGATTGGAATGCCATTAAACTACCTTCATGAAAAAAAAGTGCTACATCTACAAGTATTAGAATCTGCAGTAGGGCACGAGTTTGAGAGTCCTGGAGAGGCTACGTCGCTATGTACGCTGTGTGGTCGTTCTAATCCAAGAAAAAAGACTGATCGCAGTGCCGTGCATTGTGCAGTACCTTCTCTGATCCCACTGTTTGCAAATGGCATTTTTAACGTCAGTGGAATTCAATTTATTGATAAGCTACATGGCAAATTGTCTGCACGGTACCCACGATGGGCTCCATGGTAAACCAGATGTTTACCATGTAGCTTGTATACCAGCTTGCCTGCGTATATGCTGTTTTATCTATTACTCACGATGGGCCTTCCTGTGTACACAATCAATTATAGTTTGGGCCTGACTTTTTAGGGTTATACCCGGTTCAAATCCGGAAATACTGGGTTTAACCCGGTATTTCCCCGAAAACTGTTGGGCAGGGGAACCCGAAGTCATCACAACTAACACACAACTTTGGAAACTGTGTTGTAAATGCATAAATAATTAAATATGCTCATACAAACTGTCAAAACAGAGACTCTGCTGCCACTTAGATGCATAGACTAAATATTGATGCTCTGCATCTACTGGTGTGTCATGTGTATCATGCCGATTTTTGCTGGAAAATATAACTCGAAAAAGTCAGGCTCTAATAAGTACACAACATTTCCTTAATTTTTTCTCCACATTTTGGGTATGTTTATTTAAAAGCTATTTCAACAACAGTTGCTGTACACTATACCGATGGGTTGTCATCTTTCTTATCTCCTCCTTCCTGCTTGCTGTGAGATGCCAGTAATAGGGACAACTTGGTTTGGTGGTATGACGTAGAACTGTACAGGGAGCTTGCTGAAGCAGAAAGGAGGCTGCACGTCTGTCCGAGTAGATACTGGACATCTGGCACCGTCCCTAGCCACTCCAGTTCGTCTCGGCTAAGAAAACGGTCGTAGGCAATTCCGGCTGAAACGGTAGCAAGCCACACAATGTTTATCCTGATTGGCTGTTTTAAAATACGATGACATCACTTCTCCTTTTTATACAAAGAAAAACTCATGGGGATGTAAGCTCCATCGACATAGATGCCAGCTATTCCATGGCACTTAAAGGGGCACTGAAGAACAAAATTTCCCCTCACGGAATGAAACGTGTCTCTACTTTGACACCAATACAAAAGAAATTAGACTCATCGGTTACATCGTCAGTGATTTATGAGTGAAAGAAACAACACTTAACACTTTCTCACACTTCTTGACAAGCGCTGATGAGGAAAAGTGTAAAAATATTCCAAAGCTGTATGCATAAGCCCAAAAATGCCACAACAGAATGTATGCAGCAAAGTGAGTGTTGCCTCATACGAGGACCTGTGGGCATACTGTCAAACCTTGTTCATATGACACTCGTCAATCTGGTATCCTCGATTTATGACCATTTTGCTCGGAACCATTCCCTCCCCATGTAAATGCTCCTGATTATTGTAACAATTCGCCTATCTGACCATGGCAGAGATTTTTTTGCACAAATAGGGGGCCGAACGAGAGTGCTCCACCTTCAATATCATGACCGCCAGCGGCACTGAACAAGTGGTCCTCCTGACCTGTAAGTGCCCTGTGGTTTCGCATAAATTGTCGAAGCCGCTTGCCTGGCTTCAGAATGGGTCATGATGCTATTTGTGGCACTGGCAAACGAGCTTACAAGAGGAGTGCCCCTCATCACTTGGTCATACTGACTTGCTGCAGTCATACAGGAGCAACAGAAAGTCATGCAGTACGTATGTTCCACTAACCATGCAATAGCATCATTGGAAAAAGTACAGCTGGAAAATGTGACTTGAGAGTTAAGAGACTTTTATAGGATGTCGTCGACAAGTAAACTGTAAGATGTGCTTCAACAACGCCTCCTGTTTTGCAGTAAAGCTTCTTTCTTCTGTATTCAGGGTTTCAGGTACAATGTTTTCTTCTGTGGTCATGGTCAAATTAACGAGGTTAGACTGTATATCACATGTATATGCTGCACATGTGCTGTATATCCGTATACATGCTGCATGTCAGCAATCACTTTGTATTTGCTTTCATTCTATAACTATTTGTTTCATATTTGCTTCAGTTATGTAACTTCACTCCAGCAAATTACCAGTAGTAACATAAGTAATACACATCGATCTCTACCAGTCTCCCTTTCGGTGTACAGCAAGGTAATTTCCCAAGAACTCACCGAGCAAAATAAAATGTGGCATCTTCTTTGTCAGCTTGAGCAACGTCTTAACGTCTGGGGTGTCACTTATTACCAGGGCATTCCTCGACTCTGTGAATGGCATGGCTGACTCAAATTTTGTCCCCGTGATTGCGAGTCGGACAGCTGTGTTGCTGTAGGACTTCAGAAAGAATCCCTAGAGTAAACAATTTAGTATTTAGTCGGGGCTCACCTTAAGTAATGCAAGCTCCATTGTATGAAACACAGTTTCAAAACCATATGGGCCTCTTAAAGGTGCTGTGACACCTTGACAGATGTATAGTTTATTGCTGTCTTTGTTTACCCTGTATTACACCTTCAAACACAAAGCCTGATTTTCACCCACCAATTTGGCAAAAACAGTACCCAAAAACACGAGGGACTATATAAATTGCATTCCACACCGGGTTGGCCCTACCTGTCAAAACTCACTGGCTACTATAAATAGTTTGCACTGCAGTATCTTCACCTTCTTGAAAAGCATGTTGTGAACTAGCCTTCTATCTTCAGCTGGCATCGGATTTTCATGGAAGAAGCAAATCAGACCAGCACTGTGAAGTTCGCTTCTCAATTTCTCCCCCATGATTTTGTTGTATGGGTGTGGCTAGATGGAAGATAGAAGAAGAATACTCGATTATGGGAATGATTGCACCGCATATGACTGCGTTTATTTGTAATCTCAAGCACTCTCACATTGAAAAGACTCTACAAACATTTCTGTACAGGATGCGAGACGTTGCACCCTGCACATTTCGAGTAGACTGTCCTTGCATTCACAGTGTGATTCATCACATGTATGCAGAGTGTGATGGTCGAAGCACCTCTGAAGATGTTTGTCTCAATGGCTCAAAAATGAAAGTAACTGGAAAATGTGCTACACATGCAGTACAAAACTATCAACCATTGTTACTTATTGTGCCACCTATATGAGCCAGTTGGATAGGACCACATAAACTGATATCAGTCTTCCAGATATCAGTCAAACGGAGTCTTCCGATCCATAATGCTACACAAAATATTGCAGGATCTCTCTCTCTCTCCTTCCCTCCCTGCAGAATCTCTCTTTTCATTGTTTTGATCTTCCTCAATACGTATATTGGAAAGCAGCAAGAAAACATGGAGACAGCCTTTTCAGGAAACTGTACTGGGCTGCTCCTGGACGTCAGTTACTGTGGATGAATAAAAAGGGAGAAGAGCAAACGCACCATTCCATGTATTCACACAGGCGACATTCCCCAGAATACTCCAGCAGAAGGTGCCAAAAACGGCACTGATTGTAACTGCCGCGTAAGTACAAGTGCTGAACATCATATCTTTTCGTGCACATGCTAACCGCGGGAGACGTCCAGGGCGCAGCCACAAGATATTCCGTAGCAGACGACAAGGAGAGGCGCGTTCCAGTGCAAAGTCGATATTCCGGCATAAGGAATACCGAAACTCTCTGCCCCGTAAGCTGTTTATTTTATTTATTGTTCTTGCGTTTCTTCCACTAGAACGTGGGGATGACAAGATATGTGCTCTGTATCGCAATTTGTGATAGCATAGCTGTGCGGGTGGATACAGTCCTATATGACATCCTGGGGACAAGTTGCAAAAAATCCCGATCCTGTCCCAGGATCCACATTTAAAAACCACAGGATTGTAAAAACGGCTCGGGATTCCGAACCCTAGTTGGGAGCACGTAGAACCTGAACTGCCACATTTTACAGGAATCTTCTGTAGCCTTCAGTAATATTGTGCCCTTGATATGTACAGGACAGCTGTGTCTGGATTACAGAAATTTTACTTGAACCAACACTTCATGCACACTACCCTAGAAATGTCCAAAAAAAGTACTCACAGGAGGCTCTGTTTTTGGCCGCATAATCAGACTGCATGTCTGCCAAGATGGTCTCGTGTCACGCGGAATAATTGGTTTGCACACTTCTATCATCGCCTTCCGCTCAAAATGAGGTTCGCGAATTTTTCTGCTCTGTATCCTCCGGTACCGAACTTGCGTCGATAGAGGCGACAAGCTGGGGAGTCCTAATAACAGAGAGAAACAGAAGTTTTTTTGTTTTTTTTACGTATGTTAACTTACATTTTACATGATGAGTCCCATATTTAGGAACTAGTATTAGGACCTCAAATTGGTGGTCTCAAAGATTATGGAGCGACTCATTTATAACAGTGTTGACTTATGCTAAAGCTAAGAAAATCGGGATGAATTTGCGCTTTTGACAACAAATTTATATGTATGGTGCACACTTCCTTGCAATTTCTAAGTTTCACAATTTTTGTACTGCAGTGACCTTGTGACAAGCACTTTCAGAAACCTACATTACCCAAGTCCGTACATAACTGAGTATTTCCTGCAAACATGCACTGTCATATATGCAACAACATCACTTGTTACTCTAACAGATTTTCATACCACACTCCGTAGTGCAATGTCTGAAGTAAAAAATATTTGTGTTCCCAGTGGCCATAAATAGAGGCTCTGGCACAGTTATCTGTAATAAGAGGTCTGCACTAATTGCAAGTGTTGGCACTGCAAGCCTTAAGAAAAACACGTCAAAAAAACATGCGTCTGCCATGGTCTGGTTCCCCAAATTCCCTGTACGTGGACAGTTCAGTTGTGCATCACACGGACGACGCGACCCTGTAAAAGTGAAAGCCTAAGCTCCTTTGCTGCAAAGGCGAGTTGGCGCAAATGTGAGCTAGGTAGTATTTCCATAACATTGAGGGGAGGTACAATGATGTGTTTCAGGTGAATGGGAAGTTCCCCGAGACGATGTTCACTTTGTTTCGCTGTCGCACTACTTCTCTGCAGTAGGTTGAAAATGGAATGGGATACGTTAGTTCAGGTGAACGACGGGTTACGACGGTTAACCAGAGTTTGGGCGAAGTTACGTTGGATTGCAGACGCATTTTGCACAGGGGTTCCCACAAAGTCAGTTTCAATGGCATTGCGAAGAATTACGTGAATTTAGTGGGTCTTGCTAACAGAAGCACGACATCGTCCTTACGTATTTCTGGATTAATAATAAAGATTAAATATATAATTAGTTGTAACAATCCGGGAAGTTCTTACGAAAGTTTAAGTTCAGAAGCGACGTGAGCGCTGCCATTTTCAAATGTCATTGGCGATGGTGGGACGGACGTCGGCCAGCAAGTATGGTTTCGATTTCCGCTGTCACTTATTATTGTTCCGTTAATAAATCAAGCCAACTAAAAAACTGTCACTGAATTTATATATTTTCACAACTACCGAGGGGCCTGTCAAAACGTGCTTCGATTGTGTTCAGTGTTGTGCTTCAGTGTTCAGCACCAAGTATTGTATTTGCGGACTGTATGACATGGTGTTTCGAAAAAGATTGCAGAAAAAGAGATTCCACTTTTTTTTTTTTTTAGAAGATATCATTGACCCCACATATTATGTGCTTAACAAGAACAAGAACTGATGTGACGTCGTTTCGTCGTTTATACTGACGTCACACAACGCGTGCGTAGCGGCGGCGCTGCCGTCGATATCAACAAGGCCCCTCACCATCCCGCGGCAAGCCCAGCAAAGCCGTCGTCGTCGGTAGCTCGCTAGTACGAGTGCCCTAAGGCGAGGTTGGGGCGCACGTTTCATCTTCCTGCACTTCTCACCTCATCGCTACATACTATCGGTATCTTTGCATGTGCTCGTTTAGCCTTCAGCGCAGACACCAGTGCCGCTTTGACAACATCGATGGCTACAGCATGGCTCAGTGAAAATTCCCGTGAATCTCCGCCCTAGCCGTCGTTTCTCGGCCCACAAGTTCTAACTATCACTGTGAACACTTACGTGATACCCGTGTAGTGAAGGCAACACACATTCTGTTGGATTGCACATGTGGTTCTCGCACAGCGGCTCTCGGACTTCAAGCAACACGTTGGTATGGCTCGGATACGAGTGTCATCATCCCTCCTCCTACTACTCTTTGTCGGCTTAGCGTCGGCCGAGATTTACACAGACCAGTTCGTCGTGCACGTACAAGGCGGGACGAGGGTTGCAAGGGAGTTAGCGGAAAAGCATGGCTTCTCCTACTTAGGAAACGTAAGTAGAACTTTCTGCCCCCTGTACGCTTATTTATTTCGTTTGCGCTATCGGAACATACCTCCTCGACTGCCCCTTCATCGCTCTGTGTTGTAGCCGAAACCGGTTTCGAGATGCCGGGGGATGCCCAGGTTTTCGTGCCCGAGTGCGTGTTCAACATCCAGGTGCAGCGACACGGGCGTTTGACCCTTTCAGATGTCAACTCGAGACGAGATGCGATCCATGTGTGGCGCAGTCCGTCTGTTTACGTTTGTTCCCTCACGGTGCCGTTTGGTTTGCAGACGGACTTTGATCCGGCCGTCTCATTTGTGACAGATACCGCACACGGTCCTGAACGTGAACCCCATCAAAGAGCGATCCTATGGAACATGCTCATTGTGGACGTGCAAAAAATTTTTCACTGTTCTCGGGGAGGGCGCGGTTATATTTGCAGACGAACAAGCGCTATGCCATTTGTTATGTGCACGTCATGACGATAACCTTAGCGTGATCGCTGTAGTGCCAGGTTGCCTCCGGCTGATAAATCGTGATCTCGTGCGTTCCAGATGTGACAAGCGATGACTGGGAATGGTCCCTGAACATTGACGCCGCTTCATGCTGCCCTGTCAGAGTGACTAAGCTGGCTAATTGCGTTCAGACATCCCGATTGCTTGTCTCATCTCGGTCTCATTCAGCGTGAATTATTGCGTATTGTGAATGTGCGGTTCCCTGTTTCTTTATCTTGTCAGTTCATATCTCAGCACATTTATTTGCGGCTCTGAATAATTGAACCTCTGTATGCCATATGGGGATAACTCGGGAAATCGCAAACCGAGCGAAGGGGCCTAATCTCATTGTCCGTCACATTCACACATGCTTTTCCCGTTTTTTACCGTCCTGTAGCGGGCCAATAAATTACAATACGGTACTAAATTTTCTTTGCCAGGTATATACTTGTATGTAGATGTCATTGCAGCAAAAAGGGGACAAGTCGACTTATCCCCCTATTGCATACAGAGGTTCAATTACGGCGAGCATTGATATATATGGGGCAGTCGAACGTGCTTTTCTTCGTGCGGCATTCGTTTTCGAGAGCTGCGCAGCTTCAAGTTTTGTATTTCGGGAAACACCGGAGCAGCGACACCACATTTCCCGATTTCAAATCTTACATACAGATCTGCGATATCTTTTAGATTACCCAGATAGTCTGCTGTCAAAATGCACAGTGCAGTTAGTTCACAACGTTGTTATTAGCTGTTTTAAATATGACCAATCTGGCTTTGTTTTATTGATACGTTTCGGGAAACCAGGGGTGTCCTCGTATGTTTTGTATCCATACGGTCCAGTTCTCTGTGTAGCTACGTGTCAGCTACGTCCTTCGTAAACCCGAAATACTATTACCACACAGTCGTCATTAAAATGTGGAACCGACCGATTTAACTGCCACATTTTTATCCAGCTGTTGAATATGAAAGTTGGTGGGAGAAATTTTAGTGTCTTTCGTGTTTGATGCTTTACGAGGCATGTGTTACATGAACCAGTAATCACCGGCGTTCTGCTTTAATGCTCTTCGTGTTGTCCACATCATCATTGCCACTATGTACTTATCTCGATTTATGACGAATCAAATTTAGCGGGATAGCATCGCCGTGACTCGCGTTTTTCCCGATTGGACACCTGTCTCGTTAAGCGGACAGGTTTCGCCTCAGACGCAATCATCGTCACGATTCACGTTCCCTCTCATTCATGCAAATCCAAGGAAGTGACGTCACGCTTCAGGGAGGCCTCGCGTGCTGCCTCTCGACTCATAGCAGCGCATTGCGACAGGTGTACCACGCCCTATTGCACAGTACAGTGCGCGTTGTAATAGGTGTTCGGAAATACGATACCTGTCTCTCAAAGGGTGTGGACTGCGGTGTCATGATTGCCCTCTTGCTACATGGATAGGTAACTCATCGGAGGAGTGTAGATTCATTTCTTCGTGGAAAAGTCAGGATGACTCGGCAGAAGAATCCGAAATATGCCCGAACAATTCTCGAGTAGAGTGCCGCGCACCCAATCCCTTTCGACGCAGGGCAGATCACCAAAATAGGTTCACAGGTGCGAAAAAAATAAATAAAAGTAAAACCAAAGAAATAAATATACGCACACTTTATCACTTATGGTTGTCTAGACATTGTCGATTTTTGTTTCTTAAGTTGCTCTCACTTTCCGAGGTGTGTGCTTCACATGGTTGAGCCGCATTGAGCCGTTCTGTCGACGTGGATGATAGGTGTCGCCGGAAATTCTTCATTACTAACATAATGGGAGAGTATGTATCTGTGTTGTGGAACAGGAACACACGAACTGACAAGCACAACGCGAGTCTCGAGGAGCATAAGAGCATTGAAGTATGGCAATCGTTGAAAAAGCAAAAAAAAAAAAAAGTGGTTAGCGCGCTTGACCGGGTTGTCAAGATGTGCGTGTTCAATTCCTGACGGTCTCTGGCTTTTTCGGCGACTGCCTCGATCACTGTTATCGTGGGTTTTCCCGCAGATGTCCCGGACGGACATCTGCACAGTTCCCCCTGAAGTCGGCCCACGGCGCATAACAACACCCGTATAGTACAAAAATTCCTGTTGCCCTCTCTCCATCAATCTACGTCTGCATTGTGTCTTACGGACACAATTTGGATTAGAAGCACGAGAGTGCGTTTGTCACCAGCATCGATGGACGCGCTGTTTCCTCAAGACTAGTGAAAGTTTGCGTAATTGTACCTCTTCTCTTTTTCCTTCTTGACAATGACCTTTCCACCCCGAATGAAATTCGTGATGACACGCATGCATTAACCCCGCTTCCCTCAACACACGTACATGGTCGGTCCTCCGGCCGGCGTGATAAGCGATGTTTGTCTTCCTCCGGAATGTGAATTACGTCCACGGTTTTCCCTCTAGCTGGTAAGCGGCCAAGAGGTATCCTTCCTTCAGCGGTACTATTCACGGCGGTTCTTTTTATATTACAAAAAGCTGTCGCATAAATAAGTGCTGCTGCCCATTGTGTTTCTCGCCTTCTGTCAAATCATTGCGTTCACCAAAGCAGCTCAATACCTTGCCCCGGTATCGGCAATGCTGGGCCAACGTCGGACCAGCATTGCCAGTATCCGGCGAATATCGTCATAATGTTGAATTCGGCGAATAATGTTGAGCTCGGGGGATTTTGTATTTTTGCTCCGTATGATATGTGACTGCTCATCTACCAGAGAATTATCTGTCAGTGTTCCGTGTATCACTGAGTGCGCGTATGTGGAAGTGTGAATTAGAACACCCAGCCGACCTTTGTCTGCATTGCTGGACCACGCGTGAATGTAAGCCATGGGCAGCGAATTGAGCTCGCTGGAAATAACCGAGAGGCCTTTACCTCAAAATCCACTTTCGCGCAGACATCATTCGCGTGGCGATGCGGGCCCATCATTTCTCTCGTTTAGTCCCTCATCACAGCAACAACACTGAAACTGGGCCAATGTTTTTGCTTGCACGTTTTTGTTGCCAGGAAGCTAAAGAAGGCCCTAATGGGCCGCGTTCCATCGCTCTATCATTGTGGATTCGAACGCAGTCACGTTAGTATATGGGACTCCGGCAGCTTACAGTGTAAGCAACATACTGAATTCTCGGAATGAAAATGCGTTTTCTGCGCGGGGGGTGGGTGGAATCTGTCTTCTGCTTCAGCGGTCACATCCCAATAGCGTTGTCCTGTCGTCTGCTACGGCGAAATCTGTCATTCGCTTACTCAAATTCTGTTCTGGTTGCACAGCTTCTGGCTGTTTACTGTTTCCCACGGGAACAGAAGCTAGGCTTGCTTTGGTCGTGTAGTGGGAAAGTGGAATTTATGATTTTGTAACACACGTTGGGTACAGAAAAAGCATGTTCTTCGGCAGAAGCATCGTGGATAAGTTATAACTACAGAAAATGGGTAATGACAAGTTATACACCCATTAACCAACAACGGTAATTAGCGACGCTGATTCTGTTCCTGTCGCCTTAGCTTTCCATTTCCGAGCAGCTGTACTGCACATCATTAAAGTTACGCTTGTACTTTGTGCGCAAATATCGCGCGTTCCTCACAGAAGACATGAGGTTTCATACATTGAGGTAACAAAATGGGAATACCGCTGAACACAAGTAGAGGAGGAGTGAATACCACGTGAGTAGAGGGAATACCACGGAGCTGCTGGAAGCAGGTTTGCATTGCGCCAGGTCCTGAACAGTAACAGTTGGTTTTACAGATGACAAACCATGCGCAATGTACCGCGCCGTGTGTGTGATCATATCAGGTGTGATAGAAAACGGGAAAATATGGGTGATCTTATTGCATTTTACCGTAGTGCAATAGATACACGGTACATAAAGATACGCGAAAAATAGGGGCGTAGGGCTGCGTTCATAAGAGTTAATGTTCGATGTTTTGCACTTGAGGCTACGTGTTGTTTGTTTAGAATAACCAAGCTCGGAAGAGGCACTCAGTAATTTGTTCGTCAGGTGGAGGTCTTCCGGGTGTGAAACGTGGTGGTCGACGAAAAGTCATCGGATGCAGGGGCCAGTACGCTTGTGATATACGTGTATATAGAAGTTTAAGGATGTGGTTTCAAGCTTTAACTAATTAAGGAAAGCTTGTGCTGTCCCCTTACTTCATTTGTACGACCAGACTTGGGTCTGGTTGCGCGTGTAGCAGAAATTTCCCTATTTCTTGCTAGCTCGTGGATGTACCGATCTTTTTTTGTATTTCGGTATGCTGTCCTCGCGAACTTTACGCGTGGCTCTATGCGTTCACCGTGACTGTTATCTGTCCGTCGGCCTCCTGGATAATGTACAGCTCTGCTGCTTGCTTAGCACTCGTGCTTTTATAGCTCTGCGCTCTTACTTTTTTTTTTTTTATATGTCGGGGCGCGCGTAGGACGAGACGCAGTATGGCCTCTTGACGACGTGTCTATACGAGAAAGAACGTATACGCGAGGAGCGCCTTAACGGTAACAGACGGTGAGATGTTGAGTCTGTTGCCAGTTTTTCTTTTTCTGTGTATGTCTGCTCAATTGGTTTACTGACCACGGTTGCTGCCAATAGAATATGAATGCCAGGAATACGGGGGAAGACTGTTGCGCGTGCGCGAGAAGCTTGCGCAAGTGTCGTGCCGTGACTGCGATTACTTTTGACTTTGAAGCGTCAAAATTTCGGTGCAATCATTCCGCTACAAATACAGAGGACAAACCACACAGCACTGTTCTTTCAACAAAATGAATTTATTTACCTTTTTCTTTTTAAGCCGATAAGCCAATCGTCTTATTCCATTGAAGTGGATGACATCAAGCCACGTCTTGCTTTACTGTGTCCTACGAGAGTGTGCTCCCCCCCCCCTCTCCCTTTCGGGGAGTTACAAGATCGATCCAGAGCCCCGATATTGAACTGTACTGTGACATAGCGAGCGTTATCGTTATATTTAAAGTTCGCGCGCTCCAAAGTTTTTCTCTTTTCTTCTTCTTTCTTTTTTTTTCTTTTTTTTTTTAATGGTCGCGCACGAGCCCGTGGCGATTCACGGGCGTTATGGGGATGTCGCACTGCGTCACGACTAGTTGAATATCTGGCTCTGGTCAATTCCCTTTTGGATGAGTCAAGACGCAAGGCACACAGAGCAATAGTACGCTTACACACAGATGGTATGGCTTACGAGCCCCATCATGCTGGTCATGTTAAGCAGAACCTGACCACTATCTAATTTCATACATATTTCGTTAAAAAAAATATTTGTAAGAAAAAACGAGTTTGTTGTGCGACGCCTTTCAAGTTGCAACATTGACTGGCGTTTGGCTCCTCGCTGAAAGGACCTTGAAAACGAGCGCTCGACTTGCCCAGTGTTGAGTGTCACGACAGCCAGTTTTCGCGGGTTGGCGGTCATCCAGTCTATCCACTCAGGGAAGGGACGCTAATACATCATCCTGACATAACAATGGCCGCTATATTGGCTTTCTACTACGGCTCTTTACCTGTTATCGGTTCTTATCTCTGGAGTAGAATCGACCTTGTGGTGATCGTTTTTATTGCTATTGGCTCGAATGAACTAAGGCGGAGTGCTCTTTCATGATAATTGGATGCGCACACGGAGGGAAGAAAGTTGAAGGGGGAAAGGTTTTTCCTTCGTGGAGGAATTTAAAGAGAGTGAGCTGCAAGCAGTGAGGGATGCTTCTGCGTGCGGCAGTGGTGTATGTAAATATTGAACAGTTTCGCGTCGAGAGGCAATCGAAAGGTGCGAGGTTCGAATCCCTTCGATGTCCTGCCTTTTCAAAGACTGCAAATATTTGAATTGAACTTGGCATCGTCTGTTATTTGGAGACAGGGAAGATGAAGGATATCGATTGCTTCATCTTGTTTTCTCTGCGTTCGGGTTTCGACATCGGGTGAGGGATGAGCAAGTGTACCTTGAAATCGAGTGATCGAAATCCCCGTCGTAAAATAAACTACTACAAATAAATGTTATCGGACTATAAAATGCACAGTCGTGCCCGGGAAGCTGCAAACAGCGAACTTGAACCTAATAATAAACTAACCAACATGCCGCGCTCCGTCGTTCGGCCCTGCTTTGCGTAACGGCCGCTAAAATGAGGCTTTCGTTCGCTAGTACGACTTGGACACACATCGAAAACATGTGAATTTGAGTGGTTCAATAGTGATGTCGCGCTTTTAAAATACGCCATACCATACGAATCAGTGGAGCAATCTCCTTGATTGTCGTTGTTTCGAGAACGTAAATTTCGGGATCTCGATATCTGGGATTTCGCGACTGGGAATATCGAGGACCTCCCGTTTCGAGCTTACGGCGAGTTCAAACATGACGTGTGATTTTGATTGATTGATTGATTGATTGATTGATTTGATCAGAGTTCTAAGTTTTATTTCTTGCGGATTTTGTTCCAGAGTCTCTTCCGTTACTCCCGTTGATATCTGAACATTCGTCGAGTTTTGTGTCCTCCAGGCGAAACATCGTCTAAAGAACTTCTAACCGTAGCAGTTGGAAATAATGATTTCGCTGACCGGTATGTTCGATTGGCCTTGTCGTGTACCAGTGGGGCCATCGAGGCTCTTGGGGCACTTAATTTGTCCCCGTACATATCTAGCGTTCTTATCTAGAAAGCCACTCGCGCATTCGTGTCTATTTGCATGCAAGACTTGTTGTACCAGTGATCGCCGGACGTGAAAGCAAGTGGTGGAGGGAGAGTCCGCGCAATGCCTTTCAAGGTTGGACCGCTAGCGACGTCATCTGTGGTGACGACGTGATTGTGGGGCAACATTCTCAAGTACGGGTTGTCGTTCCCCATGTTTTTGTCACCGTACTCTATGGAAGAGGCCATTAGTAGTCCGGACGTTGCCTCTGCTGTTTATTTTGCTCATATACGGGATTGCCAGTATGCTGTGCACGTGACGATCATGAACTTCCGTCTGTGGTCGATCCAGGAAATGCACAAGTCTTTAGTCTGCGTGGTTTCTGCGCCTAACTAGTGGAATCGGGATCAGCCATGCAAGAGACACTAGACTCGAACCTGTTCGAGATAGTACTTCAGTGTTGGTCAGGAAAGTGATTAAGTGATTATTTTAGCGTGAACATTATAGACTCGTTGTAGGATTTTTGTTTCACAGTGTTCGGCAGTTTGCCTTTCTCTCGTTATTTGAAAAGTATTCTAGTCGATCAATAAGTTATTGTCCTTCTCCACAATGCACAGAAAAAGAAAAAAAAAACATACAAGCAACGCACTCTGGGAACTCTGAACATGGTATGAAGACAAACAAACAAAGTAATTCAAGTGTCGATGTGTTATTGGCGCATCGGCATCTAAGGCCAGTGCGACAGTAAACTATTAGCGAGTATGTAGTACAAAGTAGTGAAAATAGTGTTTTAAATGAAGTACAAGTACCTTTGGGGATGAGTACTTAGTAAGATACTAAAGTACCGACGAAAGTATTCAAAATACAGTACATTTTGAGCACGGTTCTCAAGATGCGTACGAGTCTGATCGGGATGAAATGTCTGCGGATCAGTAATTGGCTTATTCGTTCTTTTTGTTCAATTCCGTGTGAGCACAGCGAAATAGCTATCGCTATGAATGGTGTGCACACGTAGGCGAAGGACAGCATGGAAGACTGGGAGTGGCAGGAAGGCTGGTACGTTTCAGGCAAGACACCACCAACAGACAGATAGTGTATTCTCTCGACCGCTGGTGCATGTTGGGACAGTTCGTTTGCTTGAGCACCAGAGAAACGGGCAGATAAAGCGCTTTTCCGATCTGCTGAGTACCTCCGTGGAGGAACTCAGTTCATCGCTTACTGTCGCTTTCGACGGGAGGATTGACAGAGCGAAATGTGTAGGACTGTAAACGCGTCGTGGGAATTGCCTCCCCTCCCCCCCCTCTCCCAATTCTGATAGAGGACCTCAGAAAATCCCCGTGGATCATTAAAAGCCACTTTATGGCAGTTTCTTTATCAGAATGCTGGAGAATGTCTCTAAACTATTCTGATGTCTCCTCCTTGGTTCCTAGCCTACCAAGTGTCAGCGAAAACGAAACTGAGAAGGGGTTTTCGTTAGGTTTTCTATTCGTGAATAGAAAAATTTACTTTGTCCGGCAGTTGTGCAAGAAACCAAGGAGGTACAGTATCTATTCACGCACCGTTTTACGGCGATTCTAGGACGGGAGCACAAACTGTAGCCCCCTGCTCTGGGTCATGGCCACTCTGTCCTTTGTCGTAGCCAACAACGGTGGATATAGGGTCGATCGACTTTCCAAAAATCGTAGTCCTTTGTTATCCGGCTCACAAAGTTAAATCTCTATGCCCACTGTACCCGAGAAAAAGGACCCAGTTGACCCAATAAGCATTCGCTTAGCAACATCTGTTCCACGGTTAAGATGTCACTGACAGGACGACAGTCGAGAAGCAGGGTCGAAGACAGACAAGGCCAGAGAGCAATTTCTTTCTTTCTTTCCTCGGAAGGATTGCGCGATAGCGTGTGCCATATTCCGGGTGCAGCAGTGACACCAGAGTGATGTGAAGCAAATCTTTCACAGACAGTGGCCGATTCGCAGGCATCGTATGCAGCAATTAGGGGAACCGCTGCGTGTGAAGTGGTGCTTGTCTTTACGTACAACCTAGATTTGTCCGCGCTCTGCACGATTGTATTGTACGAGATTGAGTGAACAGGGAACGCGATTGCGTAATCGATGCAAATTTGCCCTCATTTGCGTGTGAAAATCTTTTATTTTGAATCTGTAAGTAGGTCTACCGATATTCCAGTTTGTATCTTTTATGGCTGACTGCTTCCGAAATATTTTTTTAAGCGCGAAGATTGATTCACGAGGCCAGCTTTCCTTCCAGAATTATCCTCAACGTGAGCAATAATAGTTTCTCCGTCTTCAACGGTCTGGTGCGTTCGAATTAGAGGCAGCCATTTGGCTGTTTCGAACTAAACCTCCGGTCATCGGCGTTGTGCGATCGGTAATTCGTTTCGGTGCTGCGAGAAACGCACGCAACTGTCTGATTGGGTCATCCAGTGTTTGTTTGTTGGCTTGTCATCATCATGGAGTAGCCCGCTTAGTCAACGTTGTTCCCTGTGACCCGACAGCATCGAGAAGAGGGCGTGTTATCTAAAGAGCCATCAAGTAAGAGGACCGGCGTGTTTCAATCCTCCGGTATCAGTGGAACGGGAGAAACACGATCGCGTCGCATCAGAGTCGGTGGGAAGTGTGCCTTGGCGTCGTTTGCCGAATCTCGGCGCAGCTGCACCGAAATCCAACACCAATTTCGCGTTGCGACGCTGCAAAGGAACTCTGATCACGGTTTCCAAGGCAAATAAGTTCGTTCACGGGTACGAAATCCTGCGTCCAATGTTTGTGTGATGCACCGGTACATCTAAATCAATAATCGATGGACGGCGAGTAGGGTTTATACGTGGCCTCTAAGCGCGAACGCAGTTATTTATCTTCAATTTGCTCTCGTTTGCAGCAGGTCCTGTGCAAACATATGGCTTAGCAGGCCGGTAACCACTTTGCGCTCAGACACCGCAGACACTGAAATCCTGGTACGGGCCGTGTTTATCCTGGGTTTTACGTCAGAGGCTCCAAAGACAAATTCACAGTCCTGCATGAAGTTGTCCCAGGACACACGATTCCCCAGGCAGGCTGACTGCAGCGAGAATACATTTGCGGCATTAGTTCCGGGGCATTTGCTCACCCCCCCCCCCCCCAAAAAAAAAGGCTCAAGACGGACACACGCCCACCAACCGTTTCATCCATATGTTTTCACTTTATGGGTCATGTCTTGTGGGTGGCATATATAGCGGGACAATTGTTTCAATAAATATATTCCATTATTGGGAACGAATGAATAACTTAGCTTTCAAAGTGCTTGTGCATCTGATGAGGAGCTTGCTTCTTGAAGCTTGTTTGAATCCGTATCTGTATCGTTCTAATGCAAATGCGAATACTGTTGTACACGTGCAAATGACGATTGTCCGGCTTCGGCGTTTCATTGTTGGGCAACTGCCCGTCCTCCTCCTATAGTTGTATAACAAGTGGTCCACAACCCGTCATAAAGGCCCTGCGACCACAAAGCGTCGACTGCGGTTGTAGCCCGTGTTGCAAATCTGTTGCTACAAATTTTTTGCCGTACCCGGTACTGTCCTAATATTCATTGAGTAATTTTACCGTTGAACCTCTGGACGTAGGTTTGCGGCTTTTCCTTTACACTGAAATGACACACCGTACATGGCATAAATCTGAATGAATTTTTTGAAGCAAGAATTGCGTGTTTAATTCGAAGAACGAAGTATAGTCTGATGTCGCCTTTCATATAGGGAAGCGCGCTACGAGAAATGCGAATAAAATTCCAGGTCTGTGGCGACAATTGCGTGCGGCTGCCGATTTGTTTGCACTTGCCACATTTTCCTCGACTGTATGCAGGTTCTCTCTACCCTAATGGGCTCGTTGGAGGGTGTAATTTCGCCGCGCTCTTTGCGGGGAACAAAGCTTTTAGGGTAATCACGCTCCGTAGTGGAGTAGAAAGGAACGGGAAAGGTGACGAAGGAAGGTGGTGACGAAAAGAAAATACTTTTTTTCTTCTTCTTCTTCTTCTTCTCCTTTCTGTTCGCGTACTTTTTTGTCGTGGGTGTTGTTTGACTGGCAGAGTCTCTCTCTTAAAATCTCCCCTGGAAAGCGCTTTCTTTTCTTTTTTTCCTTTTGTTGTGAACCCAAGCAGCACAACATGTCGGCCCAATATTGGCAATGTCGGCTTCTTCATGCCCAACCATTCCCAAGCAGCACAACATGTCGGCCCAATATTGGCAATGTCGGCTCCTCCATGCCCAACCATTCCCAAGCAGCACAACATGTCGGCCCAATATTGGACTAATATTGGCAATGCCGGTTCCTCCATGCCCAACCATTCCCAAGCAGCACAACGTATCGGTCCAATATTGGCAATGCCGGCTCCTCCATGCCCAACCATTCACAAGCAGCACAACATGTCGGCCCAATATTGGCAATGCCGGCTCCGCTCCTCCATGCCCAACCATTCCCAAGCAGCCCAACAAGTCAGCCCAATATTGGACCAATATTGGCAAGGTCGGCCCAATACTGGGACAGCATGTTGTGCGGCTTGGGAATGGTTGGACATGGAGGGGGCATATCAGTGGATTGCCTCACAACATTGTTGATAAAATGTATGTGGATTCGTATGATGTGGCTCTTTCTTGTGACTTTCGCGAAGTGGGGGTACTTGGGTCATTATGCTACGTCAGCGAGAGTATAGGTGGCTGCTTATGGGATGCAAATACGTTATTCGTGCATTGATACCCACATTTTTTCTGCCAATAAATCCCCCTCCCCTTACATGGAGTGAAATTAACTCATACTGAAGGATTTATTGTGTTGTATTAACTTACCGCGGTTTATTTATTTGAATTGCATTTGAATTACAACTGTGGCGGTTACAGTTTTAGCCATCACGTACGTGATGTGATCACCATTGCTGTCACGTAGCGTCGCGGGAATGAAAGCTGTCGTTACCGTGACAGCAATACAAAAAGTATTCTTCCCTCTTTTCTCCTTCTCAAAAGGTGTGGAAAGAGGGTGTCCAATCATCGTGGCAAATCGTTTGCGGAGACCAATGGGAGGCCTCCCCGCATTGCCGTGCCTTTGGAGAGAGAAGGAAAGCCCAAATTACAGGACCGATGACTCTGGTTCCTTTTGTATTACTGTCAAGGAAATGACACATTATTCATTGTGCGAGGAGCATATATATATTTTTTTCTCACTATGGTGTCCATTTCAGGCATCATTATGGTCAAAGCCAATTTCGATCGTATTCCACTCACGGAACGCCGGTTTCGTGCCCATCGGTCTCTGTTACCGCGCGGCATTCTTCACTGAAGATTACTCGCACTTCGATGCGGACGAAGAGAAAAGTGTTAGAAATTGCACACGGTGCAATCTCGCGCACAGCTCGTTCAAATTTCTCGACGTTAGACGGGGAGGGGGGGGGGGGGGACGTGTGGGCTTTCCGTCTCGAAACTTTCGAGTCTATCGCGCTCTATTGTGGTGTAAGAAGCCGTGGCGGCGATGCTACGACACGCATCGCCGGCGTGCCGTTCAACTCCATCCGTGCTCGCGAATGAATCGCCAGATTTATGTCTACCTTTGTTTGCGTGCGGGTTTAAATATCTGACCTGCGCTCACGCACCGTTCGTTATAAGCTGAGTGTAGCTGTTGGGACACTTTCGCTTCCAGAGGGTTTCCAGTTCCATTCTCTAGTCTGAAATTTTTAGCACCGCGAAATAACTGAAGCCGTGAGCGTGCATGCGGACGTGGACAGATGGAGAGAGAACAGCAGTGAGGAACGGAAGAGAGGGAGCTTGATATGTGTCCTGAACGTATACTCTAAAAACAGAGCTTCACCTCATAGCACGCTCTTATAGCCAAGTCATCGTCCCGAATGAGAACGTTCTGTCCCTTGATTTGAGAAAGACTGGGGGCATACACCTTTTTTTGTGGCAATTATGAACTGCGCAATGCCACAAAAATGACGTACGCCCCCCCCCCCCCGCCCCCCCGTTTTCAGCAAATCAGGGGTAAGATCGATGTCACTCGTGATGGTGGTTGGCTTGGAGCGTGCTATCTGGTGAAGTTCATTTTTAAGAGTGTAGTTCGGGGGAACTACACTAAAAAAATTGAACTTGATCGAATAATCCCCCTGCCACACGGGCAATCTTCAGTGATCATTGAACCCAATGGCTATTGAACGCACGCGTAGCGCCATCAAGTGTGTAACGTCTCTACCTGCCAGGGAGCATTGGATCCAGTGCTCTTTGAGAAGTTGACACGTCACACGCGTGATGGCGCTACACGCATGTTCAATGATCATTGAAGAGAGTCCATACGGCACGAGTAAACACGCTCCATGTCAACCGTCATCCAGAATGACGTCGTTCTCTCCCCTGATTTGTTGCAAACGGGAGGCGTACGCCTTTTTGCGGCGCTTATGTAGTAACGTGAATTGTCACAGAAGGACGTACGCCTCCTGACGTAGTACTTTTCACAAACCAGGTATGATGACGGCATCATTCTTTCCGATGGTCCCCCGTTTGCATGTTATGTGGTGAAGTTCTGTTTGAGTTGTTTCATCCTGTGCTTACCTTACCTCCAGCCCTTCACCCTTCATCGGCTATAGTCGTGACGATGCCAACTCGCGCGTGGCCAACAACGGCGAGCCAATTTCGACATTACCCTCTTCCCACCTCTCTGTTCTAACGGTGTATGACTGCGAAGTCTATCTGCAAAGACAGCCGGGAATTCTAGGGACATGACATCTTGCGGTTCTAGCCGACACCTGGCGGTTGACGACTACTCAGTCACCGATTGCGGGTGGCGGAAATTCCAACCCACACCTCTTTGACTGCCAGTCTGCCGTGCTGTACCATTACACACCGCGCTCTCATCACCATATCAAAGTCTCAGGTAATTGCTTGTGCGTTGGTATAAGGCCATTTACGTTGAGCTCTAAGGATAACCTCGGACGGCTGAGCCTGTGGTTGGACACTGTGACGATTTTGGAATTGTTTGTTGAGGTCCATACTAAAAGCGATAAATTTCAGCGCTTAAAATTATATACAAAAGGACGAAAGGATACTGCACTGTACTTGCAACAGAGACTCTCAGCCACGTCGAACGTACCGTTCACTGCGAAGTCGTCCTGCTTGGTCAGGAACTCTGGACACGGCATTGGATATCCGTGGGCTAGACGATAACGCGTTGCAGCGTAAAGACGAAATGTGTTGCCTGTTTGTCGTCTTCGAAAACGTGAAAAATGATACGCCTTGTGCGCGTGTTTGGTCTGGCTCAGGGCCTGTGCATGTCTACTTCCAGCATATCTCTTACCGGATAACTCGAGCCTCAATATTGACGTCGTTTATTTTGACTGTAAAATGTTGACAACAGTTCCTCGTGTGGGGACGGGTGTTCAAACATTTTTGCGGCTTGCAGCTGTGCGGTGTTTCTGTCTTTACTGACGCTTTTCCGAAACGTCTGCATGCGTGATTACTTGTTTTCCCTTTTCAAAACGAGGAGGAATGTAAAAAAAAAAAAAAAAATACTCGTCTGCCGACAAGTTTCTTCTTGGACGTAATGGGCTTATCATTCTTCGAATAAGCGGGGAAGCCCTATTTTTCGTGTTTCCCTTCTCTCCTTTCCAATTGAATAAATTTTATGGTTGGCAACCCGCATTATCCTCATATCCGGCATCTTTCCTTTGGGTGACGTTCACTGCCTCAAGATGGGCTTGTGGTCTTTCAGGTGCAATCCCTCATCGGTCTCCAGAGAATTAACGTCCTGCATCCCGATCGATGTGGCAAATGATTTTCCGATTGTAGTGTCTCATCCCACGTGTTTGATTTAGTGTCCCGGAACACAACTGGCGTCATGGAAGACAATATGTTCACTCATGTTACATCTCTTCCTGTATGCCGGTTCTGGAGCCCCAGAAAGTAATCGGGCTATAACAAGGATCTCGGGAATAAAAACGCGCCTTGTGTAGTTACACGGGTGGTTCGTTGATACGCTAGGTTGGTGTATCGTTGACCGTACGGACTCAGCTCGGACAGGGCAGTCAAGAAGTATTTCATTGTCCTCCTTCTTCTTCTTCTTCGTACGGGTTAAGAGTTGTCAGCCACAGTCCTTCCTCAGAGGTTAGGTTCGTCGTGCGATTTTAGAAGAGGCCACTTTGTCCTTCTGCTTCAAACGCATTAGCTGCGTTTACGACTCCCTGTTGTGTGCCTATAGAGCACACCCTTGTTGCAGCGTTTGGGAAATTACTTTTATTTTCTAATGCATTGCATTACCCGTCGCGTTTTCGTGCAGAGGAATGATGTACAACAATGTCATTGCTTTCATCAAGTAATGACATTACTTTGACATTATATTTTCCCAGGAGTTTCTAACACAGCCCGGTGTGGCGTTAGAAGCGCGTTCTCTAAACAGACATTATTGGGTTATTTCTTTTTTGCTTCGTTGCACTACCGCCTACCGGTGATAGGTATTGAAGTTTCTGCAAAATCTATACGTATGATGCGTGATCTAAATGAACAACCGTAGACAAGATTAATTGGCTAGTGACAACGTATATGTAAAAGTAGCATCGGGATTTTCCTTAACTGCGCCAGACACAATGCATAACTGCGGGCTTTAGACAATGCACGAATTTTAAGCCCAAGTAATGAGTATATGATACACTGCCTATCGCATATGTGATGACGTTACTCCAGGAAGTGTAATGTTTACCATAACTCATTACCTATATAGATGCAACGCATTACCGGTAATGCATTACCTTGAAATGCAGTGCTCCCCCATCTCTGCTGTGTTGTATATGCCTTCTCCTGTGGTGCTTTAGGACTTTCACGTGCAGATTCGCAACTGTTCCAATATATGTTCGGCTTGAAAAGGAGAAATTTCGAATAGAGAGAACTCTGTGTCCGTTTCGTAACTAGAATAAACGAATACGTACGGAATTACTCGCTTCGGTATTCGAGCAATTCGAATATTGGAACAGGCCCAAAGACAACCAACCAGCAAATGAGTACGTCACAGTTTCTTCATTTTACACTACATGGAGACTGACGCAATATTCGACGAGTTTTTCCGATGAGTTGCCATCCCTCCCCCTCTTCCTGGCAGGCAAACAAGTAAAACGAAGCGATAATTGAGTGAGTGCGTCCGTCCACAACCGGCTTTCCCGGTGCGTGACCTGTTCCTCGTTTCCTTCCTGATGACCCTTTTAGCGATACGTACTGCGGTTCTATATTTGCAGTCAGCGTCCGTGGTACACTCTGGTACACACTCCTCGTGATGGTACTTCAGGCTTGCACGTGTGACAGAAAACCTTGAGCCGTAAAGACGTTGTGTAACCTTGCGACATCTGTCATCAGTACGTTATGAGCATTGCTTTCGTTTATTTCATTATATATTTATTACGTACTCATTTGAGGGTTGGCGTATAGGTAACGAGAGAAGACACAGCGTGACTTCAATACTGGAAAGCGGGTGTAGAGGAAAGAAAATGACTATAGTATTTCGAATATTTGAGGAGATTCGCCACAGCAAGTGTGAAAGAGAGAGAGAGAGAAAAAAAAGGGGTGATTATTCTCTTACTTGAAGACCGCTTATTCTATTTGCGTGCCGCTCGAAGGAAAAAGGGAGAAATTAAGAGCATCCTGAAGTGAAACTGACGGAAGTTATAATTGCAATGTTCTTTTTTTTTTTTTTTTTTTGAGGAAAGTCACAACTTTTTTTTAGCGATATTCTGTTTCGAATGACGCAACCGTCAGACGTCACACAGAGTAGTACATTACCTGCTTTCCCGGAACCGTATGCAGTTGTAATTCCGGGTAGTATTGCCACAACCCGAGCGTGGTGCGACGAGTGTCTGTATTAACCCCGTGCGCTTTCGTTGTATTACGACGTCATTTTTCCAGAGTTCGAGGTTACAAGTAACTCGCTGCTTAAAAGTTCCCTTTTGGGGTAACTTGTGTAACTTAACTCGGTACTTTTGCGGCGTGATAACTTTAAGAGGAACTCGTTTCTTTTTCAGGTAACTTACCAAAGTAACTTGAGCGAAGTTCCAAGTTACTTTTAATTTGCTTATCATTCATGCCCACATATTTTGTTGCTTTTTCTTCGGTTCTTTCGTGGCATTTTATGTAATAAAACGTGATATTCAATCAATGACAGTATTCTATTCAGGAAGTATGAACCGCTGCTATTGAATTGAAGCTGAACCATTGTGCGCCCACAGGGAGTAAGATGCAAACCGTTCTAATAGTTGCACGTAAATCAAAACGATCTAACTGTGTGTCACTCCTCCGTCGGCACCTCAAGGTCTAATTCAACTGCTCACGCGCGCTCCATGCACCTGCGTAGTGCTATTTTGTGTCCCTAGTAACTTGGAAATAACTCGTTAAGAAACTCCCGGTAACTGCGAGTTTCATTTCATGTTGAAGAACTTCGTTATTAACTTAGTTACACTTTTCGCACGGTAACTTAACTCGTAACGAGTTCTTTTTGACGGGTAACTTTTCGATCTATGCATTTTTCCGACCCGCCCCTCGAGTGAATCCCTATGAGCTGTTTTCCAATTGTATTCGTTGGTCCTTGCTTTAGGAGCCTGTGTTTCTCCGTCTTACAGCCAAAGTCAACTATGAATAATTTGGCTTCTAGCCTAAGACATCTTTACGAAAGGCTTGTGTACACCATCGATTTACATGTGTCTTGATACCATTGCCTCGAGTTCTCAGTGTGCTGAAGGAGTTCTGAAACGGAACCGAAGGCCCCAATGTGCTTCCCTGATTGGCATTACTCCGGGTCCGGAACAATGTTTATACTTCTTTGTCCAGTTATCGTGGCTTAGTTTGTGCAGCTGTTCGGGTTGTCTGAATAGCGTTTATTGACTCCAGAGAGCAGTGATCCGTGTGTCCTTTGTTCGAAGCTTCGATTGAAGTAACGGTTCCGTGAAAGCGTTCAGCTTAAACTGTCATTGGCCGAAGGGAGTGTCTAGCGCTCTGACGGTCTGTCGGAAACAGTATTGACGTGGCGGTGTTGCTTCCAGGGGCGTTCTTCTTCTGCTTTTTCGTTTTTTAATATTTCTTTTGTGTCGAGTTCACGGCGCTCCTCCCACCTAGTAGCAAATGCAAAAACTGCGCTTTGTTGCATCGAGGGAATAACCGTCACACGGCAAACATTATTTGAACTACAAGTGATTGTAGATTCCCTTCTAATCAGTACAATACGTTAACGATAGATATATACAGCTCTTTATCTCGTACTGTGTTCACGGAAAACGCCAAGTCCAATGGACTTGGCGTCCAACCAATGAATTTGGGGCCTGTCCCGGTTTTATAGCGTTTGAACCATTGACATGTTTTATATTGTCTGTGTGTGAAAACAATGGTACGTTTGTTTCTTGTTTAAACCGCACGAATTCAGTGACCCTTCGTGTATGTCCCAAATTCTAAAAAAATAATAATGAAGGAATAAATAAATAATGAAATAACCCCCGCTTTCTCTCTCTCTCTCTCTCAAGCTTAGACTTTTCCTGATCGTGTGGCTGTTGCTGATCTCTGTGCCCCCACGAACTTCCGAGGTGTACCCAGCCTTTCCTTATGCCCCTATTCCACACAGTCATTTTGTTACACCTTTCGGGTGCGAATGTGTTTTCCTATGGAACACACCGTTGTGGTGTAAGTTTTGCATTTTTCTAAAACACCTTCCTGATTGGAGTCATTCTCCAAAAAGCACCATTTCAAAGGGCATATTCTACAGAAAACACTATTTTTGGGTGGGTGTGTTTTGAAACATTGTTTTGCAAACATCTTTTTAAACGTTATTACCTTTTTGTTTAACCGGCAGCATAAGAAAGGATGTTTGCTTACAAAAACGCTGCATGTACACGGTAAAAGGTGTAAAGAAAAAAAAACTGTGCACAGTGCTAATTCTACGTACCGTTGATATTGCATTTCTTTCACCCTAAAAAGACTCCGTGTCAAATTTGCTCGGCCGATGCCTTAACCCAACTGATTGATACTAAGACGACAACGAGGTACACAGCTAACGACCACTATGTAAGTATCACTTCAGAATGGGTCGAAACCTCGCACGTCACATGCCCTGTTCTATACCCTATTACGCGCGCAGCGTACATATGAAACCTGACCATATTTAATTTCTGTATTTTAAATGTTCACGTACAATATCTGCGCCCATGGCCCTGACACGTGGATCGGGGCCGTTCGCGGAAGCAGTTTTACCGGATATGCTTCGTTGCAAAAGCTCATTTCGCTTCCGTGATAATTTTCTCTCTGTGTAGCTCCGTGCGACGCCGTTTGCGTCACCAACGACAGCTGAGCCTCGTCTTTTGTTTCTCCCTAGTTTGTCACTACATGTACAGTTAATGGGCGAAAAACACACATGTATCCCACAGGGCGTCTAGCCACCTGGAGAACCGGGAATTGTCGGGGAATCTTGATGCGACTGGAAAAGTCGGGGGATTTGTCAAACAGGTTGCCAAAAAGCAGCTCAAGTCAGGGAAGATCGCCGACAAGTTGCCACGACGATATGTAGCGAGTCGTGATTGCCGATCAGAGCGCTTGAGTGGCCTCGCCGCTCAGCAAAGGTTCTCGGGGGCAGAAAAGTAGGGAAGCCTCACTAATAAGTGGTGTTTAACGAAACAAGAAGAAAAAAAATACAAATGGCCCTTGGGTCATAAATGAGGCATAGTACGGGGTATCCCTATTGCAGGGAGAATCGGTTCTTTTAAACAGTAAGGAGAAACATGGATTTGTATTTTTGTTTGTTAGAGTTCAGTAAATGATCCGTATTATTCAATTATTCAATAAATTATGTTTATCTCAAATTATATGTTTATATATTATCTCATCAATTTCGCACCGCAGTATCTAATCGCTTATGTGTTTCTGCGTAGCCGTGTATTTACAATTGAAGTTGTATTTATACTGCATTGTACCTACCGACCTCTATGTGCCCCCCTCCCCCCATGTAATGCCCTGTGAGGGCATTTTGGGGTATGTAAATAAATAAATAACGTAGGACCAGATACCAAGTTGCCTTTCTTTTTTCAGTCTTGGCATTCGCTTGAAATAGAAAACCTATAAAAGTCAGGGACTCCGAAGGCTACAGTGTCTTAAAGACCCTGGTATACGTATTTATGATTTGGGTACAGCCCCTATAGAGAAGCGAAGTTGGGAGAACATTAATGGGAAAACAATCACTCCCGTAATGCGTAGCATTGTAAGGTATAGTACAGTTACACACTTACAGTATACGGGCAGACAATATACGACGCTTCGGTTTTGATTACGTGTGGAGAGAAGCATAGTGGTAAGGAGATCTCTTTCTACTAAGAGCATGAAACAATGCGCGGGAACGCGACTGTGATGCCACCACCACCGTGACACTTGCTTGATAGACAAGGGCTCTCGAACATCTTGGTTATTTCGGAAATTGGGGACGCGTAATTATACACTAGTGAACTCTGAGCTCGCGTACACAAAGTACGCTATGCAGCCAGGAGCGGATTTAAGGAACTGTCATGGGGGGGGGGGGCAGTCGCACCCCCCGCACCCCTTAAATCCGCCCCTGTATGCAGCACCATAGCAGCCCGCGCTGTGAAGTAACACTGCCATACGAACCGCACGCCTACCAGACGTTTTTACCGACGCTATGAGTTGCAAGCGACTCCGCAAATAAAGTGGTAGATCGCATAATATGCGGTTACAGTTCGAACGATGATTCAACGATGGTTGATTGATTCAACGATTCAGATTATTGATTCAGGTCCCCAGTCATCATCTCGAAATAAAGCTGTTGTTGATTCAAAGGCCAAAGATTATTGTTCAACGAAAAGCTTTCCTTTCCTGACTCCCGTATATAACTTTTCTGTTTATTTTGTTTATTTATTTTTGTTGAAGTGCAAATCTAGTAATGCTGAGATAAAACGCCTACTGCAGCCTGCCGTTTCGTCGTCGGAAATGAAGTTCTTCCTGGTATTTGAGAGGAAGACATATCGTTGCAGACGACGTCCGGTGCATGAGGCCGGCCAATTGAGGCATCTGCAGTGGAGCAGAAACCGGATATTATGTAGTAGCGTTCTGTCCACTTGGCGAAATGCAGTCCTTAGTGATCCGCGGACTCTTTGACCGTTCGACCTGCTTGAAGGCGTTGTTCCTATGTACATGACCCACGTTACGGCGCCTAGAATACCTACTCTGTTTCCTCCAGTGAAACAAAAGAGCGAAGGAAAAAGAAGAAACACGTAAACAGTGGGTTTCAATCGCAAAGAGGAAACTTTTTCGTCGATTTGTCCTTTTCCCTGGTCTTTATTCCGCTTCAGTCGTTTCATGGCTGTCATGTGTCGTGCGTTGGTGTTACGGTGAGACAGGGCACGATGCAATAGAAAAAAAAGAAAAAAAAAAGAAAGAAACAACAACTTTATTTTTGACCTTGGAGAGTGGGGAGTTTTATCGCCACAGGCGATACTTTACCCCATTGCCCACAATATTTAGTCTGGTTAAATTGACTGTGCCACGTGTAAAACATTAGCCCTACACTCTAAGAAAAAAAAAGAGTAATTTTACTCCTTTTGGGGACTAAATGCATTGCCACAAAAACATAGTCCCTTTCAGGAGTAAATGCGCGGGAGCACATGAATGTCAGAGTCCCAGGTACGTAATTCGTGCGCATGCATGCATGAAAATACGTTGTTTAGTACGCATTTATGCAACGGCAGTCCTCAGCGCCAAGGGTATACGTATACTTGCTTCATGCACTTGTCTTGGCGGTGCAGAGACAATTAAGTAAACAATTAAAACTAATCGAAATTAGTAACAGATAACGAAACAAACTAAATAAATGCGTACGTGCTATTATCAGTTATTTTTATTAGCGCCGCGAAGCAACTGTGGCTATGAGCGCGGCGTAGACGTGAACAGACGGAAAGAGCATAGCTGGAAGGTGTGGGGGTATAGGGGGTTAGTATGCGTCTTGGGCCGACTTCAGGGGGACATACAGCACAGCCGGTGATAGGATTCGAACTCGCTACCTGCTAGTCTTTAGCACGCGACCTTGTCTACCGCCAACGAGCGGATGCCTTATTCCAGTCGGCCTGAGGTGATTATCAATGTTCCCCATGGTTCTTCTTGCAAGTTTGTTACGCGTTTATCAACCTTCGTTCTGTTGTGAGAATCAGAAACTTTGAATCCAACATGCCAAGTGTCCCGTGGTATTGTGTGTTGTAAATATTGTTGCAAAACATATTGTAATATATGAATTATGCTGCAATATTTATATAAAAAAAAAACGCGTCGTTATCTGTGTTCACTGCACGCACGTGGCGTATTCCTCATTTTCTCAAGTTTTTTTTTTTTTTTATTGCATCGATCCTTGCCACGTAGCCGTATTTTTCTGCTATCAGTTTGTATGTGCTACCCCGGGCGTTTCTTAACAGACGCCTCGTTAATACGTACTACTCATGATCGCAATGTCAGAACAAGTGTGCGCACTTCCGAAGTGCGATACCACTGCCGTTGCTTTTCCGGCAAAGAGTTAAGGTTGAGTCAATTAGTGCAGTACGTATTATCAGACAGGATGCATTTGGCAATCGCGCATTTCCTCCTGCGTGTACTCCGGTCATGACAAGAACATTACACGATCAATTAGAGCAGGCATTTTCTCAGCACCCCCTCCCTAGTGTCCCCCACCAAGGAAAAAAAATCTTGCAACACCACCAAAATACCAGTTTGGAAGGCCAAAAAAAAAAAAAAAAAAACGCCAGAAAAGCAGCAGATCTGAGCGATGCACCCCCCTACGCCTCCCCCCTCCCCAGATAAAAATCCCTGCATTAAAGGCTGATATGTCTTAGGGTTGGGACGAATCTGAATCCAAGGAAGGTTCTGCGAATCGACGAATCTTTCGAAGCCTTTCTTTAAAAACAAAAAAGCCAAGAAAAAAAACAACTGAAAAGCGTTTTGAAGCAGAATATGATACATTTGTTTAATGGAAAAAATAAATAAATAATGTCATCATAATATCATATATAATCATCGACCAGAAAAATTACATCAATTCTCGAGTCTGAATTATTTCCATAAAGCTAACGCAACAATCGAAAGCAAAACCATATTGCCTTTAAATTTGTAATATGTAACAGTTCCTGCCTGGACTCTGTCAGTCCAGATCAATGCAAACAAAGAAACAAGAAAACTCCGGTCGGTCAATGAGGCTTTCCGCGAACCCCGGAGGCGACAATTTGAAAAAGAAACGAACAAACGTGGTTGGTGGAATCGAAAGATTCGATTCGCCGTTTTGGGCACAGGGATTCGGATTCCCGAATCTCAAATCCCTGCCTAGGATTCGCGGATTCGGTTGGCACATCCGTAAGATCCGCGGTTTGATCCTGCTGTAGTCATGCACCGTTTAAAGGGCACCTAAAATTATGTAAAATCGTTTCGTTGTTCGTGTCTTGTGTTGTCCGCAACCGGCGCCTTTCCGTTCAGCGTCAGCCTGTTACTATCGCCCGTTACGAAACCCCTTCGTAAAATTAATTTCTAGTGTTGTGAAACGTGACGTTATATGGAGTACGGCCATATGGTACGCAGTCCGCCAAATGCGTCTGACAACATCGCTGGGTCGATTTTCGTCTCGTGACAGCTGCTGGCAGTCTTCCATCGTGGAGCGGAGAGCGGAGACGCGCAACTTATTTTTTAGTCCCAGCGGCACGAAAATGACTTATGGTGCGCGTGTGCTGTTACGTGCAGCATACGGGTACCTCAAGAACTCCACAGAGCACGTGGGAGCGCGCTTCGTGAGTGATGGGAGATACCGCTGCGAGCGAGCGCATACATCGTGCATACATCGTACCGTCGACGGTACGATGGCGTTGGAAATGAAAAATGCACCGCCGATCACAACTTCAGCGGGTAACAAGAGCTTTGATGATGATGATGATGATGATGATGATTGGATCATTGGGGAGTTTCACCACCAGGGCAGGTACCTTACCCATGCATGGATATATGAGGGTTCTATAGAGCTCTGATCGAAGGTGCCCGCAATATTTAGTCTCGTTAAATTGACTGTGCCACGTGTAAAACATTAGCCCTGCACTCTAAAAAAAAAAGAGTAATTTTACTCCTTTTGGGGACTAAATGCATTGCCACAAAAACATAGTCCCTTTCAGGAGTAAATGCGCGGGAGCACATGAATGTCACAGAGTGGAGATTGCATTTCACGCTCTGTTCTAAGAGTCCCAGGTCCGTAATTCGTGCGCATGCATGCGTGA
This sequence comes from Ornithodoros turicata, assembly GCF_037126465.1. Classification (NCBI taxonomy): domain Eukaryota; kingdom Metazoa; phylum Arthropoda; class Arachnida; order Ixodida; family Argasidae; genus Ornithodoros; species Ornithodoros turicata. The sequence continues at coordinate 85,382,794 of NC_088203.1, forward strand.
AAATACTTTGCCCTAACTGATTTTTACTCTGTGTGGGTGGAAAACTATGAAGTTGGCTGAGCTATACCAGCCTTATGCCACCAAATGGACCAAGAGCACATATTAACGTAGACTGTTGCATTCGGAAGACCATTTGTGAAGCTCACTGCCAATTTACAGTGTTTTGGAGTAAATGTCGGGTTTAGGGGACTAAAATGGGGACTAACTGCAAACTAGGGGACTAGAAGCTGAAGTTACTCCCCATTTTACTCGTTTTTTTTTCGTCTTATAGTCTAGGGAAAGTTGGTGCTGTTCTGTAAAAAGGAACGCCGAATTATCCTCGCACAGATTACGTTAGTTGCGCAAGACGTGCGATAAATCTGCAAAGCGCCAACACAGCGCGTTTTACGTAAGTCAGCTGCACCCGACCTGCGAACCCGTCCTCGTTCCTTCTCCTCGTGAAATAGTCGCATAAATATGGAAGCGACGTCATATTCTGCCAACCTCCCTTATTATCATTCTGTCGATGCAAATCATTTCATCGAGAGAGAGATTACCTTCCTCTTAGCAGTCGTGGTCGTCGGTAATCATCCTCTCTTCTTACTCATCACGAACGGTAGTATGACCCAAAAAATAATGATGTAAGCCACTTTGCGGAAAGTTGATTCGGTTGATTGAGATCGCCTGCCTTTCATTGCGCTTTGTTACTTGTGACGCGTAGCAGACGCATAGATCCTGGAGAGTGACCTTTGAGGAAAGCACGTTGCACAAGAGGAAGTTTGAATAGTTGCTCTTTTTTGATAAGTGTTAATGTAACTCAAGCGAAGAATTGAAGCAGCCTGCCTAGTTCTAGGTCTTTGGGTTCAATGGGCTGTGGTTTCCTTTACTTTACTCTCATTTACTCTCGAGTGACCCGTTTGGTGTAACCCTTCGTCTTTGTGGATCCATTTTCTCGCTAGGCACTTCTTTCTTTTTCGGTTTCGCCACGGATGAAGAGAGACGCGATGGCAGCTGTTTCTCTCACTCTGTCGTATCGTATAGAGGGCGTATGTCATACCGCTGGTGGAGGGGAACGCCGCGGATGGGTGCCCCCGTTCACGAAACTGAGAAAGTTGTCAGATGTGTTCTGTTTTGCTAGAATGACGTACATACCTCACCCTATAGATACCCCACCTCTTGTTTTATGCAAGACCTTCCCCTTCTTCAGTTCTGAACATTCGCAAAAATTTTGTTGCGCTCTTCTTAACCAAGCAGTTGTTGAAATATTTTTATTCCCAAATCATATTCATTTTTTTAACGAATTTCTGATGGAGTACATATTCGGTGACTTTCAGTCGCTACTTTATAGGTGTGAGTTACGGTAGGTTCTTTCATTAGCAAGAAACACAGCGGTTGTACAGGTAACATACCGTTTGGGTAAGAACGAAGAAAATTGCCTGAGGACGAGACCCGCCGATACTTCGAACAGAGACTGTTCTTCTTCTGGGCCTCTCGCACTACAAGAAGCGCGCGCTCGAATAAGGACTGCTGCCCTGAGTTTTTGTCTCCAGCTCGCTTATTTTTCAATCATTCTTTCGATGGCTACATGCTAGCGATCCAACTTTGACGAGACAGTCTGCAGTTCAGGCCCGGACGCGTTTCAATTAAAAAATGGCGGCGGTGCGTTGAAGTATCTCTTTGTTCCACCCCGAAAATTGCGTTACGTCACGACAAGATTATAGTGTCCTCTGATTGGAACGGAAGTGGAGCGAAGCCTAAATGGCTGAAGGGCCTTTGTGGCCCCTTTTCAGTCAACCTTGAGACAGCTCTGTAATTATATAGGACTGTCCCTTTTGGGAAGTAGCCCCGATTCGGAGTATGGACCCGCTACGAGAGAGAGAGAGGGAAAAAGAATACTGTGATCAAGGAGGATGCACGCAAACAAGGTAACAATGTACGAGTAAAAGCCAGTTGATTCCCTTTCTCTTCCTGTTCTTTTGTAGCATGGATTCCGTCAAGTAGGCAAAGGGTTCGTGACAGTGTGGAGCTCCAGTGAACGCTCCAAATATTTTATTTTTATACATTTATTATATTATTATTAATATTTATATAAATATATAATTAATAGGCACGCGTTCGATGTCCCTCGGAACATTTCTGAAATTAGGCCTACTCTGCAGCACTGAAAAAAAAAATTAGACATTTTAGATAATAGACGTATTGCTGAGTGTAGAAGAAAACGTCCCCTGAGGAACAGCCCCCGGAAAAGATGTTCCGGGGTAAAAAATATGGCCCGATTACGTCGGCAGCGGGTTTCTTGCTTTTATATATATATATATATATATATATATATATAGATACTCATTGAACGGTGCGACAGCACCAGAGGACACGTGTTTCGCCGTGTTTGCGGCTCGTCGGCCCTGGGTAGCTGCGCATCGTTCGGGATTGGCAAATCAGGGGTCACTCAGAGAGCGTTATACACCTGGGAGGGTGACTGAGCACTCCTCAATGCCATATATATATATATATATATATATATATATATTACGGAGTTAGCTGTTCCTAACACGCGAAGGCCCGAAGGAATTAAAATTGCATTGTATTTTTGTAGCGCTGTAGTATGACTATCGTGCAAAGTAAATATCGGCATCGAGTCTATTACGAAAATATAATTACCTGGTATACTTTTCGTTTTCTTTTCTTTCCGCTTTTCTGCTTTTTGTGCAGCCGATGCCACGGAGAGCTGCTTTTCCGTTCTCGTCATATTGCACACAGAGACTCTGAACGTGCACAGCTGCGAGTTTCGCCCGCATATTTGGAATAATTTTTATGAACTCTGATTGAACGTGGCAAGCACAACAGTTGCTTGCGAACCTAAATAGTCAATATGTGGCACCTATAATTAGACTTACCATGCCATAATCTGCAATCCCTCTGAGGATCCTGTCCGCACGATCCGCTAGGGGCGGTACTCAGCCCGCGAGATGTAAATCGTAATTGTACAATAGAAATTTGAATTTTAAACGCGCAGAAGCGGAGGTACGACTATCGTAGCAGACGACAGCAACAGTTGTTACGACAGTATATGGAAACGCGAAGATTGATGGTGATAATCAACTTGCGAAAGAAGCATCTCCCGTGGGACGTCCACCGCTTGTACAAACATACTAAGGTAAGCTGAAGTGCAAAGTATTGTAGAAATTGAGGAAGCAATAACCCGGCCGATGAGTAGCGCCACCGCTAGCCTACAAATCCGGCTCTGAGAAAAAGCCCGTATGACGTGTTCGCTATAATCTCGTCGGTCGTGAGTTTTGCACCACGGGATGTATCATGAACCGCATAGAATGCTCGATCCCAACGTATGTGTCGAGTTTTGTCAACGTATTTGTCGCGTATTGGAGAGTCTCAGAAATTTCAGGCGGGGATGTTGCAATAAACCAAGGGTATGTAAGGAAAATCCCTGTGATTCAGTCACATAAAGAATATGGTCTCTGACACAGCCACATGTTCGAGAAGACCAGCTCTCGTGACATAGTGGTTAGGATGATCGCTTTCCACGCCGAGACTGGGAGGTGGCACGGGTTCGAATCCTGTCACCGGCTGTGCTGTCTGAATTTTTCCCTGGGTTTTCCGAATACTTTCCTGACGAACGTCGGCACAGTTCCACCTGAAGTCGGCCCAGGACGCATACTAAACCCTCTGTCCCCAACTCCTTTCTGCTGTCCTCTCTCCATCTCTCCACGTCTTTACCCCGCTCATAGCCACGGTTGCTTCGCGGCGCTAACACAGAATTAGAAAAAGAAAAAAAATATTCGAGAAGTGTCTGTCAACACATTGACGAGAGACACCACGCAGCATCAAACAGGCAATGAAATTTGTCGTCATCAGTTCATATCATTAAATAATCAATCGCTTGAGTTACACGACAGTTATCGAGATGTCATAACACGCCCCCGTTCGGAAGCGGGTTTCAAAAAGACCGTGGTCGCTGTATTCAGTTCTGCGATCCACTGTATGCTTAATTATAGTGTGCTGCTGTTCGATCTGACTTTGCGAGATGGTACTTAAAAGGAACCGTACAAAGCGGAGGAAAGCTCTCTGTGGATGCACGCATCGAAGAGCACTTAGGGAACGAGGTCTTTGTTGCTAATGAGCTGAGACGAAACCCATTTCGCTCGCTTGTTTCTCGCAATCTGCGCTCAACTGACGTTTAACGATGTACGTCAATGCTATGCAGCTTCGAAGGATGCGAAAGCTTTCGGGAAAAAATTGAAAGGTTTCATAGAGCGCAATGACGTGGGTTCGTATTATGATGTCAACGCGTCCCATAATATTTCGTTCAGTTAATCCGGTCTGTTATTATGGTATTATTAGGTAGGTGCGCTATTCTTCTGTCGCTTCTGTCGATTTCTTGTTTTTTTTTTGTTTTTTTTTTTGCGTTTAACTACTTTTCCTTAGTTCCGAAATACACCTCAAATGAAAATCGTCCCGGCACGGAAATCGCCAACCTGCCAACAAATCAAACATACGGAGTTGTGGTAGCCTCCCGTTGTGAGACAAAAAGTGCCACATTACAAATGGTCTACGTAGCCATATTTTTCCTACGACGAGACAAAGTGCATTGTTTTCACCGAAGCGGTTCTCGAACGGTTTTGCCGCTGCCCAATATCATAGGATTCCATTTCCCTCATCTCATGGGGCCTCCACAATGCCGCGTGAGAACCGTTTGAGCGTAACTTGTTTAGTAAACTAACTATTGAAGCTTCTTTCTTATTCTCTTAGCATATTGAGCAATATCTTCAGTTTGTCTGGGTGGTGGTGTAACGTAAGATGAAGAAAATGAAGAAAGATGAAGAAAGGTGGACTAGGACCTAGTTACAAATGCGGGAGAGGAAGATGTGGCCTTTGTGGTCGCCCGCCTTTCGGTGCATATGCATGAGCATTCGGATGTTCTGGACGTTTGGCGCTTATGAGCAGATTCCCCCCCCCCCCTGCTCACTTCCGCCAAACGCTCAAAACTACCAACTTTTTTTCGGTGCATATGGGTGTTTGGAGGTTATGAGCTACTACACTGTAGAACAGAATTCCTTTACAGTTACGCTAACTTGAGTGTGAACACGAAAACGACCTGCGGAATACGAAAATGAAATCGATACGACAGAAGAAGCCGTCCAATCAAGGATCAGCAACTTTAGCTCTGCCAATGCGATTGGCTAATGACGTTTTCGGAACTTTCGTTGTGAACACCCTTACGATCTACCAAAACTCTCTAACTTCTGCGTACAATATACGCAAGCTTCAGAACGGCGGCGTTTTTCCAAGAATGCACGTGACCTTTACTGTACAGAACGTTCCCATGCGTGTGACCGATATCTGTATAGGATGTCCCTCCTTTCTGCGTAGTCTGCAAACGCAGCGACGCGCGCTACTCTACATTAGAGAGTAATGAGTTCCGCCCCCGCTCCCACAATGGCCCTGAACGGTGTGACCTAATAAAAAAAATCGTTTTTCGCTTACTGATAACGCAGCAGTTCTCGGAAGAAGGCTGCAACTGCACGGTCCGTACCTGTGTCTTTGAAATTATTTAATGGGCGAATTGAATTGGATTTCTTCGGAGCAGTGCAGGAGCGAACCTAATCTAACGCATTTGCCTTGTGTAGACTTTCACAGCAGTTGCTGTTAACGTGGAAGGTATCGGGAAATCGCTGTGGTTGTAGCACAAAACCCTCCGCAAAAAAAAAAAAAAAAAAAAAAAATACTCTGTCTTCCTCTTCTTCTCTGTCTCCTTCTGTCTGTTGACTGTCTGTTTCGGTGATGCAAAACAGGTAAAAATAATGTGAAGCTAATAAAAGCAGTTTTGACATCAGACTTTTGACTTTGACTCAGAGATTGGTTCGTTGTCCCGGATGGTGTCCCGATTTTAGTAATATTTTTGTCCCGCTAATCCCAGCTCTACACATCACCACTCAGTTCACAGATCACAAGGCAGTACTCGTCACGTACTCTAAAGTAGTTGTGCATATATCAGTGTGATATATGAAAGTGTCAACATCCACGCACAACAGCTACCGCTGAAATTTGCGTTACACAATCGTAACAGTCCCGTAATTTTTAATGGTACTTGATGAATAAATGAACAAATTGACCTACACTGATGTTTGTATGAAAGAACTCTCCTCTTCATACACTCCTCAATCCTGGTTGTTCTCTGCGCGTGCCAACTATACGTGAAGCTAACTCTATCACGATGCTCGGATATAGCGTACTTCTTTAAAACGCAACCTCTCCAGTAAAACGAAAGCCCCTAAATCGAACCCCCCCCCCATCATGTTCTAGGTGGTAATATTGATGAAGGCTTGCCACCTCAATTCATAGTTCTCAATGTGGACGTTAGTGACATACTCTCCAGCGCAAGGGGCAGAGCACGTCCCTAAGATTTTCGTCTGAAGGATTCTCATTTGCTCAATACCCGCTTGCTTGCTTTTCCTGCGCCTCTTCACTGTTCTTTCTTTCTCTCTTTCTTTCTCTCTCTCTCTCTCGTAGCTCATTTTCGACAAGCCGGTCTGGTGTGTTTTTGTATAGAAGGCACAGAAAGACCTCGGATGTGCGTTGATCCTTTCCTTCATTACAATACGGAGAAGTGGATTTGTCTTTCACAAGCAGTCAAGCAAGCAGACGGCTCCCGAAAGTTCAGAAGTCGTCTGCTCAAGAAGAAAGGCCTACACAGGAAATGACGTGAAATTGCGACATTTTCGGCTCTACTTGGAGCGCTCCTATCCGAAAGGACAAAGTTATTATTTTTTTTCTCTTGCGGAAAGACCGAATCACTTTAAAGGAAGCTCCAGATACTCGAGTATCGAACCAACTTCGTCCGTGACGTAAAGCTCTTCTCTCCAACCTGTTCTTTTTCTTTCCCCCCGAGCCTTTCTTATTCCTTGTTCTTTTACGTACCTATACTTCTTTCGCGACTGACAAGCTGCGGTTTCCAGCGAATAATCTTCTTCTTCTGCTTGCGTCGAATTCTTTGTCGACAGCGCCGTTCATTCGGTGGGGAATGTGTCAAATCTCTTGTCGGAACATTCCTTGTGGTTGCTATCGTTCTGTTGGTTGTGCTGCAAGTTGGTTGGCAGTACCAATGACGGATAGGGACTTCTGTGACACGGACGTTTTCTTTTTTCTTTTTGAATCGATATTGTTCTAATTCATGGTGAGCTGCTTAAACGACCTTTGGGCGTGGTTCAGCAGAGCGCGCGTATAGTATACCGTAAAAGAATGCGTACTATTTCGACTTATTTATTGTAAACCCGTTTTATCACGTCTTGGGGGGCATGTTTAATGCTGATGTAATACACAGAAAGCTTGCTGCTTCGAGTGGTCGTGCATACCGGTTATGGCGACTCCTTTCCATGACTACGGCCGTACGTGAACAATGGCCGTGATTGGCGGGACTCCCATTGGCTACGTCGTGTCACGTAAATGAACGATGAATTTGCATTTGCACATTTGGGAGGAAAATGAACAAATTAACAAAACAAAATGATAGCCTTGTTAGGCACAGTGCTCGCTCACTGGGAAAAGATACCTTGTGCTGACAGGAGGAATGTTTCCATCCCATAGATCTATTCTGCCGACTCCTGCGCACGATCTTCACACATACGGCGGACGGCGACCGTGGACGGCACTGCAAATCACGCAGTTTCCTCACCGTTGTGACGGCCTCCGCGGCAATGCAAAAAGAAGTTGAGACTGTCCAGCTCTTGCCGTGCCGTGACATCGCCCACGCTCCGGCGACCAATTGGGCTGCGTATGAACCACGGCGGGGAAAGCGACAGTGTGAACATCGGCGACAAGCGACGGCAGAACGTCGCCTTGCCGTCGTCGTTCACCGTTGCCGTATGCGTGAACTAGCCAGCATTTCTGTAGCTCATATTGCAATATTGGCTCATATTTATAGTGTAGATACGCGATTCTATGTAAGAATTACTTTTCAACAGCATTTAAGAAACTTAGGAAATAGGAAGATTGCGATCAGGATTTCCCAAAATTCGTTCGTGTGGCACTGGGAGGCTTACGCATTTTTTGTGACAATTATGAACAGCGTAAGTGTCACAAAAAAGGCGTACGCCTCTCATTTTCAACAAATCAGGGCAGATAACGATATTATTTGAGATGATGGTTTATCTAAGAGCATGCTATGCGGTGAAGTATATTTTTTAAGAGTGTGCCCATAGAGGCAAGTGAGGACACAGGTTACGTCTTGCAGCACGTGACTAGGACGTACCGGTGGTGTGCTACTGGTAACGTACCGTATTTTCCGGTGTATAACGCGCACCGCAATGTTGCTACAAGCTTCTGTACTACCACCACTATACACAATAAACCGAGGCGGTGTATAACATATGCATATGCTTTACTTGAAACATATTTAGTTTCGCGTCCCTTCTCAATCACGCCAGCCTTCCGATATGGATTCAGGATTATTGACTGCTCAATAGCATCCTTAAGCAGCATCATGAATTTTAATGAAGTCCAGCGCCCTTTCGCCGGCTTTGTCAACCGACCCTAAAAGACCCTGGAAGAGGCCGGAATTTGTACGTCGCCGACCAGAGAAGGAACTCTGTAGGGAAATATTTCCGTGTATAACGCGCAGGACCTCTTCAGAGCACTTTTTTACTGTATAACGCGCGCGTTATACACCGGAAAATACGGAACGTTACGCTGATCGTGTCTTAACGGGGAAGCTTTATTGGAAGCGCTCTGTGTGAGCCCGTCTTTTTGCACATGCCTATACGAGAGAGCCACGAAGAAATACAAGCTCGAGCTTTACCAACACTCTCACGAAGAACGATATTGCCCTCTTCCAGTACTGTCACGCAGTCGCTGTCTGCAAAAAAAATACACTAAAGGACACACCACTGGCGCGTCGCCAGTGAACCGTCCATCGTCTCGTCTTACAACATTGTCCTACCAAAGGTGCCCTTTTCTCGCCCTCCCTGGTTGGCCGCACACAAAGGGAAGAGGTTATCGGAAGACGTCCATCACGGCACACCATCACTTGACGGTGAATGAACAGCAGGGCGCCTGTTACCACCCTCGCCAATGAACTCGCCGAGAGGGGGATTTCACGAGTGGCCCTTTGTTCTGGCCACAGTCCTTCGCGCGCTATATATTTGAAGGGAAAAGTGACGTTCACATTGTGCAGCGACCAACAATGAAAGCAGTAGACTGCGGGACGGGAGATTCCTGGTGATCATGCGTTTTCGTGACACGGTACTTCTTTCTGAACCTTCTCTACGGCCCAAGGAACAGTGGGGGGATGCGGCGCTGAAGGTCTGTCTCGGAGAAAGTGCGAAGGAGTGGTGTGATTATGGTCGGGATTTCGAAGGTCGTTATGGGGTTGCAGAAGGCGATTTTTTTTTTTTTTTTCGGGTCGGCATTCGACAAGGGCTTTCTCGAGTGATACCAAAGCAGTTCGATACATTACGTGCGAAAAAATGTTCAGTATATGAACAGCTTTTGTTGAGCCTCCTTTTGCTGACGTTGCTTAGAGGAACACTATCTCCGCTACATTCTGAGCATGAGTCGCTTCTCCGAACGGAAATCCCTCCGTGCACAACCTGCGTGCGGGTCACAGGTGTGGCACACGCGCGATGTGTTGGCACGCGTGCCACAGAAAGCAAGGTCGATTGTCACGTACTGTTCTGCCGACGTCGGCTTCGGTGTGGCCGAACCCATGTGGCAGCCTGGCAGGTTGCATTTCGGATTCAAAGCGGGTGTTGTTTCCAATGCAGCCCCCAATTGACGGATTATTTGTTTATTTATTTTATTTATAATCCGTCTATTGGGGCTGCATTGGAAGCAACACCCGTTTGCCGACCACTACTCGGTTTACAGTAGACGACTGCGGTCAAATACTTAGGTCCGTAGCGCGCGCTGTGATTCCTTTTGTGCTACATCAGTGCCTCGAGCACATTATGTGGGCATCACGCTTTAATATCGCAATTGCAATGTGCTCCCTAAAGTCAATAAGTAAAAAGTTGATTAAAATATCTTCGTTAATTAGTACCCTAACTGAGAAAAAAATACGGTCTAGTAGTAACAGTCCCGTCGAGTAATCCAATGACAAAAGTAAAAGCGTCCTAAGGCAACTCCCCTGAAAAATTTGTTGCAAATAAAAAGAAACATCCTGTACATAGATATAGTACTGCGTATACGTTCACGTATTATTTATCTCCGAAAGACGCAGCTTTGAGTGGAATGTAATGCACATCTCACGCGTGACGGATCATTCGTCTTGCCGGTTTTGGGTACGCGTCGCTCACAATCGTGGCTCACGTGGATAGCCCTTTTGGCACGAACCTTGTGTGGCAGCGTTTTTCCTAGCGAACAGAAACAATTTCGCCGAAGCGCTGCACATACTTGTTTGCATGTCCCGATGAAGTCCCCCCGTCCCCGAGTCAACCGGATTATCGAAGCGAGGAGAAATCCAATTGTGCTTTCGCATACTGTTCACAAAGCAGCCTGTTTGTCTAGCGTACACCGAATCTAAATGCATGGAAGGCAGCTTCTTGTTGTCCCGTAGCGTTTCTGTTTTGGATATATAGCTTACTCCCCGCTGAATCCGGGAACAAGCGCGCAACAGGGACAAGTTCTTTTCCACTGCCTTATTTTCAACAGTTTATGTTCCAAAGACGTTGTTCTTGTGATCCACAGGGGTGCGCTACCACGTGTCGATCCATAAATGGGAGCCTGTGCCATTCGTTCTAAACAGGGTATTAGTCTCATCTAGAGTCACTAAATAAGCTTCGCTTCTGAGCAGAGTTTGAGGTAACTCATTACTGTAATCAAGTTCCGTTTTTTGGTAGCCTGTAACTTAACTCGGTACTTTTGCGCCGTGGTAACTTTCAGAGCTACTCGTTTCTTTTTCAGGTAACTTTGGCAAAGTAACTTACGCTAAGTTCAGAGTTACTTTTAATTCGCTTTTCACTCACGTCCACTTATTTTCTCGCTTTCTCTCCGGTTCTTTCATGGCATTTTATACCACAGAACGTGATATTCATTCAATGACAGTATTCTATTCAGGAAGTATAAGAGCCGCTGCCATTGAAATGAAGCTGAACAATTGTGCGCCCACAGGGAGTAAGATGCACAGCGTTCGAATTGTAGGACATAAACGAAAACGATCTACGCGTGTTGCACCCCTCCGCAGGCAACTCAAGGTCTAACTCAATTGCTGACGCGCGCTGCACCTGTGTAGTGCTATTTTGTGTTCGAAGTAACTTGGAAGTAACTCGTTCTTTTTTTAAGTAACTCCGTAACTGCGAGTTACATTTCAGGCTGAAGAACTTCGTTATTAACTTCGTTACATTTCGGGCTGAAGAACTTCGTTATTAACTTCGTTACATTTCGGGCTGAAGAACTTCGTTATTAACTTCGTTACATTTTTCACACGGTAACGTAACTCGAAACGAGTTCTTTTTGACGTGTAACTTCTCAATCTATGTTTCAGAGTATCGACACTGAGGTACAAGGGAGAGCAGGAGCGCCATCTTGTTTCCGCACCACACCGGTACCATCCCGGGCTGAGGATCAAAGACGACTAACATAATGCTCACTGTGGGATAGAGAAGCGCGTATGATTGTTGTACGATAATTCATGTATTGTCCACCAGAGCCTCCCGAGGGTGTCAAGGCCTTCAACCTTGATGAGCTGCTTGAAAGAGAAAGAAACATTTCACCCGCGTACGATAGATGGCATCGTACACTAAAGTTCGCTAGTTCGCCAGACGGCTCTGAAGTTCGCGTGCGCCAGAGTGTGCGCGTGGCTACTGTGGCGTGGAAACAAGATGGCGCATGCTCGCTCTTGGAACTCAGTGTCGATACTCTGAAGCGAAGCGTATTGAGTGACTCTAGTCTCATCATACCTTATTGCAAACGTCACACCTTTGATTCTCGCGATGAAACTCCTATTCATCATCGTAAAAATGAAATTTGTTTTTCTTTTGTCCTCGGTAATTAGTGGGGCCCGGAATTTTGGGCATTTGCCTATAAACGCCGAAATGCGACATTTTCGGGGTTGCCTGCCTATTTATCGACATTTTGAGACTCCTTTCAGCTTCATGCTGAGTGCTGCATTTCGCTTTCTGTTCTACGTGTCTGCACCTTTTATTTATTCATTTATTTATTGACTTGGTTTCCTCCAGTACCTTTTTTTGCTAGAAGGGGTTCATGTACATTTGATCAAAAGATTTGGCCTTCCTTAGGCCTTCAATATCTCGGAGAACGAATTATTCAGTATAGCATGGTTCTAGGCTGCCTCAACATTCGTGTGCCAGAAGTCAAAGATTGTACAGTACCGCACCTTTTAAACGAGCACGTTTTCCTGGATGGAGCATTCTGAAACACAAACAAGGCCAAAGTGCGTACAAGATTAATGTGCCTATTCTTGAATTTTATTGCCTATTTAGGTGTTTTCGAGGGCCTGAATGTCTGCTTATTTGCATAGTTTTTAGTGCCGAAATTTCCGAGCCCTAGTAATTATAGCTTCTATCCAATATCCCCACAGTAAAACACGCTGATTTCCAACCGAGGCCTTGTACTGCAGTAAGACTCCCAAAGATGTGGTAACGACACGAGCGCTGATACTAACTCAGCCGGTGCGATACACTCATACACTTCTGAGGAATAAGCCACTATAAGAAGCACTGAGAAGCGCAATTAGCACGGGCAAAGTATATCCCTCGGGAAGCGCCCAAACGGAATACGAAGTCGCATATGACCTCAAAATGATATTGCCTGTGCGTGTGGCAATGACAAGCTGGTGATTTTGCCACGAGCGACTGCTGATGCTGCTTGATGGGTAGTCGTAAAAATGGCAGCTGGTGGGACATCCATGTTTTGCGAACATTCAGCATACACAACGTGCACATGGAAGCATTCTGCCTGGGTCCTCATGAACATGAACGCACTTTTGGCGGAAGGCATGCTACTCACGTAGCAGTAGCGTTTACTGTTAGCTCCTGTCATTCTCTGATTGAACTGTACACTTTGCGAGACGGTTGCGGTAGACTGCGGATGAAAACTGTACAGCAGAGCTAGCTGTCTACGTCACATGCTTGTGAAGTCAGACGGACAATAAACTTTTCTAAGTAAAGTAGTGCAACAGAATAAGGGCAGACGGGTAGAAATCCGGCGAACTGGTAGTGAAGTATGAAGGGAATTGCCTCGGGTCGAGAGCCGCCGATATTTCGAACAGAGACTGTTCTTCTTCTGGGCCCAGAACAAGGACAGTCTCATTTGTTTACCAGCGAAGCGTTGATGGCTGCGGTAGGCAAGGTAGGCTGAACTGCATGGGTTACTTTCAATCCGTGATCGGGTCTGTCCGTATGGATACAAATAAACTCGTGCGTATAACAATATAAATAAACGTAAATATAATAATGCGTAATATAAATAAACGTAAATAAACCCGTGCGCTTGCTTACCCCGTACTTTGTGGCCTTTTGGGAGAATTTCCACTTACTACGAATGCTTGGATATAACGAACAGCTGCCGCGTGACGGTGAAGTTCGTTATAAGTGGGCTCAACTGTACTTTCGAAAACAGCTCCTATACTACCCAAAATCATCCCTGGGGAAACGGCAACCTGCACAGTGACAGGTTTTCTCGGAATTATAACACTGCTTCGATAACATGGTCACGTGAGCAAGGGTAATCACGTCTTCGCAGTGAAAACAGTAACCTGCCGCATGATAAAAAGACCCCGTCAGTTTGCTCGGCCCTCTTCCATCATCCCAGGTGTGCTTCCCCGCGCGCATCCAATTTCCCACTCTGTGGCGCTGTCGGCCCTGGATGCCACACGCGGAGCTACGCTATTCATCAAAGTGCTGGGCACGCCATCTGACAATTATAAACTGTCCGCGGTTGACGTAAATGGCCTCGTATTTTGCGTCGTCGCTCCTCATCACCGACTGGAAGACGACACCGTGGAAATTTGAATCCTTTCTGCCGCTTGTGCAAACGACGAGATATCTTTTCCTTCTGCTTGATGCGTGCGTTTCCCGGAGGCAGCAGAACGGATGTACAGACACTGAGCAGGACACTTTTCGAAACCGAGTCTGACGTCCGTCCAGGCAATCTTTCACGCTGTTTTTCGTGGTCAAGACGGTGGACTATACCAGGAACCCGATACGATGGGGTTTCTGAAACAGTGCACGTTCGTTGGTTATGAGGGAAGGTTCCCGCGCGGGCTGTACGCCGAAATAAATATTTTAAAATAAAACATTACAAAATCCACGCTTAAAATTGCACCCTACAAAATCCATTTTCCGAAATAAACCGCTTCAAAATACACGACTTCAAAACAAACGCTGTTAAAATAAATCATGGTTAGGCTTAGGAAGGTAATGTTCCGTATGACAGTTTATGGGCGACACGATGTTCTTTTCGGCGGAGCATGCTATAATGTTTCTTACTCATGTTTGTACTGTTATCAGTTACATTTCTTCAAATGACAACTTGGGATTTCGAAATATCCAGTTTAAAAGTGATGAGCACGATGCGCGTATGAATACAGGACACGCACTCTTGACCCTTGAGCCAGCTGAGCGCAGTGAACGAGTCTAAAGTGCCAATCGCATCAGGCGTTTCTCCAGCGTACAGGTCTACGTCCTTTCTGGTTTATTACTTCTGTTTATCATTTGGCGCTATGTTGGTTTTCAAGACTTTCTTTTCAGTTCATTGCTTCGGTTTCTCTCTTATCTGCCGTGTTGTGTTTTGTAGTAACGTTGAAAATAATGTAATGGTACTGTTTTTTTATCAGGGAGTCCGGAAGGTGTTCACGATAACGATTCTAAAAACAAGATAAGACGAAAGCGCTAGCTGAAATTTCAACTGGCTGACGTCATGTACTGCTGCTGAACTTGGATTTGAGACATTCCTTTGTCCTATATCGTTCTCGTAGAGTGTTTGCAATCTACTCAAACTTGCTATTAGGTTCTTCCCACTTCGTTATGTACAAAAAGTGTTGGCGGAATGTTGAGTTACTGCCACCTCCCCATTGAGGGAAGAATACAGACTTATATCGATTGCTGATAAATGCGTAGTTTCCATCGCTGAACTCTTTTAATCCACATTTGTTGTAGCTAGCTATGTTCGTCCGGCAACACAAACGTGAAGGGATTCTGGACCAGATATTCGCCGTGGCTTTTACGTCTCCCCGGAAACTCTCGAGAATTGGACAAGGAAGGCAAAATAAGCTGGACTTTTTCACTTTTAGTTCCTCTGAAAGTGGACACTGGTACCACCTGAGACGGGAAAAAAATATCTTGGTGCGTTTTCGATCGATCCCTGCCGTTATTGATATCAGCGCTACATCCGAGTAGCCTTAAAAAGAGGAGGGATCTAAAAATAACAACCGGGCGGATGTGTGTTCAAGGTTGATAAATTGATCGGGTCATTCCTTTCCTTCAGTCTTTTTTGCTGAGTGGAGGCAGCTTTCTGGTGGAACGGGAGAAGAACCTCTTTCGTCGACGAGAACTCGTGAAAGTCAGTCCGCTCAGTACACTATCTCGCGCATAGGGAAGGAATAGCTTCCTGCTATGATAGAGTGAGTCAGTAGAGAGTCTACAATAGTGAGTGGGGGAGGGGGAATGACGTTCAATAGTAATAATAATAAAAGTGAGAGGATAGAGAGGTAGCAAGCGAGCAGGTGATATAGATCCATAACTTAAAAACCCGAGACTAGGGGACAAAAAAAGAAAAAAGACAACACAGACAAGGTCTCAAACAAGGCCTTTGAGACCTTGTCTGTGTTGTCGTTTTTTTTCTACTTTTCTTTCTTTTTTTGTTCCCTAGTCTCGGGTTTCTAAGTTATGGATAAAAGTGAGGTCTGCGTGCTCAGCAAAGGCGGCAAGTTTCACTACTAAAAAAAGAGAGAGACAGAGAAGTTAAGACAGTAGTGAGTTTTAGTGCTTTGTACGCTATCGCCTTTGCGTAGAACCACCGCAGAACCACCAACGCTATCGCCTTTGCGTACGCAAGGCATAGCGTTGGTGGTTCTGCGCACGCGCAGAACGTAGAGAGCTTCGCTCATTGCGCAAAACCACCGCGCTATCCCATACGTACGCAAAGGAAATAGCGTACGATACACTAAAACTCTCTAATATGGCCTTCGAAGTACGGTATTTACTGTTCGCAGCGAATGTATTAGAATCTGAGTCAGGCGTGAATGCGATTGGTTCCGCCAGGAACGATAACCTCACGTTGACGTTTCCAACTGTTTACTAAATTTGCGTTTTGCGGTACGACTCTTTGCCTACACGCCGGAGAGGGGGAGGGGGGGGGGCGTAAAGTTTGGAGAAACCACAAGTGTTTGTCCGCTCACAAAGCAACTTCACAGAACTTCATCATATAACCACGCTAAAGGCCACCCATTGCACAGAGCGATACCGTTATTACTCCTGATTTGTGAAAAACACAGGGTGTACACCTTTTTGCGACAATTAACAATGACGTCGCAAGTGTCAACTTTATTTTGAGATGGACGTCGCAAGTGTCAAAAAAAGGCGTATATCGCCCGTTCTCAATAAATCAGTGGAGAGAAAGATGTCATTCGGGATGACGATTAGCTTTTGGGATCGTGCTATGCGGTGAAGTTCTGTTTTGTGAGCGCAGCAATGAGGGGATATTCCCAGACACACTGAAGAAACCACGCGCACCTTATAAGCTTGATATGTTACCCACTTATTTGGGAGAGGGACCAATGATGTCGCAACACAGGCAATAGGGGTGAGAAGGGGGAGCTGCAATGACAGCTACTACTTGCTTGCTTAAGCGACGTACTATCCAATAGTTATGCTGGGCAAATGCAAGGACCGTTCTTTGCATCGAGGCGAACCTGCATATGCATATAATATACACTGCCTTTGTTTATTGTCTGTAGAGGTGGCAGTACAGAAGCGTGTAAGCAACATTGTGGTGCGCGTTATGCAACGGCGCGCGTTATACACCGGAAAATACGGTATATACCCCCAATCGCATATTTCTTTCAGTGACCGTATTGAATTCATCATTAAGCCTGGGAAGCGTCCGTTATATCTACATTCTCACGCGTGCTGTCTCATCGTGGCATGTTTTCAACCGAGACAATACACAAGCATTGAGTGCAAACACATTTAGGGAGGGTCACGTGTCCCGCTTTACTGCGTAAAAAAAGAAAGCCGCTCTCCGACTCAGACGCACATCGCAACTGTGTGATGAGAGACCATCTGTATTGTCTTTATAACCCGTAATTACGTTCAGTTTTTCTGGGACGTTGTTTGGCGACGATGCGTGTGTACTTTGCGAACGATTTTCCCACAAGATTAGCCCCCCATTTATCAAGGCGGCAATGTCTGTGGTGTCATCAGCTGGCACGTGATGTCGCCATCATGATCCAATCTTAGTAAAAAAAAAGAAAAGAAGCAAAGCTCCACCCTTGAAGTTCACTTACGGCAATTAGAGGAACATCTTCCCTCCCCTTATATTCCTTCTCGCAAACACCACTCTTTATTCCCACTGCGTTGTATCTTCTTCAAGGGCGTATCACTTGATGGACAACTCGCGAATGCAGTTTCCTGTCATGAGTTATAGCACTCCGCGGTTGTCACAGCCGTGCGGTTCGGCGGCGATTTTTTTTTTCGGTGAGGTATCACGACAACACAGTCGTGAACGGGAGGGCCTCGATATCCCAGGTTGTGAAATTCCCGATTTCACGACCTCGAAACAAAGAAACAGCTCGAATATGCTTCGTAAGATGGCATGACGTGACTGAAATTCATGGATTTTCGATGTCTTGTTCAAATCGTGCTAGCGAACGAAGTCAACACTGCCTAGATAGAGAAAGCCTGCGCATTGCCTCCTCTCCCTTCTTCGCTAAGTGGACATAATATAGTCAGAATTCGTCTGCTACTGCGATTCACCGTTCTGCGAATTCAAGAACCCGCAAATGATTGCAGCTCACCTGGAACCTGCAGACCTAATATATTTAGACAAAAAGTGCGAGACACTTTCCGGAAATTCAGTTCTGAGAAAGATTGAGACCGTTTTGTGCTTTATTTCCAAGTTTTCCCATTTAGTATACGCGGGGACGTTCAATCAACTCGCAGACGACGGTCGTTCTTCGTGGCCACGACCGCTGAGAGCACGTTCGTGATTGGCTACGACCGTTGAAAACACGATCCTGATTGGCTGACTCTTAATTGTTACGTCACGTCGACGACCGCGCAGGCTTTCTGTATCTAGGTGGTGTTGATGAAGTTCACATTTTAGCGGCCGTTAGGCTTACCGGGGCGGACTCGACGGAGCGCCCTCTTGGTTAATTTATTATTAGGTTATAGACCAAGTTCGTTGTCTGGTGGCATTTTTCCGCGCGTGACTGTGCGTTTATAATCAGATAGCATTTATTTCCAGTAGTTTATTTTGCAACGGGGAATTCGATCACTTTATTTCGAGGTACACCCGCGTAAACCGCGTCTACGATCCAATTGAAGTGGGGAAGATGTGCATGTAGAGATTCATGCGTGAGATATAGAGATTCATGCATGTAGAGATGTGCGTGTCAAATTCTGATTCTGTGTTCGACACAAAATTGTAGCTTCAAGAACGTAGAAACTGACTGCAAACGAGATGGTGCAGGCTAATTGTTGGTAACATTTCTCTGAGTCTGGTAAGATGTCCACACGGACAAGACACAATCGTCCTTCCATATGTGTCTGCCTGTGTTAGGTTGTACAGGAACACCATCTCCTCTACATTTGGTGGCAAGGTTGTCAACAGCTGCGTTACTAATGTGTCACAACTAGGGTTGTCAATCCCGAGCCATTTTTGCAGTCCCGGGATTTCGGGATTTTTTGCTGTCAATACCGGAATCCCGGGACGGGATTGTGTCGAATTCAGATGGTGCTTCCAAGTATAGTCCTGCGCGGGTCAGAATTATCTAACCCGCCATTATCTAACCAAGTCCATTTACCTCAAGTGGCTATATCGGCGTGTTGTACGCAGTTCATATGCTTTGTCAATTCTACCTTTTCCTGAATGAAAGCGCTCGAAAATTCGCAGTGTAACCACATTGGTAAAATAGTGACGGCGAAATTCTTATACTTTATTTTATTTTTCTGCTATGAGAATGCCACTAACTTTCTGTTCATGTGCATTTCACTGTTGCACGTGAAAAGAAGGCGAGTACCGCTACACTTGAAGTAACAGGAAATATTACTTAATAATTTCCTCAAATTGTGTAACATTCCACTTGAATGAGGAACAGCAACAAAAAAGACGAATGGAAAGAAACGAAACACTAAACAGTTTACAACAACGTCGCTATGCGTGCTTATCATGCTTATCACATTGTACAATGATTGACACACGACCTGAGAAAGCACAGAGCGTTGAGGGTGGTGTCCCCCAGTTCGGAGCGAACTTTTGTGAAAATACTGGCTGTCAAACTGAAGGTCCGTCCAGCTTCTGCGCTAGAAGAAATGACAGTCAACATATAGTATCTGTACGCACGTGTAGGCAGCGGTCCTCTGCCACCTGCGGTCATAAAAAGTGCCATTTCCTTACGAAGAGGTGAGTCTGTGCCTGGTGGCCTACAGGTGTTTGATTTTCCTGTCTTATTTGCTCTCACGAAATCCCGGGATTTTCCGGAAGAAATCCCGGGACTTCGGGACGTCAAAAATTGGCAGGGATTTCGGGATTCGGGATATCCCGATTGACAACCCTAGTCACAACTGTGTGACTTCGATCTGCATATTTTGTGCGGGATGCTTTTGCGTTACTTGATTGAATGATTCGGATGGAATAAGAATAGAGCGGCTAAAGCTGTTGATAAATGACAGCAGACGTTCGAAGGAGCAAAAGAATTTCTTCCGTTTTAAATTTTGGAACGAATTAATTTACGAAAAATAACCCGCAGTACGAGTATTTTCTTGCTCTATAGCTTTAAGAGTCGGCGATAAAAAATAAAAAAGAAAAAGACTCAGGATGCGTGTTGGCCCAGCACAGCCAACGCCATTGAGTCTATAGGCGAGGTCTGATCGCAATCCATATGACGTAGACGCCACGCCTCAGTCCAAAAAGTTCACCTGTCGCAACCACGCTATCACCGTTATCCGTAGCCACGGAGACGCGCCACATTGGCAGCCACTAGTAGCCGTAGCCGCTCGTAGCCAAACACAGATAGCCATTGCAGTCGTCCGCGTTATTTGGCTGAAGCAGACGACATCGTGAGTTAAATGGACGGTCTCATCCGTTCCAGTGGATTTCGAAACTCTAGTGTCATTTTAGACGGCCGGGGACCACGGTACCGAAAATCCCACGCGAAATAGTGGCGTAGTTTGACTGTTATTCGTCGGAATACGCCGGGTGTTGAGAGTATTCCGGAATTCCCTCTCCGGAAAAAACGAGAAAACGTCAATCCCTAAGAACCAATGAGGGCGCGACCTTGAGAAAAAAAAAGCGTGCGGGTGTCCCATAGGTGTGGTTTTCGGTTTTTATTTTTGGGCGGATTCGGGGTACGTTTTTCGGTGTTTATTGATTTTCACGAAATCGGCGTTATTCGATGTTGTTCCTGGGCGTGTACATCGCTTAACCCACAGTTATCGTCGAATAGAAATCACAATGTAATTTCCGGAAGACGCTCATTGAACACGGCGCTGGCAGCTGTGGTGGCCTTTTACGGCTAACGAAAGCGTAAACGGACATTTTTCACGACCATCGTATTTATTTATGGTTTTCTGATCTGCATCAACAACTTGCTGGGCGTGTACAGCAATTTGTCTCTGTCATCGTTCCTGGATGGTCCCTGTGTATTCGGTGTTTTTCGGTTAAAACCGAAAACGCGGATACCTACCCATAGGTCATAGAGTTACGGGGTGTCTGAAGGCGCCTTTCCTCCTCTGACTGCCGCCCTCTCACTCCTTCGCTTAGGGAGTGACGTCACGCCGCCGGAACTTCTGCGGCCGCGGATGCAGCGCTGATCTTTGAAATTCGTTTATTTAATATCAAAGCACTTTTCGGCCGAAACAGTTAGACGGGTAGATTGTAGGCCGATGCCGAACATAGTGGTATTGGTTCCATGGATGGGTTTCTAGATGCGAGCGTCCCTTGAAATGACTGCGCGAAGCGAATGAGGGAGGTGAAGCATCGGGCAACTGTTCAGCCATTCCATTTTGCCTTGACTTAGACATTCTAAGCGGAATCCCTTTCGTATAGGCTGTTCATGCGGCCATGTGATCCTGTGGATTCCTTCCTGAAATTGGATACCGGGATGCGTTCTTAGTGGGCCTCACGCAAGGACGTTTCTCGAGACCTTGAAACAACGTGGAAATAAAAGTACACTTCCATGCTTTCTTTTGGAATTGGCGAGTACGCGACACTATACAAGGTTTTGACCAAGGGCGGATACAGGATTTTCCTGAGAGGGGAGTTCAGCCTTCTCCAGCATGGTAGATACACCATCTAGGTCAATTAAACGCTATATGAAAACAGAAGTTGAGGAGGAGGTCAGGACATCCTGACCCCCCCCCCCCCCCCATAGATCCGCCCCTGGTTTTGACCACTCTTTAGAGTCGAAAACACGTAAAACCTTAATCCTATCCTTTCAATACAACGTTACAGTTTCTATAAAATTTAAGTTTTATTATGTAATTAAAACTCTCTCTGCTCCGCCATCCAAGTGGACCTTGTGGTCGTGAAACGCATAAAGTCATTAGGTACATTTTTGGACTTTGGGTCAACTTGATTGTCTCGACAGAAGCGGAACGGTCGGGATGCTACTGAAATACGTTTGTTGTTGCTACGTAATAAAGCTACATAACTGCCCTAAGGCGGCAGGTTGGTACTTTTTTGTCGCGTCATGAATGCTGATGGCTCGTACTTGATTTCATGATTTCATATTACGAGAAAACCTGTGGTGTATCCCTGGCGCCCGATACTCTAGAAAAAACCCGCTCACTACATCGTTTGAGAACTGCGCAGCTGCGTTCCCGTTAGCATGTTTTATCACGCTGAAAAAGCTGCGCAAAAGCGAAAAGGCTCTGTGAATCTTGCTATGAAGAAAGCGCATCCGTGTTGGACAGCACGAGGACGACATTCTACTGTTTCTGTTCACACCTTTTGGATGTGAGGGACGACCGGAAGTCGGGCACCCTCGACCGGAAGTGGCTTCCTGGCTCCCTTTATATCCGCCTTCCGCCCTTTTTTGATGCGCGCGTCTCTTTCGGGCGAAAGCGAATTTCCCGTCTTCGCATATGCGCGCATATATTACCCGTTTTGTCCCACACAGAAAAAAAAAAGAAAAAAAAGTGTTAGTGGTTAAAGTTCCGCTGACCCAGATGCGCGGTGCCGGTGAAAGTTGCTTTCGCTAAAGCTTCATTAATCGTGGGAAAAAGTTTATTACCAGGCTGGTAACAGGAAGTGCATAACCTTACGAGGAAGGTGAGCTGTAACGTGAGTTCGCCATGTATGCTCGTGATAAACCCTTTTTCCTGCCCATAGATTGATAGATACATAATTTACCACGGACTAGCCTAGCGTGGTGCCATCCGCGTAATTGCGTGCTTTCACCATATTCAGACACAGCGCAGGGCAGCGCATATGCAGACAGACCCCCCTGTGAATAAGCAGGCACTTGGACAGCAAGGTTTGAAGCGTGCTGTCCCTGACCGATGTCATCGCGTGCGTTACGTTCGAACAGCTGTTGCGTCACCGATCAGATGGCTTACGAAGCCTTTATCGTGCTGTCATTTTCAGCGAGCCATCGTGACGTGAAAGCCATCTTACGCAACCTCCATAAACTGCTCTGGCAACCTCGGGATTGTGCTGCCGTCTGTGAGAATACTTGGAACTTGCCTACTCCAACTGTTGTCTTTCCCAACTCACTGCTGCACTCTTCAGAACTTCACCGCATAGCACGCTCCTAGGAAACCGTCATCCAGCACGACATCGTTCGATCTCTGCCCTGATTTTTTGAAAATGGAAAAGCGTACGAGTTTCTGTGACACCTCTGCTGTTGTGCTAATTGTCACAAAAAGGCGTACGCGCCGCGCTTCCCACAAATTAAAAGTGGTAACGGTATCATTCTGTGTATAGTGGTTGGTCTCCAGCGTGTTATGTGGTGAGGTTATCTCTTAACAGTATATAATAGGCGTTCGTTTCATTAAACCCCTGAATGCTAATGAAAGTTCGTCATTGAGTTATTTAAGTAGCGCCTTCGTTGAAATCCCCGCACGGGGACATTTGGCGTTGGCTGATGTTTGATAGAGCGGCGCCGCGCCGTCACCCCATACCAAGAGTTCCAACGTGTACGTCAAGCTCTTGATCGAGCCCAGCAGCTCGATGGGCATAACATGTGCGACCTCCCCATATGTGTTACAACGATGTGAAATGTGGACGAGTGTTTGGAATGACCTTCTTCGAATGCTGCATGGATGAAAATTCGGACACGTCTATACCTTCTCCGGACTGAAGATTTTATTACGGTATTTGTGGGTTTCAGCACCGAGGATACATTGGCTTCGCATCTTCTAACAAGGAAGGAAAGGAGAAATCCACGAATAATTATTGGCCTTGCGTCGCGAGACAACTGCGACAGAAGGAAAAAAAATTCATGCCGCTGGGGAAAGGTGTAACCGTTTTCATCGCGTAACATTACAGGAATCAAGAAAGTCCAGATCTGGAGACATACAATTGAAATTGCTTTGTTGAATTCAATTTCAACAACAAAATTTGTTTGTTTGTTGTTTTCGTCTGTTGTGTGTTTCAGCCTCAGAACAGTTACTTTCCATCGTTGAGACACACTGTACTAAAAATTTTATCAGAACGCGACTGCAACCATGTACAAAACTAATGACTAAACTAAACTACTCAACAACGAGGGAAAAAAAAAAAGTATAAGCCTGTTTGCGACATATCCGTCTTGGAGCAGGCCGTTGTACCTGAGGAAGGACTCCTAGAAAATCAAGAGGAACACATTTTGAACCAAAAGAAACGTAGAATTTGATTGTCCTGCACTGTACAGAGATTTGAGACTGCCTATCTATCAGGGAGGTCATGCCGCATTGTCCTAACCATTCAAGGTATTAGAGATGCAATAGATACGGGCAAGCGTCTGGTACGTGCCTGATGTGAGTCTCCGCGTTGTTCACGCTGTGACCAATCAGAACACGAAACATCTTGTCGCGCGTTTATTGTTCAAGAAATCACCTTGGGCTTAGTGCATATCATGTTTAAAGAGAGAGAATTAGATAAATCAATTATTCGTGTTATCCGCTACACAAAAGCAAATGCAGAGCAAAGGAAGAGAGGTCAGCAACAAGACAACCATACCCGACAAAACGCCATGCTGTGTCATGTGCGGTTATTTTGTCCCTGTTGTCCCGGCATGTGTTGTACTTCACTCATTACGTTCGCAGTATAGCACCTGGAAGAAGGGACAACGCCTAACGGCATCCGACAGCAAAGGGACTTTTACCTATTTTACGTGAGCTTTTGGTTCGCGCATAGTTCATCCTGCTGTTTTGACTTTCCTTCCTAGGTCCGTTGGTCATTATCAGTGTTGTACGTATCGCCGTTACAGTAATCGATACTTTTTCGGTATCGGAGTGCGTATCGCGATACTTTCTTAAGTGGGTATCGGAAAAGTATTTCCGTTACAAATTTATGGTAACGCATCGTTACCGATACCGATACTTTTTAGTGCCCCACCCTTTCTTCACCGACCATATTTCTTACTCTTATTCATTGTTATTGCCCTCGACAAGAAGCTTGTGGACACGCCTACGTGCTCCGTAACCGGAATTATGAAATTATACCAAACACGTGTTCATCGTTTTTCTTTCAAACTGAAGGAAATAACCACGCTGTGTTCAACAAATAGTTGAGGTCAACGAACAGAGGTCAAGATTTTGACAGTGCGCTCTGGATTCCACTGCTAAGCTGCCGTGTCGCACTGAGTCACGCTCACATATACTGTGGCATTGTTAACTTCGGAAGGATTCCTTGGTCATTGGACTCCATGGTTTGTGTGGGTCTGACACTAACTTAATTGTCACACTGGCCTCTGTCAGCTGCCAGAGACACCACGGCTTGCAAGGATGGCAGGAGACGATTTCAAGAACCAGCTATTGATACAAGTCAAGCATAACGTTTCCGAGCTACATATGAAATATGCTGTCTTTTCACTGCAAAACTGTTCACGTAAGCATATTTCCGTGTTGCGCCATATCCGTATTTCAAACAAAAGTATCGCCCAAAGTATCGCGTTACTTTTTTTTAGTAACGGTAGCGGTATTTCGTTACTTTAAAAAAGAAGTATCGATATCGGTATTTCGATACTTTTTACTCAAGTAACGAGTATCGGTATCGCGATACCATATTTCGGTAACGGGTATAACACTGGTCATTATTACCCTTTTGCGAATCATGGCCATTGTTGCGCATGCGCCGCTGTTCATAGGACACCCTTGTTGGAGCTCTTAGTGGGCAGTGTGAGAGGAATATACGAAGCACACAGTGCCGTTGCACCTACAACACTTGTTGCGTGCGTGGTGACCGCGAATCGGTCCGCATCATTTCCGGACCCATTGTTCTTGTTCGGTCAAGGTTCACGAGGTTCTCATCTTGCAGGGGTTAATGAATTCTTTGCAAGGGTGTTGGTACGCCCTCCGGTCACCTCGTAATTGGTTTCACTCGCCGTTTCATAGCGCGCTTCAAGAGACGCGTTTGCCTTTCAGATTCACCTGAATAGGTATACCCTATTTACTTTTAGTCACTCGAGATAGGCCGCTTGTTATCTGGGTTTGTAAACTCACGACAGCTGTTCGTACCGGCCCTATAACTATATGGGTGTTGAGCCTCTGAAAGGGTTTGTAATTTTCTAGAGGTTTCCTGCTTTTTGCATTTACCAAAGAGAAAATTCGTAATCTCTCAAAATATTTCGCGTAATTCACGTTGACGCTTCTGGAAATGGAAGAGTCCGTTCGGATCAGAGACGGATACACGTTCTTTCATAGGAGTCATGCTACATACATAGCCCAAGATCAATGTACTCGGTGACGGCAGAAATTGAACGGGGATCGGATATCCGGATCCCCTCACTCTGATTCCGACTAATATTTCTTTCGTTGTTGACATTATGGCGAGTCAGTTCGTTATATCGTTATCGCTTTCTTTTACCTAACCAATGGATATTTGTGCGTTTAAAATTGGGAGGATATACCGACGTTGTCTGCTTCAAAGTCAACCCAGCTACGATCTCTTCCTACACATTTATCAAGTTGCACCTTTTAGCTTGATTCTTCCCTATGTTGCGCACTGCTACGTTTTTAAACGGTGACGAGTGCAGTAGAACCTCGTTAATTCGAATTCGAACTTTGAGGCGTCGAGGCAATATCATATGAAAGGAAATCCGTTCACTGGTTCCCTGCGTGCCCTGCTGTAAACGGAGATTCGAATTATTGGAGATTCAATTAACGAAATTTCGCTTTTTCTTTTTCGTCATTTCGCATATTGTAAGCACCCTTAGAAGTGCGCAGCAAATTCCTCACATACCAAACCCGTACTTCGTAATAAAGTAATGCCGACTGCGCGAGGAATTTCCTGTTTCATTGAAGACCGGCCGTCTTCGGGTCTCGAATTACTTTTTCGTTGTTTTCTTTCCGTCCTTTTGTTGGGAGGAAGAGAGGTTTGCATAACGAAGTGACGTCCACGGGAGCCTCTGTCCCGGATTATATACCTCTGCGAGGAATGCAGGGAATGAAAGTGTGTTCTCCTCCAATGAGCGCTGACCTCTGGTCTCCTGGGGAGACGGCAAACATGGCGGATGACGAATTCCAGGAGAGAGAGAGAGCGAGAGGCCCCCTATTCATCGTCTGGGCCCTTCTGTACACATACTTATTGCGTTTCCAATATTGGGCCCCGCATAAGCGCCGCAGCCATGGTCTGGGAAGCACCACACTGTCTCGTAACCGCGTTCTCCGCGAGCTTTAGAACTTTGATGGATTCATCTTGGTTAAGAAAAGGGCTTGGAGAAGACGACTCGCATTGGCATATTTGACGTTATCGGGAGATAAGTGTGAATTTATACGATTTCAGTTTATTTTATACGAATTCAATTTATTTTATACCAGCGGCATGGCCGAGTGGACTAAGGCGTCCGCTCGCTGGTGGTAACCAAGGTCGTGCTGTAGACTGGGAGGGGGTGGGTTCGAACCCTACTGCTGGCTGTGCTGTCTGAGGTTTTCCCTGGGTTTTCAGAAGACTTTCCAGACGAATGTCGGCACAGTTCCCCTTGAAGTCGGCCCAGGACGCATACTAATCCCCCTGTCCCTCACTCCTTCCTGCTGTCCTCTCTCCGTCTGTCCACATCTGTACGCCGCTCGTAGCCACAGTTACTTCGCGGCGCTAACACGCAATAAAAAAAAAGTTTGTTTTATTCCGTTAACTCTTTACGTTATTCTTTCGTTCTGTACGCTCTGAGGTGTGATCTTAGTCCTTTGGAAGGACGAGACGCATTGCAATGCCACTGTAGTCGTGTTCAACTTAAGAAGGAAATTAAATCTAGTTCGTCGGCTCTCAAAATATATTGCTGCGCCGTAGATAGGATGGCTGGACATAGAGATGTCACGCTCGCTCCTCCGCGAGATAATGTAGTACTCACATCTGCTTCCATATTGGCTGTTAAAACTGTCCATGACACTGCCAACACCACCTAGATAGAGAGAGCCTGCGATTGAGGGCTGTCCTACTCGCGTTACGGGGGTGCCCGTCTGCGAGCTGGGCGCACCGCCCAGCTCTAGAAAAATTAGTCTCTATCAACGCATCGCTTCAGCCTGTTCGCAGTGATTACGCGAGCTTGTGCCATCTGATATCGCTGTGAAGCGACATCAGTGATGTGATGTGATAGCAGAAGAAACAAAAATTTAATTGACGACAAAGTCAGACTGGCTACCACAGACCACTTAGCCGCAGTTATTTGGGAAAAGGGGGGGGGGGGAGAAACCCCAGTAGTTGAGGGGCGGGAGACAGACATCCCGAGCTAGTAGGAACACTTGTCACAAACGAGGGACCAGAAAGTGACACGAAGTGTCAATCAGATGCGTATCTTCAAGGAAACGTAGGAGCGCTTTCAGCGCAGCCGCTTTATGATTGAATGACTGAGGACCCGAAAGCTTTCCAAGGTCAACTGGCCTGGCGTCCAGGCGAGCCAGACTTGCTTCTACTGTCCTGCGACAGTCGGCATACTTAGAGCACCTGATGTGCTCTGTGTCCTCGACAACATCGCACGAAGCGACATCAGTTGCCTAGGCCGGCAGCTGCAGCTAGGGTGGCGACCCTCTTGCTCCGCAGGCCGGCACCGTGTTGAAGATAAGGTTGGAAGAAGCTGTACCCACTGACTAACCTGAGGCGCCACCCGCTTCTGCAGGCTATGCCGCAGAAGGAGGGGTAGCCCTGATTATCTGAGATGAAATGCATGCTCATGTAAATGGCATAGTGCCCATCTGAAACATACGAGGTTAATATTTTTTTTTTCTTGACCTTCCTGTCTCCCGCAAAAAATTAATGAAAGCGAGAGTATGTTACGAGACAAGTTCCCGTACGAGGTACCTGATGGCAAACAAATGCGTAGGCTGCCGTGGAACGCATCCCAGACCCCTTCCTTAGACCGATACGATAACTACATCGACCCGTACAAAGTTTGCGTGATAACACGTTCACCTTCCTTTATCGCTATCTGTGTTCTCGCACTATGTGGAGCTTCCTGTCTTGAAAGGTACAACGGGCTGTCGGTTTCCGAGAAAGCGCGTCAAGTGGAGCTGTCAACATGAGTCTGGGATTGCGTCTTGTTGGGCTGGAGGGCATCTCCGAGTGTTTGCTATGGCTTTTCATTGTTTGGATGTCCAGGTCCTTGAAAGTTTGCGCCAATACGGAGACGAGTATCTTCTGTCTTATATAGGATCTGCATAGCGGTTGAGGTTCTTTGTGTCTATTAGGAACATGCAGGAGGAAATCAAACTAGCAAAAATAGATAACGTCTTCTGTGATTACAGGGAGAGTTTAGTATAGACCGTTGATAACGTGGCTTCCCGAAGCCACCGTGTCTATCGCATCCCCAGTCTACTGATAAGATTCTGAGACATGTACACTGCCATCGGTTCCGCTAGGTACGATAACTTCACGGTGATGTTATCAACGGTCTACTTACACTGTCTAGTACTCGGTATAGACCCTTGTGGTTTCGGTTTTTGTTTCTTCTTTTTTTTTAAACTGATTTATTTTTATGTATTTAATTCCGTATTAGCTCCGCGAAGCAACTGTGACTATGAGCGTCGTACAGAGGTGGACAGATGGAGAGAGGACAGCAGAAAAGAGTGAACGTCGGGGTATTAGTATGTGTCCTGGGCCGACTTCAGGGGGAACTGTGCCAACATTCGCCTGGAAAGTATTCGGAAAACCCAGGGAAAACCTCAGACAGCACAGCAGGTGACAGGATTCGAACCCGTGTCACCTCCCAGTCTCGGCGTAGAAAGCGATCATCCTAACCACTATACCACCGGAGCTGTTTTTTTTTTCGTTTCTTCTTTTTTAATTGAGGTGCAGAAAATTGTGTTTTATTGCAGGAGCTGCAAAATAGACTAAAATCTGGCTCGTTGGATATACATGCCAGGTGGAAAAGCAAGTTTTTGGAATGGAAAATTTAAAAAGCGGTCGTGACGCATTTCAGACGAATTTGATGAATTTGCACTGCGAGTCGCCAGTTGGTTTTCAGGTTTTGGCCGATTTCACCCAAAAACACGAGACTCTGCGTTTAAAACATCGCGACATACCTCATGCGGCTGTGCTTCTTCTCATCCTCAAGTGAATCATGCCAGCTTTGCAGACAGCAGCGCCACACAGCACAAGAAAGCCAGTGGCGCTGAGGAAATCACCTGGTGGAAAGAAGGAAATAAAGGACTGCGTCGTATCGACTCAATTTTTCATTCTTTCTTTTTCGCCCTTCGTTTAAACCGCACGCACGGCTATTTCGGGAATATGGTCCTTTCCTCGATCGGTGCCTATGTCGATTGCCACGCTTCGCTTGGTGTCTTTGATGGTGCTAAGAAAAGATGCTGCCCTGCGCACTCTCCAGAGTCGTTACTCGCTGACTAGCTGCTGGAAGTGCAAACGCAGTCAGCGCAAACAAACAAATAGCAAAAGGTGGACGGCGTATGGAAGCCCGACAGACCTGTGTGCCATTCTCATCTCGTGAAATTCACCTCAAGCCAGAACCACGAATGCAGTGAAAGTAGGTCCTGACAAATCCCGTGGTGCACTGCAAAAAAAAAAAAAAAAAGCTGTGTCGTTACAATGAGTAACTATGACACCAGTCACAGGTGTCACGCTGACACCATTAAACGGGTTCATGCCATAACTTCTGCACATGCTCTAGAATCTCCCACGGTATTTCTTGCATTTTGCTTTGAGCTACTTGGCAAATGCAGAGAGCAGGAGGGAGTAACTCACTGACAGGGGAGTGAAAATGGAGTAAAAGTGGGAAGTTACTCCCTATTTACCCCCTTTTTCTCAGAGTGTGGTGGTGGTGGTCGTGCTTCTGAAAGAGCTCGGCGTTGTCGGCTTCATAGAGGCTGGCAACGTCACGATTAACGTTCTGAGTCAATGTGCGTTCTGGGCCGACT
The DNA here is from genome assembly GCF_037126465.1 of Ornithodoros turicata. Lineage (NCBI taxonomy): Eukaryota > Metazoa > Arthropoda > Arachnida > Ixodida > Argasidae > Ornithodoros > Ornithodoros turicata. Next base: position 85,413,468 of record NC_088203.1, read on the forward strand.
TCTAAGGGAACTGTACCGACATATGTCCGTCTCGTCGTGATGTAGCCAGACCGCTAACCACTGAGCCACTCGAGCTGGTCCGACAGGTCCGCGTTCTCAAGGTACCTACACTCTGCTGCTTTCTTCTTCTCACCTTCACGATCTGTAGCGCGAAGTGTGCGAAGACTGTGTCACCGGCGACAAACTGGTGAAGTGAACTTTTGTACGTTGTAACTTTTCGAAAAATTTCAAAATTTTCACCGCGCCTCTTTTTATAAACTTACTTTTACGTTGACTCTTTTGGGGGGCAGTTTTCTGTCTACAGCACACGTATGTAACACACGAAGTATCCACGACCAGAACGTCAAGTTTCACTAACCGAAAAGTACGAGTATTTCACAGTATGTGGGAAACAATTAAACTTTGTTTGGATGATGATAATGATGTCTCATCTCCGCTGCATGGTGATACTAGAGTGACCTCTAGTGATACCCTGCCCAATTGCTCGCGGTCATTTGGTGAATATAATAAGCCTCACAGTGGGGTCTATTGCCTCTCCATCAGTTTTTCTATAAGGCGTGTTAAACTTACCGCCAGCGATAGGGTAGTCGGTAGAGTATCGTCCCCCTGGCGATGAAAGTCAACACTCATCATCATTCAAATAGAGTCGTCGTTACAGGGCGAAATAGGACGATGGGGCATTTGGAGATCTGCCTGATGTGAGGACGGGATCAGCCGATGCCTCCTTCCAACCAAGAGTAACCATCACAGTAAAAAAAACAAAACCAGCTCCTGCTGCATAGTGGTTAGGATGATCGATTTCCACGGCGAGACTGGGATGTGACGCGGGTTCGAGTCCCCGAACCGGCTGTGCTGTCTGGTTTTTCCTGGGTTTTCCGGCACAGTCCCCTTGAAGTCGGCCCAGGACGCATACTAACCCCCCTGTCCCCCACTCCTCCCTGCTGTCCTCTCTACATCTGTCCACGCCTGTATGCCGCTCATAGGCGCAGTTGCTTCGCGGCTCTAACGCGCACGAGCAACGCAAGAGTACATAGGGATGTAGCAACATGACGTCGGCATCTTCAGCTGTGTGGCCGTAATCCTCACGAAGAACGGCAGGACAAACTGATACATTCTGATCAAAATTCTCACAGATCTGATACATTATCACGTCATCGGCGATCCTCGTTGATCCACTGTGTCTTTCCGGTCGGAACAATGTCGCTTTGGCGGTATGCATACCCTCTGCGTGCTTGACATATAGTTACCAGGCATTCTATTCGGCAGTTTCGACAACATGATTAGTTCGCTACTCCTCACCGCGATTTCGTATCGGAGAGCGCGTTCTTCGAGTTGGAGTCGTTACACTCCTTGTATAGGAAAGGTACCAGTAACAGATGTTTAAAGTCAAATAAGCTCATTTTCATCGTTTCCCCACAGTAATGAACCATCCTCGTAACGGAAGTCGACAAGCGGTAACGTGAATAGGATTATGGCACGTAAATTGCGTTAGCCTTATCTAAGGCGCGTTTTATTTCAGTTTATTTTTCCCCCTTCTCTTTTTGTGTGCTTCCTGCTTCAAGT